>NC_136607.1:392500-540000 GCF_910589615.1 Taurulus bubalis | reverse complement strand
TGTTGGTGAAGGTATGGAAGATCTTTTGTATGTATGCTAGTGGTCCCAGGTTTTCTGAGGAGCATGCATGTCATGACACGGACAGAGTGAGTGGAAGGCATGCAACAAAGCAGACAGGAGCCCAGGACATGCAGTTCATGGTTGGGACCACCAGGAGTCTTTGACATTAAAGCACTCACCCACCTGTTCGAATATGAAATAACAATGATCCTTTAAGACCGTTGCACCATTTCCATAATTCATTTAAAGTGACCATTAGAGTTATTGGTGCAGTTCAGTTCTCTGTTGGCCTGAAGGTCCATCAATTGCTGCCCAGAGCACAATGCTGAGTATACCGGTTATAACTTTCCTTGCGATATTTATTTTCATATACCGCCGTACTGAAAAAATGGCCACAGTGCGTGCTACGGCTAGCAAAACGCAGAGCGCATTGGGAGTGCACTGTGTACTCGTCTCACTCATGGTTAGAACTTTGTAACCCAACAATAAATAACCCACAATTAACTCTCTTAACAGCATAAAACACCATGGCACACATCAATTTGACACATCATTTGTAAACCGAATGGATGTCCATGTACACGTTTACATTGCTAAAGGGCACGATGTGAAACATTGAAGCTGCTGTTGTTTCCGATGGCGCTGAAACCAGAAACATCCTCATTGCCTCCAGCTCCTTATTATAATCCAGCGCTTTAACGAGTGGATTCAACACAAGGACTGGACTATTGTGAGGATACGTGGGAGAGAATCCCTTAGTGAGAAATCACAATGAAAGCACTGGCTCTACAAAAATACAACTTTCCACTTCCCCCTGTTTTTTGTTGAATGAACCTTCATGGAACCTCATGTCTGTCTTCTACCTGAAGGAGTTATCTGAGGAAATCGAAGATTACACACAGCGATTCAACACAGAGGACCAGTTGGAATGGAACCTGGTTCTCCAGGAAGTGGCAGCTTTTGTAGAGGTAACTAACCCTCCATGTGGAACATGAGTCCTTTTAATGTTGCCTAGTTCATTGTCCGTAAAGCTAATCTCTGTGATTGTATCTTGATGTATCTTACAAATATCGTGATAACCCATAATAGTGTTTGAGTGATTGAGAGCAGGAATTTAAAATAGTCCTTGGTGAGGTGCTTTCATTGGACCAGCTGTGGCTCACTGTCGTTTCTCTCTCTGTGCAACAGGCAGATCCAGCGGTAGTTCTGAACGACAACAATTCAGTTGTTGTCACCAACAACCGGCTGCAGGAGGGCAGCGTGCCTCCACTGGAACAAGGCATGGTGGTTGGGCAGCTCGTCCTTGCAGATGCACTAATCATCGGCAACTGTAACAACCAGGTTTTAACCCACTAATTCTAATTCACCTAACAAATCACACACATCAACACAGTGGCTGATTGGTCTTATTGGAAAAAACCTCTCAAACTCACTTTTTCTATATAGAACTTAAACACAAGTCACATATGGCAAGCTTTCTTTTACTTACATGAGATTATAAAATACTCCTAAGAATATAACATTTCCCATTACATTGTCCACCATAAAGTACTGAATGGTGGAGGTAGAGCATTACACAGTTTTTCACCGTTTTTGTGTTCAGGGTTTTTGGGCCGGCCTGAAATCATGTCTGGAGCCATGACCCCTCCTCTAACATTATTACAGCTGGAGACAGGATCAGTGGTTCTGCTGCCAAGCCGGCAGTCACAACACTAGTACCAGCCTGCTAGCTAGCAGCAGGGGGCCTGTGGTCAAAGAAGCCATTTAGTTTTCTACCGGCCCTGCCTGTCTCTTTAAGCCCTCTGTGTGTGCCTGAAAGCATGGACTGTACTTGTATAAATCTTTTCTTGTCTTCCGACCACTCAAAGCGCTTTAACACTACTTGTCATCATTCACCCATTCACATACATTCACCCATTCACACACTGGGAGGAGCTACCATGCAAGGTACCACCTGCCTATCAGGACCCTATCTAACCATCTACACCCAGTCCTGCTGGAACATCCTGCAGGAGCAACCCTGCTCTACCACAGTCACCCCTAGTTGAGCTTGTTCCAGTTAAACCTGTGCTTACCTCAAAAGCAGTGGATGAACTATTTTGAGTGAAATTCTGATAGTGAAAAAAATCTTTTCACTATCAGAAATGCACAATTGAATTATTTTTATCCCCATTCAAGTTAGCACAGGACTAAAGCACAGCACAGGACTAAAGTACAGCATAGGACTAAAGCACAGCACAGGACTAAAGTACAGCATAGGACTAAAGTACAGCATAGGACTAAAGCACACCGTAGGACTAAAGCACACCGTAGGACTAAAGCACAGCGTAGGACTAAAGCACAGCACAGGACTAAAGTACAGCGTAGGACTAAAGCACAGCATAGGACTAAAGCACAGCGTAGGACTAAAGCACAGCATAGGACTAAAGCACACTGTAGGACTAAAGCACAGCATAGGACTAAAGCACAGCGTAGGACTAAAGCACAGCACAGGACTAAAGTACAGCACAGGACTAAAGTACAGCACAGGACTAAAGCACAGCGTAGGACTAAAGCACAGCGTAGGACTAAAGCACAGCGTAGGACTAAAGCACAGCACAGGACTAAAGCACAGCACAGGACTAAAGCACAGCACAGGACTAAAGCACAGCGTAGGACTAAAGTACAGCACAGGACTAAAGTACAGCGTAGGACTAAAGCACAGCACAGGACTAAAGTACAGCGTAGGACTAAAGTACAGCGTAGGACTAAAGCACAGCGTAGGACTAAAGTACAGCGTAGGACTAAAGCACAGCGTAGGACTAAAGCACAGCACAGGACTAAAGTACAGCGTAGGACTAAAGTACAGCGTAGGACTAAAGCACAGCGTAGGACTAAAGTACAGCGTAGGACTAAAGCACAGTCACCTGCACCGAATGTCTTCCATGCCATGTCTCATTAACAGCATGACTTCATTCCATAGCATTTCCTCATAAATGTTCTTTCATATTTGTCCATGTCTTGTCCCCTAGAACACAGTCGGTGTTATTTTACTGATCCAACACGGCTCTGACTTATTTATCCTCAGAACCAGCAGTAGAACGCATGCTCTTCACCTTCCTTTGGGAGGTACTACTAGTGCCCTCTGCTGACCAAGAACTTAAAATCCCTAAAACTGATATAGAGTTTGCATGTAGTCTTTGCACAGTTCTTATTATGACAGCCCTGATTTGTCTTTGTCATATTGTCAACAATGGCATCTGTAAAAACACAATGCCGAAATGAGATATCCTCCACAAATCTCCCGATGGAAGGTTCACGTCAGAGTTTCTCCTCTTCTTCAGGTGAAGTTCAGTGAGCTGACCATCGACATGTTCCGCATGCTTCAGGCTTTGGAGAGGGAACCAGTCAACCTGGCCACGCAGCCATCCAAACAAGGAACACTGGTGAGTGTCAGGTGTAAAGATAGTGTACTTATATACTACATGTACTATTGGTGTAAATATATATATATGACCAGTAGTCCTCACCAGCGCTGAGTCTCCTCCCTTGAAGCTCTGCAGCCTTTCTGCAGCCTCCTTCAGTGATGCTGGTTTGTGTTTCTGCTTCACTTTTATCAGAAGGAAATGAAAAGCTCACTTGGGTTGAGATCAGGTGACGTTGGCCATTGAAGATATTCCATTATTTTTTCCTTGAAGCTCTTGGGCTGTTCTCAGTGTGTTTGGGTCATTATCCATCTGTCCCATGAATATGTGTCTAGATGCTCTACTGTTCCCCACTGGTTCTGACTACTAGCGTGACAAAGGTGAAGCAGATGGACGCATACTTGGCTCCGAGGAGGCTGGTTACCTGTCTGTACATAGAGAGAACTGGAAGTGAATATAATCAGTAATTCTATCCTTATTGCTCCATAGGAACCCAATGAGAAGCCGGCGAAGAGAGAAAACCCTCACAAGTATTTGCTGTACAAGCCAACATTCAGCCAGCTTTTTACTTTCTTGTCCGCCTCTTTTAAGGTCAGTATTCACCTTAACATGTGACACTCAATCCCATGTAGATGTTCATGATGTGGACCCACATTGTTAGGTTTAGGTCACCCATGATCCCAGCTTCTGCTTTGATGTCAGGGTTTAGCGTTCAGCCTCTTTTCCCCTCAGGAGTTGCCTGCCAACAGCGTCCTGCTCGTCTACCTGTCAGCGACTGGAGTCTTCCCGACAGGCAACTCAGATTATGAAGGTACAATCTCAAAGTTACACCCCAGATTTTCTTATAATATCACGTTTTATTAACCTTATATACCCAACGCCCCTTTTTTCCTGTCTCCCGAAAATGAGAATTGTTTTTTTTTTCAAAACTAAAACTGTGCTGTCTCCTCATCCACAGTTCAGATTTAATTCATTTGAATTGCTACAGTACCGTAACCCTTGTGAGAAGAGACGTGTGCATTTACATTTCAAAAGAAGATCGTTAAGTTGTAATAATTCCGTAAACTCCTCAACATGACTAAGTGATTTTAACGTTTCACTAAAACATTCATAAGTCTTACAATGTCTCAAAGACACATCCTGTAACCTACGAGACTATGGGAGTCTAACACATTAATCTAGACTGAATATGCTTCCTAGCATGTCAATGCTTGTGTTGATTGTGATTATTATTGCAGATTTAGATGCTTTAGGTCGTTTAGTTTTCTAAGGCAAGGAGTTGTGTATTCGTTAGAGATCAAGGACACAGGGTCTGGTTTTCATATCGTGGTCACATGAGCTGTTGAACTCTAGGGTGGTACAAGCGACCACACAAAACGGAAGTAGGTCAATCAAGTGATGTTCTATTATATATTGCTACACTCTGGCGGCTTAACTGGGGAAAGTTGACTCAAGACGCTCACTGTCTCCATCCAAATAAAGCACAAGTCACATTTAGTTATAACAAAACAATCCAACAAAACCGCAGCACTAAGACACTGCACACACACTCCAGCAGCTGCGCACCTTGGTGAGGGAAGAGGCGGGACCAGCCCCGGAACAACAGCGCTGTGGCTTGTTTATGATTAAATACGACTGCAAATGTAAAAACAGTAACAACCAGCAATTAACTCACCAGATTCACATAACCCTCCATAACCCTCTGTGCGAAAGACGTCATCAGTAAATCCACCAGCAAGGCCTGAGATTCTAGGTTCGAGATTCTTGCTTCCTCTCCTTCTTTTGTAGCGCATGTTAATGGTCATGCTGGGCCACTGACCAATCATACACATCCACGCCATTTTGCAGGCGCTGCACGTCAAAGAATACACCCAGCTTGTCAAACTAAAGATCTGATTTGTTGAAGTCCATGACAATCAACCACAGCGTCCTCTCTGTGTTCTTTAATCTGAAAAGGCTTAAACTGCTTTGCTCCCATAAAGACACAGGAGAGAAAAAATCTGATCCTTAAAACCAGCTGCAGTGAAAGCAGTGCTGCAGGTTGGAGGCTGAAGGCAGAGCAACAGAGGAAGACAGGATCTGTGCAATGAGAAAATAAGCTGATAGAGAAAAATAATTGTAATACGTGTAGTGTATTTGTGAAAAACAACCAAATGATAAAATAGCTACAACTTTGTAAATCTGTTTAGGCCAGCAGAGAAGACTTACAGGCCCTGACGGCCACCACTGATGTAATCTATAAAAGCTAGCAGTGTAAAGCATAGATAGCATCGTTATAGTTAAAGCCACAGGGACCCAGAGAAGTTCTCTTTGGTGCTCCTGCTGATACAGCAGCATCCAGGCTTTTAGAAGCAAACGTAGACCATGCCAACTGGTGTTGATTTGGAGTGACATTCCTGATCTATATGTTAAAATCAAGTTGAAGCAATTAAGCTTAATCTTTGACCATTTCCTGTAGGCCCATATGATTTTGGAGGAGTTCTCACCAATACAAACCGAGATGTGGTGAACGGAGAGACGGTGCAGAAGAGGAATCAGGCCCAGAAAGAAATGCACTGGTGATTATTCATTTGTCTAATATATTGATTAGCATTTCTCAAAATGTGCATTTAACGTTTTAGGAAAAGAAGACGCTTCCTGTGTCTCCAGACCCAAGAGGACACCGGTGTGCTTGTTGTGGCTAATGCCGTCTAGCTGATGCTGTGTGTGTTGATACCAGCTGGAAGTCTCACTGACAGGAATGTAACCTCCTCCTTGTTGCTTGTTTGTCATGTTGCAGCCTTCATCCAGGAGACTTATTTCCTTTCACCCGGAAGCCACTCTTTGTCATCGTGGATTCTTCAAACAGCACAGCCTACAAGGTATGTAAGCAGTTACCTGAAGAATATCACATCTGTACAGAAGGTCCAGAGGGAGCCAGTGAGATGAAGGGAGAGCTGCTTCCTGTGACAGCTGCTTCTGTGACAGCTGCTTCTGTGACAGGTGCTTCCTGTGACAGGTGCTTCTGTGACAGCTGCTTCTGTGACAAGTGCTTCCTGTGACAGGTGCTTCCTGTGACAGGTGCTTCCTGTGACAGGTGCTTCTGTGACAGGTGCTTCTGTGACAGGTGCTTCTGTGACAGGTGCTTCTGTGACAGGTGCTTCCTGTGACAGGTGCTTCCTGTGACAGGTGCTTCCTGTGACAGCTGCTTCTGTGACAGGTGCTTCTGTGACAGCTGCTTCTGTGACAGGTGCTTCCTGTGACAGGTGCTTCCTGTGACAGGTGCTTCCTGTGACAGGTGCTTCCTGTGACAGCTGCTTCCTGTGACAGGTGCTTCCTGTGACAGCTGCTTCCTGTGACAGCTGCTTCCTGTGACAGGTGCTTCCTGTGACAGCTGCTTCCTGTGACAGGTGCTTCCTGTGACAGGTGCTTCCTGTGACAGGTGCTTCCTGTGACAGCTGCTTCCTGTGACAGCTGCTTCCTGTGACAGCTGCTTCTGTGACAGCTGCTTTCTGTGACAGGTGCTTCTGTGACAGGTGCTTCCTGTGACAGGTGCTTCTGTGACAGGTGCTTCCTGTGACAGCTGCTTCCTGTGACAGCTGCTTCCTGTGACAGGTGCTTCCTGTGACAGGTGCTTCCTGTGACAGCTGCTTCCTGTGACAGGTGCTTCCTGTGACAGGTGCTTCTGTGACAGGTGCTTCTGTGACAGGTGCTTCTGTGACAGCTGCTTCCTGTGACAGGTGCTTCTGTGACAGCTGCTTCAGGTGCTTCAGGTGCTTCAGGTGCTTCCTGTGACAGCTGCTTCCTGTGATAGGTGACAGGTGCTTCCTGTGACAGGTGACAGGTGCTTCCTGTGACAGGTGACAGGTGCTTCCTGTGACAGGTGACAGGTGCTTCCTGTGACAGGTGACAGGTGCTTCCTGTGACAGGTGACAGGTGCTTCCTGTGACAGGTGACAGGTGCTTCCTGTGACAGGTGACAGGTGCTTCTTTTGACAGGTGACAGGTGCTTCCTGTGACAGGTGCTTCTTTTGACAGGTGACAGGTGCTTCCTGTGACAGGTGCTTCTTTTGACAGGTGACAGGTGCTTCCTGTGACAGGTGCTTCCAGGAAGTGCTCGTAGATAATTCAGCAGACTTTGAATGGTTTGAAAAAATATAAACAACTGTAGGCGAACTCCCTGACCTTTATACTCCCTTGTTACCACCCCCAAAGTCTCCAAATGATGGGAATAATAACCTTTTCAATGTTACTCTAACTGTTTTTTACATGTGATAACCTGCTGTGTATATGATGTGATCACACTGTGAATGTACAGTATATAATTATAACTAATATGACCTTTTCTGTCTTTTGTTTATCCTAATAGCATTTCACCAATCTGTTCGGCCAGCCTCTGGTGTGTCTACTATCACCGACAGTATATCCCAAGAGTGTGCAAGGTGTGTGTCACTAGAACCTCAGACCAGTAAACCTACTGTCAGCAAATCACATCAACAGATCAAACCGGCCGTGTCTCTTAATACTTTGACTCCTCATCGGTCCAGACTGAGAGCATTCATCTTTAGAAACAGGTCACACATGTGCAGGTTGTTATTTCTCTAATTTAGCTGGTCACTGTAGTTTTAATACAACTTTACTCCAACTGTGTGTGTGTGTGTGTGTGTGTGTGTGTGTGTGTGTGTGTGTGTGTGTGTGTGTGTGTGTGTGTGTGTGTGTGTGTGTGTGTGTGCGCGCGTGTGTGTGTGTGCGCGTGCGCTTGTTGGGAGATACACTCTCTGTTGGTTTGGCTCTGCAACATGAGATTTATTGACCATATGTATATAGAATATCACTAGGCATATGCTTTAAGTTAACAAGTGTGTGTGTGCTGCTGTAACCTGTGTGTGTGTGTGCTGCTGTAACCTGTGTGTGTGTGTGCTGCTGTAACCTGTGTGTGTGTGTGTGTGTGCTGCTGTAACCTGTGTGTGTGTGTGCTGCTGTAACCTGTGGTGAGATGTGCTGCTGTAACCTGTGTGTGTGTGTGCTGCTGTAACCTGTGGTGAGATGTGTTGCTGTAACCTGTGTGTGTGTGTGTGTGCTGCTGTAACCTGTGTGTGTGTGTGCTGCTGTAACCTGTGTGTGTGTGTGCTGCTGTAACCTGTGTGGTTAGATGTGTTGCTGTAACCTGTGTGGTTAGATGTGCTGCTGTAACCTGTGTGGTTAGATGTGTTGCTGTAACCTGTGTGGTTAGATGTGCTGCTGTAACCTGTGTGGTGAGATGTGTTGCTGTAACCTGTGTGGTGAGATGTGCTGCTGTAACCTGTGTGGTTAGATGTGCTGCTGTAACCTGTGTGGTGAGATGTGTTGCTGTAACCTGTGTGGTTAGATGTGCTGCTGTAACCTGTGTGGTTAGATGTTTTGCTGTAACCTGTGTGGTGAGATGTGCTGCTGTAACCTGTGTGGTGAGATGTGTTGCTGTAACCTGTGTGGTGAGATGTGTTGCTGTAACCTGTGTGTGTGTGTGTGTGTGTGCTGCTGTAACCTGTGTGTGTGTGTGTGTGTGCTGTAACCTGTGTGGTGAGATGTGTTGCTGTAACCTGTGTGGTGAGATGTGTTGCTGTAACCTGTGTGTGTGTGTGTGTGTGTGTGTGTGCTGCTGTAACCTGTGTGGTGAGATGTGTTGCTGTAACCTGTGTGTGTGTGTGTGCTGCTGTAACCTGTGTGTGTGTGTGTGCTGCTGTAACCTGTGTGTGTGTGTGTGCTGCTGTAACCTGTGTGTGTGTGTGTGCTGCTGTAACCTGTGTGTGTGTGTGTGTGTGTGTGTGCTGCTGTAACCTGTGTGTGTGTGTGTGCTGCTGTAACCTGTGTGTGTGTGTGCTGCTGTAACCTGTGTGGTGAGATGTGTTGCTGTAACCTGTGTGGTGAGATGTGTTGCTGTAACCTGTGTGGTTAGATGTGTTGCTGTAACCTGTGTGGTTAGATGTGCTGCTGTAACCTGTGTGGTTAGATGTGTTGCTGTAACCTGTGTGGTTAGATGTGTTGCTGTAACCTGTGTGGTTAGATGTGTTGCTGTAACCTGTGTGGTGAGATGTGCTGCTGTAACCTGTGTGGTTAGATGTGCTGCTGTAACCTGTGTGGTGAGATGTGTTGCTGTAACCTGTGTGGTGAGATGTGTTGCTGTAACCTGTGTGGTGAGATGTGTTGTTGTAACCTGTGTGGTGAGATGTGTTGCTGTAACCTGTGTGGTGAGATGTGTTGCTGTAACCTGTGTGTGTGTGTGTGTGTGCTGCTGTAACCTGTGTGGTGAGATGTGTTGCTGTAACCTGTGTGTGTGTGTGTGCTGCTGTAACCTGTGTGTGTGTGTGTGCTGCTGTAACCTGTGTGTGTGTGTGTGTGTGTGCTGCTGTAACCTGTGTGTGTGTGTGTGTGTGTGTGTGTGCTGCTGTAACCTGTGTGTGTGTGTGTGCTGCTGTAACCTGTGTGTGTGTGTGTGCTGCTGTAACCTGTGTGTGTGTGTGTGCTGCTGTAACCTGTGTGGTGAGATGTGTTGCTGTAACCTGTGTGGTTAGATGTGTTGCTGTAACCTGTGTGGTGAGATGTGTTGCTGTAACCTGTGTGGTGAGATGTGTTGCTGTAACCTGTGTGGTGAGATGTGTTGCTGTAACCTGTGTGGTGAGATGTGTTGCTGTAACCTGTGTGGTGAGATGTGTTGCTGTAACCTGTGTGGTGAGATGTGCTGCTGTAACCTGTGTGGTTAGATGTGTTGCTGTAACCTGTGTGTGTGTGTGTGTGCTGCTGTAACCTGTGTGGTTAGATGTGTTGCTGTAACCTGTGTGGTTAGATGTGTTGCTGTAACCTGTGTGTGTGTGTGTGCTGCTGTAACCTGTGTGGTTAGATGTGTTGCTGTAACCTGTGTGGTGAGATGTGTTGCTGTAACCTGTGTGGTGAGATGTGTTGCTGTAACCTGTGTGGTGAGATGTGCTGCTGTAACCTGTGTGGTGAGATGTGTTGCTGTAACCTGTGTGTGTGTGTGCTGCTGTAACCTGTGTGGTGAGATGTGCTGCTGTAACCTGTGTGGTGAGATGTGTTGCTGTAACCTGTGTGGTGAGATGTGTTGCTGTAACCTGTGTGGTGAGATGTGTTGCTGTAACCTGTGTGGTGAGATGTGTTGCTGTAACCTGTGTGGTGAGATGTGTTGCTGTAACCTGTGTGGTGAGATGTGTTGCTGTAACCTGTGTGTGTGTGTGCTGCTGTAACCTGTGTGGTGAGATGTGCTGCTGTAACCTGTGTGGTGAGATGTGTTGCTGTAACCTGTGTGGTGAGATGTGTTGCTGTAACCTGTGTGGTGAGATGTGTTGCTGTAACCTGTGTGGTGAGATGTGTTGCTGTAACCTGTGTGGTGAGATGTGTTGCTGTAACCTGTGTGGTGAGATGTGCTGCTGTAACCTGTGTGGTGAGATGGGTTGCTGTAACCTGTGTGGTGAGATGTGTTGCTGTAACCTGTGTGTGTGTGTGCTGCTGTAACCTGTGTGGTGAGATGTGTTGCTGTAACCTGTGTGGTGAGATGTGTTGCTGTAACCTGTGTGGTGAGATGTGCTGCTGTAACCTGTGTGGTGAGATGGGTTGCTGTAACCTGTGTGGTGAGATGGGTTGCTGTAACCTGTGTGGTGAGATGGGTTGCTGTAACCTGTGTGGTGAGATGGGTTGCTGTAACCTGTGTGGTGAGATGGGTTGCTGTAACCTGTGTGGTGAGATGTGTTGCTGTAACCTGTGTGGTGAGATGTGTTGCTGTAACCTGTGTGTGTGTGTGTGCTGCTGTAACCTGTGTGGTGAGATGGGTTGCTGTAACCTGTGTGTGTGTGTGCTGCTGTAACCTGTGTGGTGAGATGTGCTGCTGTAACCTGTGTGTGTGTGTGCTGCTGTAACCTGTGTGGTGAGATGGGTTACTGTAACCTGTGTGGTTAGATGTGTTGCTGTAACCTGCACCTGGTCTGCTTACCTCAGATCAGTCTCAGCGTGGGAGTCTCTTCACGCTGTTCCTCTACAGTCCACTCCTGGCCTTCTCCTCGGTGTGTGGCCTGAATAGTGTGCAGCGAGGCCTGTGGGAACGGGCGCAGGAGTTCCTCAGCAAAGTCTACCATGACATCGGGCAGATGATCACTCGATCACGGACCATAGGTAGCACACCATTCATTTTTATATATATATATATAGATATGTATATGTATGTGTGTGTCTATGTATGTATGTGTGTGTCTATGTATGTGTGTGTGTATATATAATATATGTGTATGTATGTATGTATGTATGTGTGTATATATATATGTATGTGTATATATATATGTATATATATATATATATATATATATATATATATATATATATATATATATATATATATATATATATATATATAGAACACTAGTCTGAACAGGTTTTAACAGTGCTGCATCGTAAACCCATCTGTGATAATCGTCCTCATAGCTCAGCTGATTCTTACCTGAACCCGTACACGTGTGTATATATATATATATATATATATATATATATATATATACTATAATAGCAGACATTACAGGATAGTGTACCATGATAAATGTTTATTTCTTGTTTTTAATTCATATTTTTCAAGTTAAACATAGTATTATTCAGGTTAAACGTGATTTAAATAAATTATTTAACTGCACTAACCATGCATTTCCTACCTGGGCCTTCTGTGCCGTCTGATAATGTTTACATAAATACACGCATGACGGGATGCTGCGTCATTAACGGACGATGCATGTAGTCCACATCAACAAGAACAAATTCTATAGAACCAGTCACATTTAGTTATAACAAAACATGACAAAACAATCCAACAAAACTGCGGCACTAAAACACTGCACACTCAAGAGCACGAGCCCCGATTTCGATATTAACTACCGTAAAATTAGGGTTATAAGCAGATCCCTTGCTTTTTTTGTAAGTTAGCCCACTGACAAAGAAATGAACGGTCTAAAATTTGAATGGAAGGTTTATTTGAACAGTGAGAGACAGAATATCTTCTTTTTTTTTAAACTCACATTATATAAAAGTTATACATTTATTTGCATTTGCTTGTGTGAAATAAGTATTTGATCCCCTCGCAACCAGCAATAATTCTGGCTACCACAGACGGTTAGCTTTAAGAAAGTACTCTAAATCTCAACTGTTGCCTGTATGAGATCATTATATCAACAGGTTTAACAGAATCTACAGATTCAGTCAATCAGATTCTGACCTTTCCACAATGGACCACAAGACCAAAGAGCTGTCTGAGGACGCCAGGGACCAGATGTAGACCTGCAATAGGCTGGAATGGACCACAAGACCATCAGCAAGCAGCTCGGTGAGGAGGAGACAACTGTTGGTGCGATGATTCAGAAACGGAAGAAACACAAAATGACCATCAATGGCCCTCGGTCTGGGACAGCATGCAGGATCTCACCTCATAGGGTATCGATGGTCATGAGAAAGGGGAGGGGTCAGCCCAGAACTACACGGGAGGAACTGGTTAATGACTTAAAGACAGCTGGGACCACAGTCATCAAGAAAAACATTGGTAACACACTACGCTGTCATGGATTCAAATCCTGCAGCGCCCTCAAGGCCCCGCTGGTTAAGAAGGCTCATGTACACCTGTCTGAAGTCTGCCAGTGAACACCTGAAGGCTTGGGAGAAGGTGATGTGGTCAGATGAGACCAAACTCCCGCTCTTTGGCAATAACTCGACTCGCCGTGTTTGGAGGAAGAAGAATGCCGACTATAACCCCAAGAACACCATTATGCTTTGGGGTGTTTCTCTGCTGAGGGGACAGGACGACTTCACCACATCGAGGGAGGATGGACGAGGTCGTGGACCAGAAAATCATGGCGCACAACCTCCTTCCCTCAGCCAGGACACTGGGGATGGGTCGTGGATGAGTCTTCCATTACGACAATGACCCAAAACATACGGCCAAGGCCACAAAGGAGTGGCTCCAGAAGAAGCACATGAAGGTCATATAGTGGCTCCAGAAGAAGCACATGAAGGTCATATAGTGGTTCCAGAAGAAGCACATGAAGGTCATGGAGAGGCTCCAGAAGAAGCACATGAAGGTCATGGAGAGGCTCCAGAAGAAGCACATGAAGGTCATATAGAGGCTCCAGAAGAAGCACATGAAGGTCATATAGAGGCTCCAGAAGAAGCACATGAAGGTCATATAGTGCAGTGTTTTTCAACCTTTTTTGAGCCGCGGCACATTTTCTACAATAAAAAAATCCCGCGGCACTCCAACAACCTAAAAGGTTACAGAATGTCACAGTATTCAGTGTTTCCCCTGGTTTACAGCTTCAGGGGGGGAGCGACTGACGGACAGACTACATCGTGGCACCTCACAGTACTACAAAGTAATACTTCACAGTACTACAAAGTAATACTTCACAGTACTAGTGACTCCATCTGTGCTTTTATAAATAATAGAACATTGAAATCACTTTCAATTAAAAACAACAAGCTATTTTTTGCAAAACAGAATGAGTGCAGATGTGTGAGCATAACGTTGTATCATTAATAGTGGCTGCAGTGAGCTGCTTTCCTCTACAACTCTTTTTAAAACGAGGTTGATTTGATGCAGCCGTTCTCAATTCATGCTCCATGTTGAAAAGACGACCTCACGGAGATCTCATGAAGATCAGCTTTTGGCGAAATGACAAGAATCGGCGAGTCGTACATGCGCATGTGACCCATTAACGGCGTACGGTAAAACCAGCATTTCCTCCAGTTTGATAAATACTGACTTAAAGGAAACATGGTGTTCATTTATTTTAATGATGACCACAAAGTGAGCAGGCTTTGTCACTTGAGTGTGTTTTTCGGGCTTTTGGAAGAATATTTCCAGAGCCTCTCGATATGCGAAGTCAGAAACGTCATTGATGGAGCGCCAGGCTGCAGCCTGTTGGACGTTTGTCTTGACCTACAAATACCTTAACTGTTGGGCTTCAAACATGAGAGCTCATAGCTTAAAATAGTGACAGCTCTCTGTCCACTGTGTCTCCTGTGTGCATCGCATCGGGGAGGAAAGAGTTGTAACGCGACCCAGAAATGACGAGCTGTCGTGTACGATCAACAACATACGGCCGTTTAGTTTGTTTATAGCAGAACAAGGTGCAGACCTGTTCTATAGGAAACTACTAGGCCAGACACTATATTGCAGGCTCACACGCTCAACAATGGAAAATCATTTGCGGCAGCTAAATAATATTTTTTTGGACCAATTAAGTGAAATTGGAAATTTTCTCACGGCACACCTGACGATCTGTCACAGCACACTGGTTGACAATCACTGATATAGTGGCTCCAGAAGCAGCACATGGAGGTCATGGAGTGGCTCTAGAACAGTAGTGGGCAAACTTTTTGGCTCAGGGGCCACATTGAATAAAAAATTTGACAGACGGGCCGGGCCAGAATCAGATGGATGGAGAGTGTTTGTGTGAACCTGTCACAGGAGGACAATGTTTAGGACCCAAATGCAGACCACATGAGAGTATCTGGTGAAACAGATTACTGGAGCCAAAGGGAAGGTGGGGAGCCTGTGGTCCGCCACAGGGGGTGCTGGGCGGTGGGAGAATATAACGTACATGACTCAGCTTTTTTGTTCAACTCGCTGGTTAAATCTTCATCAATTTGTTCTACACGCCGAGTCACTGTTCTGCCTGATAAACTCCATTTTTCAAATATGTTTTTGCTCTCTGGACATAAGAGACCTGCTGTTTCTACCATACATTATTTTAAAAACTCTCCTTCAGAGAAAGGCTTGCTGGCTTTTGCTAATTTGAATGCTAGCAAAAAACTTGCCTTGGTGCTTGATTCTTGTGTAGCAGTTTGCAGAGAAAATTATTTTGCTGACACTGGTTTCTTGGCAAATAAGACATACTGCCTCTGATCGTACTTCGGTGAAAAAATACTCTGCATGCAGCTGTCAGTTCATTTTACAACTCTAAACCTGTTGGAGTACAAACCCTGTCTCCGGCGACAGAAAGTGATTCATATTACCGTAATGCTTCTAAAGTTAACGCTTTACGACATAATTAAAAGGATTCTGACCGCTAAGAAGTGGAGCTTTTCAGTGTTTTGCGGTATATTACGGTAATATAAAAATAAAAAAGTGTCGCCCTGTCTGTGGGATCAGTGGGGGAGGGGTGGAATGGACCAGCAGCACAGCAAGTGTTGTGTGTCGCTCTCGTCCAGCAGAACTCGGCAGGCAGCGGTCCGCACGGCGCTACAGACTGCTGGAACGCCTCTCTGCTCCCGACCTGATTTTCCCAAAGCACAATGACTTTTAGGCTTTTCGTGTGTGTGTGTTCTGCTGTGTTCTGTGTGTTCGGCTCTAGAAGAAGCACATGAAGGTCATGGAGTGGCTCTAGAAGAAGCACATGAAGGTCATGGAGTGGCTCTAGAAGAAGCACATGAAGGTCATGGAGTGGCTCTAGAAGAAGCACATGAAGGTCATGGAGAGGATCTGATAGAGGAGTGAACCACAATCTCTGAGCAACTACAAGAAACCTCTGAGTCATGTTTTGCGAGGGGTTATATATAAATAAAGACAAAAGCACAAACAAATGACAGTGAACCACAGTACATATTAGAGACCATTTAAAACATGATGGTGGAAATACGTATTTCCCACAATCAAATTCAAAGAAATGTATAACTTTTATATGATGAGATTTTCTGGATTTTTTTTCTCTCACTGTCCAAATAAACCTTCCATTACAATTATAGACAGTTCGTTTCTTTGTCAGTGGGCAAACTTACAAAATCGGTAAGGGATCAAATACTTATTTCCTCCACTGAATGTGACCATTTGAATTAAGTTGAGTTGCTGAGTTAGTATCTGATAGAGAAGCCGAGAAACAAGACAAACACACTCCCTATTCCCTGTATGCCTTCATCTGATCTCCTGAGGAGGAAATGGACCCGGGTCCTGACCTGGGCGTTCCTGTGGGAAGTCTTTGGTTGTGGAGGATGCCGACAGAAATAGACGAGAGAAGAAAGCCACTCAAATGTTGTGCTGTTCCCTGTCTCTGCAGATCAAGCCTTTTTGCAATTCTTTGGTGACGAGTTCCTCCGGCTGCTGCTGATCCGGTTCGTGTTCTGCTCGGCTGCTCTGAGGCTGCATAAACTCTTCCGGGTGAGTCCCTGCTTCATGAGAGAAAGTATCGTAAGAGTCTTTAACGCATTCACGCGCCGTCGGGCGCAGAGCACACAACGCGTGTCCCACTTCTGAAGAATGCAAACACACAATACACTTGATGCACACTTCAGAGCCTCTTTTCAGAGCTAAGTGTAGCCGCTGCACCAGTGTAGCTGCTACTGGGAGCACAGCTGCCAGCTGGTTGGCTGACCACCACCACACTGCTGCAGCAGAATGCTTTCATACAAGGTTCCTACGTCATGGAGAACCTGCAACAGTCATGGAGTTTAAAGTGTTATTTCCAGGTCTGGAAAAGTCCTTGAAACAAATAAAATCCCCAAAGTTTAGTAAAAGTCATGTAAATGTGTTCTATTCATGTGTTCATGTAAATGTGTTCTATTCATGTGTTCATGTCTTCATTTACGCTGAGTTTGAAATAATGAATATGCTTTAAAAGAAAGACTCAAAATATAAGCAGGCAAACATACAGGCATCTATATGAATGTGTATTCTTTTAATCAAACTATTGTCTCATTCATTTGAGTCATTTAAGGTTTACTGTATGCTTTGTGTTCTCAGTGTTAGTTTAAATACTACATTTACTCACTTTTTACTGTTTACACCCAGACTTCACTAAATGCTTGTCATGACATTTGGGTTAAAGTCATGAACTGCATGGTCAGGATGTGTGTATGAACCCTGCTTATAGGAGGAGCACTGGAGTGGGTATCTGCCGTTACTTCTGGCCTTGCAGACCCACGAGCATGTAGATTGAAACGCTGTCCTCAGGGAGACCTGAGGAGGCGGCTAGAGGTCTAGAGGTCTAGAGGTCTAGAGGTCTAGAGATCTAGAGGTCTAGAGATCTAGAGGTCTAGAGATCTAGAGATCTAGAGGTCTAGAGATCTAGAGGTCTAGAGATCTAGAGGTCTAGAGGTCTAGAGATCTAGAGATCTAGAGGTCTAGAGATCTAGAGGTCTAGAGATCTAGAGATCTAGAGGTCTAGAGATCTAGAGGTCTAGAGATCTAGAGGTCTAGAGATCTAGAGATCTAGAGGTCTAGAGATCTAGAGGTCTAGAGATCTAGAGGTCTAGAGATCTAGAGGTCTAGAGATCTAGAGATCTAGAGGTCTAGAGGTCTAGAGGTCTAGAGGTCTAGAGGTCTAGAGATCTAGAGGTCTAGAGGTCTAGAGGTCTAGAGATCACTTGTTTGAGTCTGAGGTCTTGTGCTTGCAGGAGTCCCAGAGCTTCCCGGAGTCGTACCCTGAGCTCCCTAAGCAGGACACGGTGGAGAGCAGCCTTCTGCAGAAGCATATTTTGGAGCTGGCGACTATGCTGGACGTCCAGAGCCTATTTTGGGATGACCCACTGGAAGCCTACTAGTGTCTGCACAGGGCGACATGGCACACGTGTACATACAGACTCAACTGCCAAGGGCCCGCCTAGTCTTTTCTTTTGTTCTTTTTTACAGGTAATGAAACATACGAGCTCATGTCACGCATTTTACTGAAGCAAATGTAGTGCGACATTAAAATGTTCACATGGTTAAGTTTAAGTATAAATTCCCCGTCATGAGTCTCAGCGGCTTCCTGTTAAATGTAATCACGTCGAACACAGTGACCAGTGAGCGGTCCTTCCAGACTGCAGCCTCTGTCCTCCTCACTGAAGTGTTGGCGGTCTTGGTTTTGTGTTTTTTTTAAATAATATTTATTGTTGTGTAAGCCTAAAAGATAGAGTTGAACAACCCTGGCAGCTTCAAGGTGTTTATGAAGGCAACGCTGCTGGAGAGACAGAACCCTTGTCTGCTTCAGTAAACACGAAACACGGGTTCAATGTTCCACATTATCCGTCCGCTAGCTTAGAAGCTGACATTTGTTTTCCACCAAAAACGTGATAACTGGTATTTGCCAATCAGTGCTCGCTGCCGACAGCTGGGCGTGTAGCAGGCGGGGCATGAGGGCGTGTTCTGTGTGCTGTGAGCCTCATTGGTGGGGAAGATGTCACACCGTGGTGACATCAACCAGCAATCCATCTAATACCTTGACTCCACCGTTGTTTAGCCTTGAGCGCGTTCGAAGTGATCGTCGTTGCTTTTCCATATCACTGTGCTGTATTTGCATGCAAAAAGGGCAAGAAATGGATCCATTTAGTAGTTTTGTCCACAGAGAGCGGCCTCCGGCTCCAGGCTCTAGGGGGTCAGTGCATGTGTCGCATGGGCCCCGTGCTTTGTAGTTGTGTCAGCAAATGAAGACAATCTGGTTTGTAACAGAGGAGATGAAGGGTGTGCACACCAACACGCATCATTCCGTAATTACTGAAGACACAAACACCTCCAACCTGTAATGAGGAGTTTCATCTGGATGGAATGTCACCGGCAGTCAGGTCGCTGTCCTCGCGTCGGCTCCGTGGTTTCACTCTCGCTGTCGATCCAAAGAGCTTCCAGATGTTCTCACAGCAGATCTCCAGCCGGCCCGACTGCCCGTGCTCTACGGCGACCCGATCGGCCTCCGGTCCAGACACCGGCCGGCTGTCTGGTGCGGTGGATCGCGTCTGAAGGGGCTCCATGCCTCCTCCAGAGCGCTGCTGGGCAGACACCTCGAGTCTGACCTGAGCCGTGAGACGCATCCTAGAAGTCACTCTAGAATCTCATTGGATCTGCACAAGCTGTCAAGACTTTAAAATCAATGTGGATACGAACTGGCTGTAGAAGGTGAACCACAAAGAATGGAATGTAGTCAAAAGACGTGTTTTGAACGAGGGATGAACCAGTAGTAACAACATGGCTGCCTTGCTGAGAACACTTGAGACCTTTGTGGTTTCCCCTTCGTCTTAAAGGACACGTGATGTTCTTAGCATCCTGACTGAGGATCCTTTTGATCCATCTCCAGACCTGTGAGCCCGTCTGTGTCCTATGACCAGCATGACATGTGGAGCAGCTTCTGTGGTTCTCTGGAGATAATTAGAAAAGGAAAGTAGTTTAAATACGGTTTTCTGTGGATGGGACTGAGGACCACAGGAAGCGTGACGTCATAACGGAGGCTGCTGACGGCCTCAGACCAGCAGCCAGCGTTCCTTTGCACCCACCAGTGGTCCAAGTCACACTTCCCATGATGCCCTGGTGCTCATACCAGTATCCTCCTTCATCCCTCTTTCTCTCCGATATGTTTCTGTCTCTTCTAACTCTCTCAGCGCTCTAAACAATCTGAAGCTATTCACTCAGCAGTGAATCAAAGAAGTATCAAACTTCTAAACAACGCCCCTCTAGAGATCTAGTCTCTAGAGACACCAGATCTCTAGAGATCAGTTCTCTAGAGAACAGGTCTCTAGAGACACCAGATCTCTAGAGATCAGTTCTCTAGAGACACCAGATCTCTAGAGATCAGTTCTCTAGAGACCTGTTCTCTAGAGACACCAGATCTCTAGAGTTCTGCTTTCTAGAGATCTGTTCTCTAGAGAGCAGGACTCTAGAGATCTAGTCTCTAGAGACACCAGATCTCTAGAGACACCAGATCTCTAGAGACCTGTTCTCTAGAGACACCAGATCTCTAGAGATCAGTTCTCTAGAGACCTGTTCTCTAGAGACACCAGATCTCTAGAGTCCTGCTCTCTAGAGATCTGTTCTCTAGAGAGCAGGACTCTAGAGATCTAGTCTCTAGAGACACCAGGTCTCTAGAGATCTGCTCTCTAGAGAACTTGAATGATGCTCCACACCAACACACACCAGCAGACACAAGCTGACGGTATTCATGTGAACACGTTGATCGTTGGTGTATCTCTGACACTGACCTGCACAGGCCACCGTAGTGATGCGGATACTGAGAGCTGTCTGGGATGAAGACGTTGGAATTGATAGAAACGAAGAGAAGAACACTATCGTGTTCGTTATATTTATTGACATGGTTAGAGTTTGTGTACAGATGATGTAAAACAATGTTTTGGCGCAGATGTGTTTGTTCAGTATTTAGTAAGTCTATGAAATGTGTGATGAAATATGAAGTTAAACTCAAAGGAGCAGTGTGTAGGGATTAGCGACCTCTAGTGGTGAAGTTGCAGATTGCAACCAACTGAACACGTCCCTCTGGTTTGTCCGCTCTGGGCTTCTGTAGAAACATGGCGGACGCACCAAACGACCACTCGTAGCTTCAGGTCATCAGACTCGGATGACAACTTGGTTATGAATATTATATTCCATTTGCCCGTCATGGTGCACACTGTTCCTTTAAGGAGGCGTTCTATGTTAATGAGGCCAGTTTGTTCTTTGGCCATTTTTTTAAATATGTGACATTCCAGCACTCCGAGGACTTGAGGAGGAGACTCTCTTTTCATTGTGTATCAACCTCCACCTTCCATTTGTTGACCGTTATGACCATTAAGATATTGTAGGCTTGCACTTTATGGATTTAATATTGTTCTGATGGTGTTGTGCTGTGATGAGCCTTCATGTGAGTGTTCCTCACACCGGGGACTTCTTCTACTGCGAGGGAAAGCTGCAGCCAACCGGTTCCTCTAGGAGCTGCTCCTCTCCACTCACCAGCCTCCTGAGGAAGGGTTACCTGTGCTGACCTCCACCGGTGGTGATAGGCAGTAATAACATGTTAATAACATGTTAACGATGGTGATAGGCAGTAATAACATGTTAAAGGTGGTGATAGGCAGTAATAACATGTTAACGGTGGTGATAGGCAGTAATAACATGTTAACGGTGGTGAATAGGCAGTAATAACATGTTAATAACATGTTAACGATGGTGATAGGCAGTAATAACATGTTAAAGGTGGTGATAGGCAGTAATAACATGTTAATAACATGTTAACGATGGTGATAGGCAGTAATAACATGTTAAAGGTGGTGATAGGCAGTAATAACATGTTAAAGGTGGTGAATAGGCAGTAATAACATGTTAATAACATGTTAACGATGGTGATAGGCAGTAATAACATGTTAACGTACAGAAAGGTGATGAATAGGCAGTAATAACATGTTAATAACATTTAACATACAGAAAGGTGATGATAGGAGTAATAACATTTTAATAACATGTTAACATACAGAAAGGTGATGAATAGGCAGTAATAACATGGCAATAACATGTTAACGTACAGAAAGGCGATGAGTAGGCAGTAATAACATGTTAACATACAGAAAGGTGATGAATAGGCAGTAATAACATGGTAATAACATGTTACGTACAGAAAGGTGATGAATATGCAGTAATAACATGGTAATTACATGTTAAAGGTGGTGAATAGGCAGTAATAACATGTTAAAGATGGTGCCTGCTCGCCTGTGCTGCTCTAAGACGATGCTGTCGATGCCAGTCATGCTTTTTTATTTAATTTATCAACAACAACACTAACATTTGACTTGTTTGGACATCAATCAGGACCGAAGAAGACTAAACGGTCAACTATTGTAAATTGACAAATTTGTACGTCAGTCTGAAAAAGTCCAGATTATAACGTGTTGTAAGGCGTGTTCCTTAAAATCTGTGAAAGTATGTGCCCTCATGACTCACTCTGAGCATTATCTAATGGAGAAAAGCCCAAACAGTGAAGTGACGCTAACGCTGATCAAAGGTAGAAGATACAGAAACAGAGAAGTTGTCGCTCTGTGGAGCCGCTGCTGTTTCCAACAGGACTGTGAACACAACTCATTCATGATGTAGCACCGTGGGACTAGTAGCACAGAGGAATGAGCGCGTGTGTGTGTGTGTGTGTGTGTGTGTGTGTGTGTGTGTGTGTGTGTGTGTGTGTGTGTGTGTGTGTGTGTGTGTGTGTGTGTGTGTGTATAAACCATCTTGCTTGTGTAAATATAATATGAATCTGCAAAGGAGATATTCACCAGAAACCTGTGAGACGTTAGAGCCGGTGGCTGATCTACGACTTCATGCAGAGTTCATCCTTCACTCCTTAGTTAATAATTAATAATGAATAAGCCTTACAACCCCGTCCCTGGCTGATGGAGCTCACGCTGCTGAGCAGATAGTCCTCTATTCTTGAACGTAAGCTGGTTTCTCCTTGTTGGATTCGTCTCCCTCTGATTTTATGCTGTTTCTTTTAGAATTGGGTTTCAAATGGTTCCTGGGTCTGTTGCCTTTACTTCTTTCCTACCGATAGACTGCATACATATCGGTGATGTGAGGACTTTACAGTCGTTTCAAGCAGCTTACCATGAAGTTTCCTGGCAGAAAATGTCTCGGCTTCATGAAACATAATCCGTTAACGGCAGGTTTTTGTTGCAGCTCCACACAATCAAAGGTTTCTTTCCTCTTAGTCCACATTCACAGCCAGAAGAAGCAGAGAAACTACCGCGCTGCCGGTTAGAGACATGACACAGGGAGGACCGCGGCCCGGAGGGGCGCCGAGCAGAACCAGGATTAGAATCTACCAGCACAAGATGTTAACTATGAATGTTTTTGACATGCCGCAAGCACAAAAGCCACTGCTCACTATAATGGACCCACATCCATGAGAAGCATGCTGACACCTCCTGGGAACACAACTCAAACTGCCGACTGATCGATCCTGTTTCCTCCCCGACATGCGGGGGTCATTTCTACCTTTTATACTGTAACTAATGTCCAAAAGATGGGTGGAGCCTAACTTCATAGCAACACGTGTGACTTGCTTGTTATGATTTTCAGTCAAATTGTCAAATGTATTTTGAAGACTTCAGTTTAAAAAAATAATTGCACAGATGATTTTTCACTGTGGGCAGCATGTTTGTTTAGAATAGAAAGTGCCAAAGACTGATGTGCTCTTGCTTTCCATCTTAACAGTGATTGAGATCAATTATTGCATCCGATGGTTGTTGTTTTCTTTGTTTCTTTTCTGTGTTGCCAGATGGAGCCAATAAAGAAAAAAACTAATGTGGCTTCATAAAACGACTAAGTGTCTTTATTGTGGGACTGGGAAGAACGTGCTCTGTTTGTCACAGCAAGTTTAAAATGTAAAACTACATAAAGATGAATAGTGCGTCATGAACTTGTACGGATTTAAGTTGGACGCTTCTTTGCTGATCTACACTGGAAACAAACGTCAAAAGAGTTTGACAAGAGTTTTGTAGTGAACTGAGTGAAATGAGAATATGATTGTTTACTGCCCTCCTGTGGCTATGTTGAGGTACTACAGCACTACAGTAAATGAGTTATACTGCCCTCCTGTGGCTATGTTGAGGTACTACAGCACTACAGTAAATGAGTTATACTGCCCTCCTGTGGCTATGTTGAGGTACTACAGCACTACAGTAAATGAGTTATACTGCCCTCCTGTGGCCACTCCTGGGCATCTTACAGCCTCTCCCAGTCTGGCCCGCGTGAGGTCAATCACAAATGAAAAATAAATAAATAAGATGCACGCCATGAATGCAATACAATGGCACTGCTTTTACTTTGAAGGCGATTTATGTACGTGCTTCATATTAAGTCAGGACCACTTCTGGATCTTCACTCTTCTCTCAAAGAGGAGAACGTTCCTCACATGAGGAAAGATGCTCAGAAGATGTTGGTTCTCTTTGGATCTACCTACATGAGAACAAACCTTCTAGTGATGAAGTTCAACAGATCAGATCCTCTCTCTGATTCCTGTCAGCTGTCCTTCATCTCCACCTCATTCAAGTAAGAGTAAGAACAACTGAACTGGAAAACATCAAAAGCGCTTATTGCTTTTGTATAAAGTTAATACATTGCTGGTTTTGAACATACATCTTTTAGGTAAGGTTTAAAATTAAATTACATTTTGTACATAGTTTCATAGCTTTATTGTAACATATATTCTTACCAGTAGCAGCTCAAAACCATATAATTGACAGTTTTTTGTATAAAGTACTAACATTAATATTGAGTTAAAGGGCCTTTTGGTCAGCCCTCCTTCTCATGTGGGCCCTTGGGAACATGAATTGCTCACCCCTGCTCTACAAGATGGCCGACATGTATTTAGGTGTTCGTATCTCCCCAACAGAGTCACAGTGCTTTATAAAACATCCTTAAACCTTCCTTCTTGGTCTGGAGGTCTCAGTCCCGCCCAGAGCTTTGTTCTGTAGCTCGTTACGACGTGCATTGTAGACGGGGGGAGTTATCTCAACACACTGAGACTCTCTGATGCTACTCCCGCTTGTTGCGTTGAATTCGTTGCTAAGTGACGTTGGACTGTCTACTTTTATCCAATCACCGTTGGTGAAAGACGTCACGTGCTTTAAACTGACCAACCAGAGAGACGTTAGCTTCACTACTACCTGTTGAGGTTTATCCACAAGTCTTCACGCCAACAGACTTCCTACGTTACTGACGTCACCAGCTGACTGAAGCCCGCTGTCCCGATGAGACGCACGTTCTAGTCTGAAGAACACATTCTGTTCTCATCTTGGTTTCTCATGGTAAGACGGACACTTTGTTCCTCAGTTGCACGAACAGTAGAAAGCGAATGAGCTAATGCTACTGCCAGGCTAACGTGTAGCTACAGTAGCGTTGCGTTACGTCACGTTACGTCATGTTACGTCACGTTACCCTGATGCTCCTCCACCATCAGCCATGCTACTCCAGGCCAACGTGTAGTCACCCTCCTGTTACCCTACTGCTACCCCCATGTTACCCTCATGTTACCCTACTGCTACCCCATGTTACCCTCCTGTTACCCTACTGCTACCCCCATGTTACCCTACTGCTACCCCCATGTTACCCTCCTGTTACCCTACTGCTACCCCCATGTTACCCTCCTGTTACCCTACTGCTACCCTCCTGTTACCCTACTGCTACCCCCATGTTACCCTCCTGTTACCCTACTGCTACCCTCCTGTTACCCTCCTGCTACCCCCATGTTACCCTCCTGTTACCCTACTGCTACCCCCATGTCCCCCTCCTGTTACCCTACTGCTACCCCCATGTTACCCTCATGTTACCCTACTGCTACCCCCATGTTACCCTCATGTTACCCTACTGCTACCCCCATGTTACCCTACTGCTACCCCCATGTTACCCTCCTGTTACCCTACTGCTACCCCCATGTTACCCTCCTGTTACCCTACTGCTACCCCCATGTTACCCTCCTGTTACCCTACTGCTACCCCCATGTTACCCTCCTGTTACCCTACTGCTACCCCCATGTTACCCTCCTGTTACCCTACTGCTACCCCCATGTTACCCTACTGCTACCCCCATGTTACCCTCCTGTTACCCTACTGCTACCCCCATGTTACCCTCCTGTTGCCCTACTGCTACCCTCCTGTTACCCTACTGCTACCCCCATGTTACCCTCCTGTTGCCCTACTGCTACCCCCATGTTACCCTCCTGTTGCCCTACTGCTACCCCCATGTTACCCTCCTGTCCCCACATGACACCCACTACTGTACCTGTGGATGTGTGAGTTATGAACTGAACACAATCTGTCTCTCAGAGGAAGCCATGAGAACTCAGTCAAGTTCTCCTCCAGTGCACGTTTACGTGCACGAGGCCTCACCGGTGCACGTGCACGTGGACCAGGTGCATGTGAAGAGCCGGAGGACGAGTCCTCAGGTAGAGATCCACTTCTGTTTGACTTGTCAGTGATGTCTTTGGTTCTACTCTTTTCACTTTGTTATTGTAAATGTGCACATTTTGACTCTTCATCTTATTCTGTTTTCATATTTCCTGATAACTAGTGATGTCGTCTTGTCAGTTCTGTCCTCGTGCACATCTGTCCTCGTGCACGTCTGTCCTCGTGCACATGTGTCCTCGTGCACGTCTGTCCTCGTGCACGTCTGTCCTCGTGCACGTCTGTCCTGGTGCTGTCGCCCTGCTGCAGTGAACAGATGCTCTGACTGCTGCTCACTGTGTTTAAAGGGGAAGACCAAGGTCGACAGAGCAAACCTGCATCCCACAGCCAAGGTCAAAACGCGGGTGCCATGGATACCACCAGGAAAGGCCTCCGTACGAGACGCTTCATACAAGTGGGAGGTAACGACACGCACCCCCTCTGTTTAGACTGTTTTAGTGTCAGCACCAGGGAAACCTCATCCAGGTAAAGACACACTGGTGTGTAATTTGTAACAGGGGCCAACACACTGCCTTGAGATCACACAACCGCCAGGACCTGGACCTGAACAAGAACCTGGACCAGGACCTGAACCTGAACCTGAACCTGGACCAGGACCTGAACCTGAACACTCCCAGTCTGAGCTGCGGTTAGCGGACCTCGCCTCAGCAGGAGGAGGAGGTCTGTGCAGACGCCTCAGCCAGTATGAGAGCACGATGGAGAGCTTACTGACTGAAGTGAGCTCTCTGAGGAACCAGGTCAGTCCCTCCTCTTCATCACTTCCCTCCTCTTCATCCTCTCCAGCCTCTCCCAGTCTGGCCCGCGTAAGGTCAATCACAAATGAAAAATAAATAAATAGGATGCACGCCATGAATGCAATACAACGGCACTGTTTTTTACTTTGCTTTTACACACTACATGCTACACGCTACACACTACACGCTACACACTACATGCTACAGGCTACACGCTACACACTACACTCTACACATTACACGCTGCACACTACACGCTACACACTACACGCTACACACTACATGCTACACACTACACACTACACGCTACACACTACACACTACACGCTACAGGCTACACGCTACACACTACACTCTACACATTACACGCTGCACACTACACGCTACACACTACACGCTACACACTACATGCTACACGCTACACACTACACACTACACGCTACAGGCTACACGCTACACACTACACTCTACACATTACACGCTACACACTACACACTACACGCTACAGGCTACACGCTACACACTACACTCTACACATTACATACTACATGCTACACACTACACGCTACACACTACATGCTACACACTACATGCTAGTTACTACACGCTACACACTACACACTACATGCTACACGCTACATGCTACTTACTACACGCTACACACTACATGCTACTTACTACACGCTACACACTACATACTACACACTACACGCTATACACTACACACTACACGCTACACACTACATGCTACTTACTACACGCTACACACTACATACTACACACTACACGCTATACACTACACACTACACGCTACACACTACATGCTACACACTACACGCTACATGCTACACATTACACGCTACACATTACACGCTACACACTACATGCTACACACTACACGCTACACACTACATGCTACACACTACACATTACACGCTACACATTACACGTTACACACTACATGCTATACACTACACGCTACACACTACATGCTACACACTACATGCTACACACTACACGCTATACACTACACGCTACACACTACATACTACATGCTACACACTACACACTACACACTACATGCTACACACTACATGCTAGTTACTACACGCTACACACTACACACTACATGCTACACGCTACATGCTACTTACTACACGCTACACACTACATGCTACTTACTACACGCTACACACTACATACTACACGCTACACACTACACGCTACACACTACACACTACACGCTACATGCTACACACTACATACTACACACTACACGCTACACACTACATACTACACGCTACACACTACACGCTACACACTACACACTACACGCTACATGCTACACACTACATACTACACGCTACACACTACACGCTACACACTACACACTACACGCTACATGCTACACACTACACACTACACGCTACATGCTACACACTACACACTACACATTACATGCTACACACGACCAGTGCTGTCTGCTCACCGTGTGTCCACACACCTGGCTGCAGGTGGACCTGCGGCAGAAGGAGCAGCAGCTGGAGCGCCAGGCGGAGCGGCTGAGCGCGTCCCAGCAGGTGATCGCCCAGCAGGAGGAGGAGCTGGCCGAGGTGACCCAGGAGCTGGAGGACACGGAGCGGGACAACTCCCGCCTACGCCGGTCCATGGAGGAGCTGCTGGAGGAGACGCTCCACCACAGGTATCACCAGCGCCTCCACGGGCTTCACTCTCTGGACTCACGCTCACGACGTAAGAGGAACCTCTTGTGTTCGCAGACCGGACCGGACGCACAGCGAGGATCTGCTCAGCCAGCTGCTGGAGGCGGAGCTCCACGGGTCAGCAGCCGCCGAGCAAGTCTCCGTCCTGAGAGAGGCTGTTCACCAGCTGAGCGCTGTGAGTGATCACGGTCCTGTTGACGAGATGCAGGCATCCTTACACGAAGGAAGCCCAACGAGTTCTGACTTCATGTCGAAGAGCAGGCGTTTATATCAGGGTTCTTAGTCATGGAGAACCTGGAACAGTCATGTAAATGTGTTATATTCATGTGTTCATGTAAATGTGTTATATTCATGTGTTCATGACGTTCATTTACGCTGAGTTTGAAATAATGAATAATGATTTTAAAAGAAAGACTCAAAATATAAGCAGACATACATACAGGCATCTATATAAATGTTTATTCTTTTAATCAAACTATTGTCTCATTCATTTGAGTCATTTAAGGTTTACTGTATGCTTTGTGTTCTCATTGTTAGTTTAAATACTACATTTACTCACTTTTTACTGTTTACACCCAGACTTCACTAAATGTTTGTCATGACATTTGGTTAAAGTCATGAAACCCATTGGTCAGAATGTGTCTGAACCCTGTAGTTGGTCATACATGTTAATGTTGATCTATTTGGTGACTTCCAGTCCACAGCCTCTTTTATAACTCTCTCTCTCTCTCTCTCTCTCCTCTCTCCCCCCTGAAGAGGCTCTCTCTCTCTGACTCTTCTCTCTTGGCCCGGCAGAAGGATCTGCTGCTCCAGAAGCTGGAGACCTTTGAGAGCACTAACAGAGCTCTGCGGCTCGTCCTCAGAGAGCAGGCCGGGTCCCAGGTACAGGTGCTCCTCCTCTACAGACCATGAACACTACATGTCCTGAAGCAGAGCCTAACCTCCGTCTCTGAGCAGGTGGAGTCCATCCGGGTGTCGGAGCAGAAGCAGACGTTACTCCAGAGGCTGGCCGACACCGAGGCAGACAACGCTGTGAGTGTCTTCACACCGCTGTCCTGCAGGAGACAGTCATCCCATGTCCTGTGACACATCCATGTCTCCGCTGTGTGTAACATCTGCTCTGTAAGTGAAGCTGGCCTCACTTCCCTTACAGCGCCTTGTGGAGCAACTTCAAGAGAAGGACCGAGAGGTGCACCAGCTCTCCAGACGGGTCGACGCTGAGAAGGTACTGATGGTGTTCTCTACGTGCAGCTGTCAGTCTGTGGACGTCAAGCAGGATCCAAACATGTCTCTCCAGAGGAATCCTGTACCTACAGCGTGTCGAAGCAGAACACATGTGTGTCCCTACCATGACCTCTACTGCACTCTGTGACTGCAGGACAATGCAAAGAGCACAGCGGACTGGTCCAAGAGTCTGGACTCAACCAGAGCTCATCTACAGGGACGGCTGCGGAGCAAAGAGGCGGAGAACAACCGGCTGGCTGTGCAAGTGAAGGTGTGTTCTACACCATGTGACCTGTTTCAGTGTGGACCGGGCCGTAACCCGTGGTTCTGCCCTCTCCTCTGGTTCAGAACCTGGAGCTCTCAGCCGGCCAGCAGAAGGCGGAGCTGCAGCGTCTGAAGCAGCAGCTGCAGAGGCTGAGGCTGCAGAGCGGAGAGGAGAGAGAAGCTCTGAAGAGAGCCACGAGGAGCCAGAGGCACCGAGCAGAGAGCAGCCAGGAGAGCAGGGACCTGCTGAGCATGCAGCTGCTGGACATGGTGACACGCACACACACACACACACACACACACACACACACACACACACACACACACACACACACACACACACACACACACACCCCTTAGTAACAGGCTCTGTTCCACAGGAGAAGCAGGTGGCTGAGGCGCTGGCAGCAGCTGAGAGCTGGCAGAGCCTCCACGCCCAGGAGCTGCAGCACAGGAGCAGACTGGAGGCGGAGCTGTCGCTGCTGAGCAGGTAACTACCGCTCTGTTCAGCAGGTAACTACCGCTCTGTTTAGTAGGTAGCTACCGCTCTGTTTAGTAGGTAACTACCGCTCTGTTCAGTAGGTAACTACCGCTCTGTCAGGCTGCAGACCAGCAACCAGATGATTGGCTTTTTCTATGTGAATACATTCTATTGTATATCGACCAGCATCCATTCACCAAAAAGGTTCTGTCAGGCCTTTAAGACCCCGTCCCTTTATTCACCTCCACATCTCCTACACTGAGCATGTGTCTTAACCGAAGCGCATATATATATATATATATATATATATATATATATATATATATATATATATATATATATATATATATATATATATATATATATATATATATATATATATGTATATATGTATATATATATATATATATATATATATATATATGTATTATTATTATTATTATTTTAGGCCTTTATTGAGCCAGGCTTGTTCCATTGAGATGAGAGATCTCTTTTACGAGGGAGACCTGGTCCAGACCAACATCAGCATTAACACTGAACATATTAGCACAGAGAGTTGAGTAACACCGAGTGTTCAAAATCAGATTCACCAAAGTCTCTTAATTCGATAAGTTTGTCCTAAACTTGCTTGTTGAAGAATGCACCTCATGAAGTCTGCATATGGGATGTTTGATCAGTCATCCGTGATTTCTTTCTAAAAGCAAGTGGTCCATGTTGAGGCAGTCAGAGCAGCAGCTGCACCTCGTGAGAGAGTGAAACCGCTGCAGCGTATTCCTCCGGCTCTGAAGGCGTGTGAATGCCATGTTGGTCATGTGAGAGGGACTGAGACGGTGTGTTGTGTGACGCAGCCGGACAGCAGCGCTGACGGAGCAGCTGCAGACTGCAGTGGACCAAGGCCGAGCCCAGAGAGAGGCCCTGCTGGAGGACCTGCAGGGGCGGACCGCCCAGACCACCGCGGCCCACCTGGAGAAGCAGGCGCTCAAGGTGAGGTCAACACCTCTACACACCTGTGGTGCTCTATGTCGTGGCTTCTTTGACTTGTGTAAAGTAGCAGGTTGTGTGTCACGATGTTCCTGTCAGGATGCATCCTCTGCTCTGGAGGAGAAGCTGGCCACGTCTCAGGCAGAGCTCCAGCAGGTCAGAGCCTCCATCCAGCAGTATGAAAGCCTGCTGGACAGTTATAAGATCCAGGTATGTGAACATGGAACCGGATCCCCTGAGATGACTCGTGTCTCTTGTGGTGAGTTGGCCAAGAGTTAACTTCAACTCTGAGTGTTAATCAACAGAAGAGGTTATAGACATGGAGCATGTTTGAGGGGGCCATAATAAAACACACTCACTTAACAGACGCCCTGAAGCCCATGATTGGCCTGGAGAGTGGAGGCATTGCGTAACATGGTAACCTGCCTAGAATGACCGCGTGCATCACAATATACAAAAGCTGAATCCTGCTCAGTCTTTTATTTAACATTTCTATCTGAAGTTCACCTTTGGGCCACATGAGGGATGTTCATTGTAGTCTGTACATTTATAACATGTAATCTACTATTAAAGACAAGAGTACATTCTGTTAAACAAATGCATATCTCTTCTAAATGGCTGCTTTATCTCTTCAAGATAATAGACGTGGATGTGGAAATGGTCATTGATGCACAAGTTATAAGTTATAGACTATTGTGAATTGGGTTGCTTTGGCTTTCATTTCTAAAGTGTGTCCCCCAGGAACATGTTTGTGAAACACTGGTCTAGCTGAGACAGGAGAGGTACACGACGTTAAGACTTCCAATGTGAGGCTTAAAATCTGCCAAGTGCAACGGTATTTATATGTATCAGCTCAATACACGCACTTCAAGTACAGCCTTAGTTTAGTTTGCATTAAAAGCAGTCTCAGCGTAGGAGTATGAGGTGGTGTTAGCACAACTATCCATGTTCATGTTCATCAAAAGTGAAGCATTCATGTTCTGTGCAGGTTGGAAAGACCCGGGCCGAAGCCGATGAGTACCGGGTCCGCCTGGCTGAGGCGCAGCAGGAGGCGCAGGCCGTGTGCAGGCAGGCGGAGCAGGAAGTGGAGGCGGTGCGCAGCGAGCTGCTGGGCCGGCTGGCCGCCTTGCAGCCGCTTCCAGAAGCCCTACGGCGCTCTGAGCTGCAGCTGCAGGAGGCCCGGGCCCGGGAGCAGGGCCAGGAGAGACGTAGCACGGAGCTCAGCACCACCCTGCGCGACCTCTGTATGAAGGTACCGACCTCTGTATGAAGGTACCCACCTCTGTATGAAGGTACCCACCTCTGTATGAAGGTACCCACCTCTGCATGAAGGTACCCACCTCTGCATGAAGGTACCCACCTCTGTATGAAGGTACCCACCTCTGTATGAAGGTACCCACCTCTGTATGAAGGTACCCACCTCTGTATGAAGGTACCCACCTCTGTATGAAGGTACCCACCTCTGTATGAAGGTACCCACCTTTTGTATGAAGGTACCCACCTCTGTATGAAGGTACCCATCTCTGTATGAAGGTACCCACCTCTGTATGAAGGTACCCACCTCTGTTTGAAGGTACCCACCTTTTGTATGAAGGTACCCACCTCTGTATGAAGGTACCCACCTCTGTATGAAGGTACCCACCTCTGTATGAAGGTACCCACCTCTGCATGAAGGTACCCACCTCTGCATGAAGATACCCACCTCTGTATGAAGGTACCGACCTCTGTATGAAGATACCCACCTCTGTATGAAGGTACCCACCTCTGCATGAAGGTACCCACCTCTGCATGAAGATACCCACCTCTGTATGAAGGTACCCACCTCTGTATGAAGGTACCGACCTCTGTATGAAGATACCCACCTCTGTATGAAGGTACCGACCTCTGTATGAAGATACCCACCTCTGTATGAAGGTACCCACCTCTGTATGAAGGTACCCACCTCTGTATGAAGGTACCCACCTCTGTTTGAAGGTACCCACCTTTTGTATGAAGGTACCCACCTCTGTATGAAGGTACCCATCTCTGTATGAAGGTACCCACCTCTGTTTGAAGGTACCCACCTCTGTTTGAAGGTACCCACCTTTTGTATGAAGGTACCCACCTCTGTATGAAGGTACCCATCTCTGTATGAAGGTACCCACCTCTGTATGAAGGTACCCACCTCTGTATGAAGGTACCCACCTCTGTATGAAGGTACCCACCTCTGCATGAAGATACCCACCTCTGTATGAAGGTACCCACCTCTGTATGAAGGTACCCACCTCTGTATGAAGGTACCCACCTCTGTATGAAGGTACCGACCTCTGTATGAAGGTACCCACCTCTGTATGAAGGTACCCAAACAACATTGGAATGAGGCCACTATTCATCGCCATCATTATACATCGTTAATGGAAATGATTATCATAATTGGCAATAACATGAATGTCTTAAAGCAGCACATCAATGAAAGCTGTCGGGAGGAACCTAAATGGATGAAGCACTTGTGTTGTCAGGTGGAGACCCAGAGCAGCCAGGCGGAGCTCCTCCGACAGAAGAACCAGGTTCTGCTGGAGGAGAACCGACAGCTCCAGCAGCGAGTGGAGAGTCTGGAGAGGTCAGACACTGCTTTCCTCCTCCTGGCGTTGTGTTGAAACCAGAGGGTTCAGTCTCACATGGACACCTTCTCTTTGTGGATCGCTAACTGCATTTAAACACTGCACTTGAGTCGTAAGCATCGCTTGTAGAATAATGAAGCAATCCTAACGGTACGAGTCAGTGCACTGGTTAACGGGTCCCTCTAACTGGTCGTGGTGGCTGTCCTGGGTCCTACAGGAAGCTGGGTGAGGCCGGCTCTCAGAACACAGACCTGCTGGCGCTCATCACCAAGCGGGAAGACGCCGTCTGCAGCAGTCAGCTGCGCCTGGAGGAGAGAACCAGGGAGTGTTCTCTGCTGAGCCGGAAGCTGGAGGAAGCTCTGGGGGACGCTCACCAACAGGTTAACTGAGCCGTGTCCTGTAGAGAGTGTGCTCATAGAGTAGCAGGTCATCATTAGCACTGCGTCAGACAGCGTAGCCTCCTCACTCCTTTCATTGAGACCTCTGCAGTGAAGAAAGGAGTGCACACACCCCCCCCCCACACACACACACACAGACACACACACACACACACAGAGGTTCTTTGACTAAAATGCATGGTTGTCCAGCAAAAAGTAGAACCTGAGCTCACACAGTGTTTCACTTGGGTTTGTCGGGCTGCGTGTGGTTATAAGTGAGCTTGCATGTTGTTGGTACATCCTACAGTATATCAGTGACCTACTATTTAACCCAGTGTGTCATATTTGTCTCCAGATGTCAGAGACCAGAGGACTTGCTGCCAACAAAGAACGCTCGACCCAGTACAAGATGCTGGACTTAGAGGCTCAACTTAGCAGGACGACCTCAGAAATCAATCAACTGCGACGCAGCAAGGAGGAGGTAAAGCCTCCATTGATGTTCTACCCAAAGTTTGTATGCATCTGCTGTGTCTTTAGGTCTATCAGGTGTGTCTTTAGGTTTAGGTCTATCTGCTGTGTCTTTAGGTCTATCAGGTGTGTCTTTAGGGTTAGGTCTATCTGCTGTGTCTTTAGGTCTATCAGGTGTGTCTTTAGGTCTATCTGCTGTGTCTTTAGGTCTATCAGGTGTGTCTTTAGGTCTATCAGGTGTGTCTTTAGGTCTATCAGGTGTGTCTTTAGGTCTATCTGCTGTGTCTTTAGGTCTATCTGCTGTGTCTTTAGGTCTATCTGCTGTGTCTTTAGGTCTATCAGGTGTGTCTTTAGGTCTATCTGCTGTGTCTTTAGGTCTATCTGCTGTGTCTTTAGGTCTATCAGGTGTGTCTTTAGGTCTATCTGCTGTGTCTTTAGGTCTATCTGCTGTGTCTTTAGGTCTATCAGGTGTGTCTTTAGGTCTATCAGGTGTGTCTTTAGGTTTGTCTGCTGTGTCTTTAGGTCTATCTGCTGTGTCTTTAGGTCTATCAGGTGTGTCTTTAGGTCTATCAGGTGTGTCTTTAGGTCTATCTGCTGTGTCTTTAGGTCTATCAGGTGTGTCTTTAGGTCTATCTGCTGTGTCTTTAGGTCTATCAGGTGTGTCTATAGGTCTATCAGGTGTGTCTTTAGGTCTATCAGGTGTGTCTTTAGGTCTATCTGCTGTGTCTTTAGGTCTATCAGGTGTGTCTTTAGGTCTATCTGCTGTGTCTATAGGTCTATCAGGTGTGTCTTTAGGTCTATCTGCTGTGTCTTTAGGTCTATCAGGTGTGTCTTTAGGTCTATCAGGTGTGTCTTTAGGTCTATCTGCTGTGTCTTTAGGTCTATCAGGTGTGTCTTTAGGTCTATCTGCTGTGTCTTTAGGTCTATCAGGTGTGTCTATAGGTCTATCAGGTGTGTCTTTAGGTCTATCAGGTGTGTCTTTAGGTCTATCTGCTGTGTCTTTAGGTCTATCAGGTGTGTCTTTAGGTCTATCTGCTGTGTCTATAGGTCTATCAGGTGTGTCTTTAGGTCTATCAGGTGTGTCTTTAGGTCTATCTGCTGTGTCTTTAGGTCTATCAGGTGTGTCTACAGGTCTATCAGGTGTGTCTTTAAGTCAGTGTTTTTCAACCTTTTTTGAGCCGCGGCACATTTTCTACAATAAAAAAATCCCGCGGCACTCCAACAACCCAAAAAGTTACAGAATGTCACAGTATTCAGTGTTTCCCCTGGTTTACAGCTTCAGGGGGGGAGCGACTGACGGACATACTACATCGTGGCACCTCACAGTACTACAAAGTAATACTTCACAGTACTACAAAGTAATACTTCACAGTACTAGTGACTCCATCTGTGCTTTTATAAATAATAGAACATTGAAATCACTTTCAATTAAAAACAACAAGCTATTTTTTTGCAAAACAGAATGAGTGCAGATGTGTGAGCATAACGTTGTATCATTAATAGTGGCTGCAGTGAGCTGCTTTCCTCTACAACTCTTTTTAAAACGAGGTTGATTTGATGCAGCCGTTCTCAGTTCATGCTCCATGTTGACGACGCAACAGCAGAAGAGACGACCTCACGGAGATCTCATAAAGATCGGCTTTTGGCGAAATGACAAGAATCGGCGAGTCGTACATGCGCATGTGACCCATTAACGGCGTACGGTAAAACCATCATTTCCTCTTGCGCCCCACCTGTAATACGCCCCAGTTTGATAAATACTGACTTAAAGGAAACATGGTGTTCATTTATTTTAATGATGACCACAAAGTGAGCAGGCTCTATCACTTGAGTGTGTTTTTCGGGCTTTTGGAAGAATATTTCCAGAGCCTCAGAAACGTCAGAAACGTCATTGATGGAGCGCCAGGCTGCAGCCTGTTGGACGTTTGTCTTGACCTACAAATACCTTAACTGTTGGGCTTTAAACATGAGAGCTCATAGCTTAAAATAGTGATAGCTCTCTGTCCACTGTGTCTCCTGTGTGCATCGCATCGGGGAGGAAAGAGTTGTAACGCGACCCAGAAATGACGAGCTGTCGTGTACGATCAACAACATACGGCCGTTTAGTTTGTTTATAGCAGAACAAGGTGCAGACCTGTTCTATAGGAAACTACTAGGCCAGACACTATATTGCAGCTCACACGCTCAACAATGGAAAATTATTTGCGGCAGCTAAATAATATTTTTTTGGACCAATTAAGTGAAATTGGAAATTTTCTCACGGCACACTGGTGTGCCGCGGCACAGTGGTTGACAATCACTGCTTTAAGTCTATCAGGTGTGTCTTTAGGTTTAGGTCTATGAGGGTGTCTACAGGTCTATCAGGTGTGTGTTTCTGACGCTCAGGTGGAGCGGCGCTACCAGAGCCGGCTGCAGGATGTGAAGGATCGTCTGGAGCAGTCCGACAGCACCAACCGAAGTCTGCAGAACTACGTCCAGTTCCTCAAAGCCTCCTATGCCAACGTGTTTGGAGACCTGGCCCTCAACAGCTCGCTGCGGGGCCCCTCCCCCGTCTGACGTCTGTTTGCGTGGCCCCTCCCCCGTCTGACGTCTGTCAACGTGGCTCCTCCCCCATCTGATGTCTGTCAGCGTGGCCCCTCCCCTGGCTCCTCCTCTCACCCCCTCCTCTCACTCGCTGGCCCCTCCCTCTCACTCGCTGGCTCCTCCTCTCACCCCCTCCTCCCACCCCCTCCTCTCACCCACTGGCTCCTCCTCTCACTCACTGGCCCCCTCCCTCTCACTCTCTGGCCCCTCCTCTCACCCTCTGGTTCCTCCCTCTCACTCACTGGCCCCTCTCCTGGCTCCTCCATCTCACCCTCTGGCCCCTCCATCTCACCCTCTGGCCCCTCCATCTCACCCTCTGGCCCCTCCATCTCACCCTCTGGCTCCTCCTCTCACCCTCTGGCCCCTCCATCTCACCCGCTGGCTCCTCCCTCTCACCCTCTGGCCCCTCCATCTCACCCTCTGGCCCCTCCATCTCACCCTCTGGCCCCTCCATCTCCCCCTCTGGCTCCTCCCTCTCACCTTCTGGCCCCTCCATCTCACCCTCTGGCCCCTCCATCTCACCCTCTGGCCCCTCCATCTCACCCGCTGGCTCCTCCCTCTCACCCGCTGGCCCCTTCTCTCACCCTCTGGCTCCTCCCTCTTTACTCACAACAACGACTCCCACCTCACTGAACACAAGACATTTTGGAGACATTGGTTTTCTTCCTATATTCTTTATGATTTTATTGTTTGTTTTAGGATCTTTGCATCTCATGATTACAAAAGATACTGCTACTCTTCACCAGTAGATTTAATGGCTCCTTGGAGCTTTTTTAGATTGAATGTTTTCTTCAGAAATGTATGATTGGATATCAAAGTCAGTTAGTATTTCACACGCCAAAGACAATAAGTGACCAGAGGTAACAGAGTGTCTGTGACCAGAGGTAACAGACTGTCTGTGACCAGAGGTAACAGACTGTCTGTGACCAGAGGTAACAGACTGTCTGTGACCAGAGGTAACAGACTGTCTGTGACCAGAGGTAACAGAGTGTCTGTGACCAGAGGTAACAGAGTGTCTGTGACCAGAGGTAACAGAGTGTCTGTGACCAGAGGTAACAGACTGTCTGTGACCAGAGGTAACAGAGTGTCTGTGACCAGAGGTAACAGACTGTCTGTGACCAGAGGTAACAGAGTGTCTGTGACCAGAGGTAACAGAGTGTCTGTGACCAGAGGTAACAGACTGTCTGTGACCAGAGGTAACAGAGTGTCTGTGACCAGAGGTAACAGAGTGTCTGTGACCAGAGGTAACAGACTGTCTGTGACCAGAGGTAACAGAGTGTCTGTGACCAGAGGTAACAGAGTGTCTGTGACCAGAGGTAACAGACTGTCTGTGACCAGAGGTAACAGAGTGTCTGTGACCAGAGGTAACAGAGTGTCTGTGACCAGAGGTAACAGACTGTCTGTGACCAGAGGTAACAGAGTGTCTGTGACCAGAGGTAACAGAGTGTCTGTGACCAGAGGTAACAGACTGTCTGTGACCAGAGGTAACAGACAGTCTGTGACCAGAGGTAACAGACACTCTGTGACCAGAGGTAACAGACTACGTACTGTATTTGTACTGCTGTGTACTAAACGTATTGTGTGCTTGTTTACATGCATACAATGCTTTACCCATTATGTGGCACAACATGTGCTCTAATAGATGTGAGGTGTTTGATGGGCTGGAGCTGAAAACATCACTGCTCTCTCTGTCCGGTGTCTGGAGGAGAGCGAGGTGTCAACCCGTTTCTATTACTACATTATTGTTGCTGGTCCATGAGTGTGTTCAATGAGTGAATAATTAATATCCAATATGGGTAACTTCATTTAACGTGTCAATAAAACAACAAAACTGTTTTTCCACCTGATTCAAACGGTTTTCTCAGCTCTGATTGTGTTGGTGTCGTATAGTTACAGAGGATTCACACTGTAGAGTAAGTATGGAGGCTGAGATGAAGCCTCCTTTCAACACTACATGTACGTCTTCACATTGTGAGAGGGCCGTTCACATGGAAAGGAGGCAGGGAAATGTGCATCATTCGTAACTATTAAAGACGTGTACTTAAGCCGGTTTATGCATAATCTATGATCTAGGTTCTATGTTCATGATCTATGATTACGATCTATGATCTATGCATGTGTACTGTGATGCAGCGGCTTAGAGCCCAAGACAAATGTCTCTGCGGGACAATAAAGTACATATTTATCTTTTAAATAATGACTCAAACAATGTGTAACAGCTCATGAACAGATGATGTATTGTGTGATTAATTATTGTGGAAGTCAGCTGAACCCTCCAGACAACAGTTCAATTCAATTCAGTTTATTTTATATAGCCCAACATCACAAATACAAGTTTGCCTCGGAGGGCTTTACAATCTGTACACATGACATCCCTGTCCCGGGACCTCACATCGGATCAGGAAAAACTCCCCCAAAAAGATAGTAAAAATCCTTTCACAGGGAAAAAAAAGGGGAAGAAACCTGAGGGAGAGCAACAGAGGAGGATCCCTCTCCCCGGATGGACAGAAGCAATAGATGTCATGTGGCCAGAATGAATAACGTAACGGAGTTACAGCACATTCAAATGAAATTAAATGAAATGATTCATATAATGAGTAGTAGGCATGGTCCATGATCCAGATAGCCACGATCCATTAAGCAGAAGGAGGTAGAGAGGAGGGGCATCCCAGGGGCAGTGGGAGGAGAAAGCAGGGCCATGGCAGCTGGCAGGACGGCTCCAGGCCAGTTGCATCAGCAGGGCCATGGTTGTATCAGCAGGGCCAGGGGGGAGGACCGGGGTCCTCCCCCTGGTTCCAGGCAGCCACGAATCCATGGAAAAAGAAAGTAGAGTTAGTAATATGCATTGAAGAGACAATCATTTATCCAGAAGGAGAGAAAGAAGAGGTGAAGAGGAGGAGAGGAGACGCGAAAGAGGAAGAGAAGGAGAGGAGGAGCTCAGTGTATCCTAAAATGTCCCCCAGCAGTCTAGGCCTATAGCAGCATATCTAGGGGCTGGACCAGGGCAAACCTGAGCCAGCCCTAACTATAAGCCTGAAACAGCCCTAACTATAAGCTATCAAAGAGGAAAGTCTTAAGTCTACTCTTAAATGAGGTGACTGTCTGACCCCCGGACTGAAAGTGGAAGCTGATTCCACAGAAGAGGAGCCCGATAACTGAAAGCTCTAGCCCCCAACCTACTTTTTAACACTCTGGGAACCACAAGTAACCCTGCATTCAGTGAGCGTAATGCTCTCGTGGGGTAATATGGCACTAAAAGGTCCTTAAGATATGATGGTGCATCACCAGTTAAGGCTTTATAGGTAAGGAGAAGGATTTTAAATATGATTCTCGATCTTACAGGAAGCCAGTGTAGAGCAGTAATGTGATCTCTCTTCCGCGTCCTCGTTAGTACACGAGCTGCAGCATTCTGGATCAGTTGGAGAGATCCAAGGGATTTACCAGGGCAGCCTGATAAAACGGAGTTACAGTAATCCAGTCTTGAGGTAACAAATGCGTGGATCAATGTTTCTGCATCGCGTTGAGACAGGATGTGCCGGATCTTTGAGATGTTCCGTAGGTGAAAAAAGGCGGTGCTTGAGATCTGTTTCACATGGGAGCCAAAGGACAGGTCCTGGTCAAAAATAATTCCGAGATTCCTTACGGTGGTGGTAGATGCCAGAGCGATGCCATCCAGATAAACCATATCATCAGATACTTGATTTCTGAGGTGTTCTGGTCCGAGTAAAATAACTTCAGTCTTGTCCGAGTTCAGCAGCAGGAAGTTGCAGGTCAACCAGGTTTTGATGTCTTTAAGACACGCTTGAAGTTTAGCGACTTGGTTAATTTCATCTTGTTTGATCGACAGATATAGTTGAGTATCATCGGCATAACAGTGAAAGTTTATGGCGTGTTTTCTGATAATATTGCCTAAAGGAAGCATATATAAGGTGAATAAAATTGGTCCAAGCACAGAACCCTGTGGAACTCCATGGCGAACGGCAGTGGTAACCGAGGCCTCATCGTTTACAAATACAAACTGAGATCGATCTGATAAATACGACTTAAACCAGCTTAGTGCTGTACCTTTAATACCAGAGGTGTCAAGTAACGAAGTACAAATACTTCGTTACTTTACTTCAGTAGAAATTTTGGGTATCTGTACTTCACTGGAGTATTTATTTTTCAGACGACTTTTTACTTTGACTCCTTACATTTTCACGCAAATATCTGTACTTTCTACTCCCTACATTTTAAAAATAGCCTCGTTACTATTTCATTTTGGTTTGTTTTCATTCCGGCTTGTCATCGTTCAAAAACACACACAAACCTCTCCGCCCCGTTGCTCACAGATACGTGTGCACGCACACATCTGTGAGCACGTCAGGTGAGCGCTGAACACACACCAGCGGACAGAGAGCGTCGAAAAATATGTCGCGTGAAAAGTAGACCGCTATATCTGCGTTTTAAACACTCCCAGGGTGAAGATGCAGCAGAAGCTCTCCTGTAAGGAGCAACCGGAGTTCTCCTCGCACCGGAGCAGCTCTCTGAACCCGGAGCAGCTCTCCTGTTTCAGGTGAAACGAGCCAAAGTGCTCGTGTCTTCTACCAACAATGAGCTGCTGGCTTCACATATTACACAAGTATAAAGTACACGGATATAAAACTAAGTCATTAATACATACATGGACAAATGCCTGTACTTTCGGGTAAATGGTTACGCATGCGCGATTTGACGCTGTCTTTTCCTGCTGTTGCGTTTCTCAAAATAAAAAAACAGATCTAAGCTCAATATTGAGCATGAATTGAGAGAGGCCGTATCAAATCTACAACCCCGTTTATAACATATGTGTCGAGGAAAGCAGCTCACTGCTCCACTAATACTGATACAACCTGATGGCTCACATATCTGCACTCATTCTGTTTTGTTTGGCAAAAAAAATTAAAAGCTTATTGTTTTCCACAATGAGCTATTTAGTAGTAACTAAATATGAGTAATCTTTTGCACAGATAGAACTTACACAAAACATTGTCTGATGGGGCAATCTGATTTACTTGAAAGTGATTGCAATTTCCTTTATTCTGTTATTTATGAAAGCACAGATGAGTCACACAACTATGTTATTTACAGAAAAAGTTTGAGAACCACAGCTTTAAGTGTTTGTGTCGGAGTCGCCGCCTATTTTGCACTATTACAATACTTATAGGCAACTAGTTATCATGTCTTCCGCTCCATGAAACGCATGTTAATGCTCAGTAGTACACATGTGGTACTTTAATGTATTTGCATTGTAATAAAATGTGATCATTTTAAATGGGCATGTATGCAGCTGAAACGGGTAGCCTAGTGCATCCCACATTTTTCAACATAACATTTTAAAACATTATAGTCATTATGGCCTTTAGAAAAAATATTGTTTTTGGGGGAGGTGGGGTAGTGCACTATAGGCCCCTGAGATGTGGCTTAAGAGTTTGTCCTTAATGGAAGAAAAAAAAATTCCCTTTACATTACTTTTACTTTTATACTTTTAAGTAGTTTTCAAACCAGTACTTTTACACTTTTACTTAAGTAAAAAGCTTGAATTGGTACTTCAACTTTTACAGAAGTATTTTTAAACCCTAGTATCTATACTTCTACTTGAGTAATGAATGTGAATACTTTTGACACCTCTGTTTAATACCAATCAACTGGTCTAGTCTCTGTAATAAGATGTCATGGTCAATGGTGTCAAATGCTGCACTAAGGTCTAACAAGACCAGTACAGAGACAAGTCCCCTATCTGATGCAACTAGAAGGTCATTAGTAATTGTCACCAGTGCTGTCTCTGTGCTATGATGTTTTCTAAATCCTGACTGAAACTTCTCAAATAAACTATTGTTATGTAAAAAGTCACACAGTGATGCTTGAGGAAAGAAGCCAGGCTGAAACGCTGTTAGTGGAACACAGACTGTGCAGCTCTGTTAATACTAACTGTTAATAACTGTTCATAACTGTTAATAACTGATGGTCTATGGACGGGTAGGTCAGGAACAACAGCCTCCAGTACTTATATTATATATTATATGTAATGGTTGCTGATTCTCGAGGAGCAATCCGGGTGGAACAAACACGTTCGTATTACTGAGCGTGGTATGCTGTCAAGTTTCGGGTCCTTCCGGTAGTTGTCGTCTTTTCCCGTACAGCTGCAGAGAATTACGTCACATGTCGGAGAAAAAAAGCAAAAAAACACATCCACCCTGAGAGCAGCCTCCTCGCATCTCTCTCCGTCGACCCGCCGACAAGCAGCTCTTCTGAAGCTCTTTCGAAAACCCACCGAGGTATGACAACAGCTCACACCCCGGCTGAGGCCCCGCAGACCGGCCTTCACACGAAGCCGTCCGCCGTGTTTTATTCTGCTGCGGGTCCGCTAGCGCGGGGCTAACGTTAGCTTTGTGTTTTCTGTCCGCTAGCTCGGGGCTAACGTTAGCTTTGTGTTTTCTGTCCGCTAGCTCAGGGCTAACGTTAGCATTATGTTTTCTGTTAGCTTCGGTGAAAGGCTGAACGCAGCTCCGTAGCGGGACTGAGGCTGGTGTGTGTGTGTGTGTGTGTGTGTGTGTGTGTGTGTGTGTGTGTGTGTGTGTGTGTGTGTGTGTGTGTGTGTGTGTGTTGTGTGTTGGGTCAGTGTTGACGTGCCCGGTAGGCACACAGGACTCCAGCCGGTTGCTGGTTGGCCGTGTTCCCGGTAGCGAACATAACGGTAACCGGGGCTGACCGCTAGCTAGCTAGCTAGCTACCGTTAGTCCGCGAGCTCGTGCACGACGAACCAGACATAATTCAGCGAACCGTCACTGAATGATGTCTTTGATCTCAGTGTGGACGGTTTGCCTTCTGATCCAGTGAATGCAATAGCACTGGATTATTAAACATGGCCGGTCTGCAGGGGCTACACTGCGGCCATGGCTGACAGGGAGCCGCCCATACCGAGGAGGAGCTCCGGGGCGAGGCTCCAGCTGCTCGGCTCATGTGTTCACATACATGTTCATGTGAACACGTACATGTTCATGTGAACACTGTTAAAGTTCCCAAGCGTATAATTTCATGTATGTATGGTTCCGTGGATCTGATGTTATAGTCCAGAAATGTGTCATAATCCTTTGATTGTCATAACATTTAATAATGTGTGTGTGTATAGTCTAAAGTCTGTCATTGTCCACGCAGTTTAAAACATGAATGTTGCATATTTAATGGGCCTTTGCTTAGTGGAAGCTTCCAGAACCAGAACCATTTATTACCAGGAGGTGCATCACATGGAACATTTAACAATAAACAAAGTGTAATAAATGGGAGCATGAATATTTACAATTGAGTCTACAGTAGAATTTAAGTGTTTGATGCAGTTTGTCAGCACAAAGGGTTGCTTTATGATCGGAGTATAGTTTTACCATCATGCCACCCTGTGACCTGATGGTGATGATGATGGTGATGATGATGGTGATGATGATGATGGTAGCACTGCGATGTTAGTTTGGCTGTTACACTGAACCAACGCTACCCGCCTGCCAGCCTCACGTCACATGGCAGCAACAGAGAATAGGAGACTATTATTGATCTGGAGGATAATGCATGAGCCTTTTCTAATGCATGAGCGCCATGTAAGGGCTGTGGAGCCTGACTTCATGTGGGGTTCCACAACAACATGGCCGCTAAGTGGGACAGCGCTTTGAGCTGTACGGCCTAAAATACCTAGCAGATATTCCCAGGGCAGAGTCCATGTCCCTCATTTTAATTGGATTGTATTTCAATCATTACTTGATTACATGACGTATCTGAACACACAGAATATTGTTCTCCGTGTTACCACCGCCTGACGTAGATATTAGAGCATTTATCCTGTTGACGTTTGATAGATGCAGCTCATTTCTTTCTTTATTAGAGAATGTGCACAATTTGACGACAGGGATTGTGTGTGTTGACCTGTTTGCATATTAATGCATACAGTGACAGGAAGGTAGAGCAACAACGTAAAGGGAAAAATTTGAAGAAATACAACTAATAAAAAAAAAAAAAAAGTAAAATAATGAATCCTCATAGCTCATTTCAATGTTAATTAGCAGAATAACTGGACGTGGCTCCAGCCAACGTAACACACAGTGGACCTCTCTCTCCCAGAAGAAGGCATGACGATGGTAGGAGGGTGGGGTCAGCTGCAGTCACTTCTAATCAACCTCTTGGTTTCACTCTTCAGTATTATTAATAACGGGCAGCATTTGAACACAGGTGTGAAATAAAGCCTAGAAAAACCTGCATAGTTGTCTTCAAACCTTGACCATGACCCCAGTAAGAAACGGTCTCATGGTGTGTTGGGCCTCCAGGTCCAGTGCATCCTGCTAACTCACTCTGCTGATGGAGCGCACTCCTTTCCACACATTAATGGACAGTGTGAGTGGAAGAGTCCGTCTCAAATGTTCAGTGATTCTTGATGCATTGACTTCTGAAACATTATCATGATGAACTAGAAGCATAATGCTTCCTGTTCTGACTAGAGTGTTGTCGGGGCGTACCATTGAGAGGCCATCAGGCCTCTTAATGACGATCAATGGTACGCCCCGACACAGATTGACATGTCGAGCTTTACTAAACCCAAACTCAAGGTAGCGTCCATGTTTTCTGATTGAGTTTGTGAGGGTGGTGGAGGTGGTGGTGTTGTTTTGCTGAGTGGAGGGAAGTGAGGGTGGTGTTTTGCTGAGTGGAGGGAAGTGAGGGTGGTGTTGTTTTGCTGAGTGGAGGGAAGTGAGGGTGGTGGTGTTGTTTTGCTGAGTGGAGGGAAGTGAGGGTGGTGTTGTTTTGCTGAGTGGAGGGAAGTGAGGGTGGTGGTGTTGTTTTGCTGAGTGGAGGGAAGTGAGGGCGTGAGGGAGGAGCCGGTCACGCCGGGCTGCGTCTTGGCTCTGCTGCTCGGCGGCGTCACTGCAGGTGCACTGCGTCTGTGCTGCAGCAGACCAGCCTCGTCCTCCACCCCGTCCACACCGCTAAGGAGTGTGTACGTTCACATCGCTGCAGACTCTGACTCCGTCACAGATGTAGCCTTCTGATCGGCCGAGATCCAACAACAGCTGAGGCTCAGGACTAGAACTATCTGACGTGTGTATGCTTTTGGTTTCTTATTTTCTTCATGTCAAACTACCAACGCAGGTCTTTCTGTATGGAAATGTCGTTGTTGATTTAAAGTGACTGGTGATGTGAGCTGTGCATGCGTTTGTCTGTTGAGTCTGTTCTCCTGAGCCAGGACTATCCTGACTTATTAGTGAATAACGAGTAGCTTTGTACTGCGTGTCTGTTGTTAGTGTGGTCTTCTTTGCATGGAAATGAACGTGTGATATTACATTAAAGTAGAATAGACTAAGCTATCGTGCATCTAAAACTCTGACGATGTTCGTTGCTTCAGAAAGCGTTGAAATTTGATATCGGTCTGAGAGCAGTGCAGCGGACTAGAGGAGTTATGGTCCGGTTTAATAACCGTAATGTAGATTATATTTGTATTAACTGAATATCAGTTGGTGGGTAGAGGCCTCACTTTTTGCTGACTAACTACAGTTGTTTCAAATGGCCAATGTAGCCATGGACAGTCATTGTGTACTTGTTACATCTAGCGTCCTCATTCTTCAGCGGTGGCTGCTTGGTGAACTCCTCAGAAACTGTTTATTTGCCAGGAATGTTTACACAAACGAGGAATTTCTCTAGGCGGAAGGTGCTCCTGTGATGGAGTCAGTGTTTGGCTGTGAAGCAAATGGACTGAGGCTCAGCTGCAGGTTCTACAAGGTTCTGTTGGCGGAGGATACGCGTTGTATCTTCCTCCCTCAGTAGAGGAATGGACTGGCCTGGTCTCATGAGACGCTCATTTCCTGCAGAATCCTTCAGCTTCAGTATGATCCCTCTTCATAACACATGGTTCACCATGGTAACAAGGCGTTGCTAAGTGAATGACTTCATCCACTCCTCCTGGCCCTCACGCTACCAACGCCCAGCATGCTCCACACGTTCTGCACTGATAGCTACGAGCTTCATCTATTCAGGGCAGTGGATTCAGGCTGTCCAGCTCTAACATGGACTCAGACTGTAGTTCAGCTCTAACATGGACTCAGACTGTAGTTCAGCTCTAACATGGACTCAGACTGTAGTCCAGCTCTAACATGGACTCAGACTGTAGTTCAGCTCTAACATGGACTCAGACTGTAGTTCAGCTCTAACATGGACTCAGACTGTAGTTCAGCTCTAACATGGACTCAGACTGTAGTTCAGCTCTAACATGGACTCAGGGTCAATCTTTTGAAGGCCAGTAGGTTTAAATAAAACACCTCTTTAATGTGTGTTTTAAATCAGAGCAGCAGGTTGTTACACATGCAGCTTTTAGTTGGAAGGGTTCGTGTAGACCAGGAGTATAGACCTGGTAAAAGGCTTTTCATGAACAATCGGGTAATTCCTGTTGTATGTCGGCAGTGTAACAGGTAGCTACGCTATGAGGTAGCTACGCTATGAGGTAGCTACGCTTTGAGGTAGCTGTTGTAGAGGCTATGCGGTAGCTACGCTATGAGGTAGCTGTTGTAGAGGCTATGCGGTAGCTACGCTATGAGGTAGCTACGCTATGAGGTAGCTACGCTTTGAGGTAGCTGTTGTAGAGGCTATGCGGTAGCTACGCTATGAGGTAGCTACGCTAGCCATCCTTCCTGTGCGTCGCTGTGTCTGAGGGAGAACATTTTACTGGAGGAATTTATTGATTTCTGTTCCTGTTGCTCGAGTAATAGCTTCAGCTCCTGTTTTGGATGGAAGTTGTCTCAGGGGGTCCTAACATCCGTCCATGTAAAGACAGGATATTTAGTCTTTACAGTCTTTAATGCTCTGCTCTCTGTACTAGTGGCAGGACTGTGGCATTGGCTGGTTTTCTACCCATGAAGTGGACTTTGGACTGGTGAAGTCACATGCTGTTGGCACCGTACATGAGCAATCCATGTTTTAGTATGCCTGTAGCAGGCGGTGGAGAGGGAATGGGGCTGTATAACCACTATCAGCGATGCTGCCGGCTGATAGCAGTGTGTGGGTGTTTCCAGAGAGAACAAACTTCCCCCGCAGAGGTGAAGAGGAAGCTGTTCTCTGCTGATACAAGATGGAGGACGCTATCAGCAGCAGCAGGGTGTCGTGCATCTTAAAGCCATGTTCTACTCTCCGTGGCCGCCACGCATGACGCGGCTACGAGCGCCTAAAGCTCAACGTGACTTGGTGCCATATCCTCCAAAACACCAGGGGGCGCCAAACAAAACAGACCATACATTGTGATCAGCTGCAAACTCATAACTCATCTCCATGGATTAGTGTATTGCCTTTGTGCTCTGTAAAGAAACAAGACACATGTTTGGAACAACAAATGGATTCTAATGAAATCTAAAGTATTTCTAAAATTGACAAATTCTTAGTAAAAGTGAATTAATCCTTTTACTTCTTAAGTTAGTTTTTGGTTGGTTTCTGTGGCAGTGACATCTGTAAAGTCCCAGCTGATCTACTCATCTTTCAACTGTGTACAATGAATGTATTCAGTCATTAAAGTTCATTGCGATTACTATCAGTCTTTATATAGAAGCAAGCATCTACTTGTCCCTCTCAGCCCTCAGTTAAAGATGCAGAAGTCTCCTTCACAATGTGTGACCTAGCTTCACATCCCTGTCGTGTCCCTCTGTGACAAGGAGTGTAGCTCTGAGACGTTGGACATAGAGGGAGTGCCGTCTGTCCCCTTTTCCTGACTTCAGTTCATTTTGTAAAGCCCAAAATCCCAGATGATCCTCAGCGGGCTTTACAGTCTGAACACGTACGACGTCCTCTGTCCAGGACCTCACATCGGAACAGGAAAACTCCCTAAACCCTTTAAGGGGAGAAAGCTTGTGCAGAGCAACAGAGGAGGCCTCATTCTTCACATCGCTGTGCAGAATGAGTTCACCCTGAAAAGCTGCAGCTTCCTGTGAACGGGGCCGGCCGTGGGGGAGGGGTGCTAACATTCTGGAGCATCACTTCTTCAGGGAACGGGTCGCTGCTACTACTGTGCGAGTGTTCACTGGAATGCTAATGGTGGCTCGTGCTTAGAAAAACACTCCACTGCTCTGCTGACGCCACTAATCCATGCATAGAGCAGACATGGACCAGGAGACGGTCTCTTTGTCTCTATCTGCTGCATCGACTAAAACACACATTCATCCACACCAGGCCCCAGCTAGACGTGGGCTATTGTGCTTGGGCCGGATCAATACCTCTGCTCTTCCCTCTGTCTTTTGATGGCTGCAGTCTGGCACACAAACACATAGTTAGTCCTCAACTGAGCAGCGGGGAAGTATTTAACATTACTAACGGCTACAAGCCTGACAACCACAGGGAGACGATGCAATCTGGTAAAACCACCAGCAGCCACATTGTGGGCGACTACAGTGGCAGAGCAGGGTCATCCTTCAACCAGAGGATCGGCGGTGAATGATGACATGGTGTTAAAGAGCTTTCAGCGGTCTGAAGAGAAGAAAAGATCTCTACAAGTACATTTTAGTTACTGTATTTAGTTTCACTGATATTTGGTTTTGTGAATGGAAGTCGTATGGTATAAAAGAAGCTTGTGTGAAGGCCTGGTCAAGATCACTCCTTGTCTCACCACGGTTGCTAGCTGGCCGTTAGCCACAGTGTGAGGCTACGTGAGGACTGCACAGCTCCATTGTGTCATGTTGCCCGGTGAGGAATGTCCGGCTCCACGCCCGCTTGGTATTTGACATTTCAGCTGCTGGCTGTGTGGCTCTGCTGGAGACAGGAAGCCAGAGTCCTTTCACATCCTGCCTCTGGGCTCAAGTTAGTCCTTAAAGGACGCTGCTACTTGCATACAAATGTATTTAAAAAACATCTTAAAAATTATGTAGTTGTTGTTTTTTTGTGCTTTTTTTGGTCTCCTCTTCATAAGAGTTTGATAGTTATAGTTACATCCGCTCCCCGGGCGCCTCAAAGGGCTGCCCACTGCTCCCTAACCAGGGATGGGTCAAATGCAGAGAAGAATTTCCCCAAGGGGACTAATAAAGTGCATGTTTCTTTTCTTCTTTCTTATAAACAGGTAAAATAGCAATACAATTAGGGCTGCAACTAACGATTATTTTAATAATCGATTAATCGGTTGATTATTTTTTCGATTCATCGATGAATCGGATAAAAAAATGTTTTTATCAAAAAAGCGTTCATTTCCAACCCTTTATTCAAAAACAGAAGTGACAGTGCAAAACATCTTCAGAAAGCACCAACAGGTTGCTCCTTGAACATCCCTGAGCTGTTAATTAAAACAACAAAATGGACTAACACTAAAAACATACACATGTATGCTTTACATCTGCCAAATGTGAGCCCTTTTTACTGTAATGGATCCCTCCAGAGGCTGCATTTACATACCCTGCTTTATCAATATGTATGAAATACTGGACAGAGGGAAGCTGTACTGCTCCACATAGAGCGTCCTCTTCCTTAAACTCTTTCATTCTGGGTCTCTTATGACCACGACGTCACGTTGTTGGCTAAGCCCAACGACGTGATTTGCTTCATTCTACTTTGAGTAAAAAAAACAAAAAAACCTGCAGCCAGATCCTCCGGTGAGCCGGTTTAACGTTAACGAGTGACTGGTGAACTGAACCAGACCGGGGGTGACGGCATGTTTCATCACGTTACGGTTTTTTACAAGCAAGACTGAACTGTAACGGAACATAACGGAACTTTAACGACAATACACAACCAAACACGTTAGCTAACGCGATAGCAAGCTGACTAGCTTCCATTAAAAACAAGTTTGAGGAACATGAAGACGCTGATTGGCCAAGACTCGACTTGTCAAAGATCTTCTATTTTTGAGAAGATCACGACCTCAGCTTTTCTCGTGTCTCACTCCGATCTCAGAAACGCTGGCCGGCCAGTTGCTCTGCTCCGCTTCTTTTTTTTTCTCTCCGCGACTTATTGCCCGGCGGAATAATCGCGCGACACAACGAATCGATAATGAAATTCGTTGCCAACACTTTTGATAATCGATTTTATCGAATCGTTGTTGCAGCCCTAAATACAATGTCAAACATTGTCTTTATTCTTCTATAATTTCATAAATACAACAAACTATATTTTGTTGTGTGTGTATGTATGTATATATATATATATATATATATATATATATATATATATATATATATATATATATATATAAAAACTTCAGAAGCTGTGATATCAAATAGCTTTTGTGGCTCAGACACATTCTTTGTGGAAAAAAGGTCTCTTTGGATATGAAAGGTTGCTGACCCCTGTGTTAGTCAGTCCAAATTGGCTTTTTGAATGAATAAATAATGAATATATATACTTTATTAATCCCAGAGGGGAAATTTAGTGTCGGGGTAGCAGCAATTTACAACAAAAAGTAAATATATGAAAACAACAGGGATGAAAGATAAAAGATATATACAATAATACAAATAAAAATATCTGGGATGAGAGATATGTACAGCAGATATGTTTTTCTTTTGTGCAAAATATATATGTGATTAACCTCTTAACGTTCTGCTGTCACGCGGGCGTCCTTTTCAACTATACACTGTACATTCCGTTGTATGCTGTACATCTATTTATAGTTCGGTGTACGAGTGCCACATGTTTCTGGAAACCTACGGTTCTTGTGATTCCAGCTGTCCACTCCGTTTCAAGATCAGACCACCACAGCAGCTACAATCAATACTTTTGTCAGACAACAACAAACAAACAAGCGATTTGAAAATCAAGACAACTCACCGATGACGCCTCATATTGATCCATAAATCCATAACATTCCAACAAAAACGGCGTTGTTACGTCGTAAAGGTCCAATAAAAATAAATCCCATAAAAGATTTAGTCCAAAACACGTGATTACATCCATAAATATCCACCAACTGGCGTTGCATCATTTCATTGCAGCTGGAAGTTATGAACGAAAGCAGTATTGTTTTTAGCAGAAAGTCATGTTTGCATGGGAGCACAGCTACAAAGTCGCTATCAAAATGTCCGCCGAAATCTAACGTTTCCAATGAAACCCCACTTGAACCAATAGGAGCTTCATGTCCTGACTGACAGGCTACATTACCCAACCAGAAGCTACGTTGAAGTTCAGGCTCAGCCTCTATTTTCTTACGTGGCTCACGTCTGTCACCTCGTACAGCTCAGATGACAGGCGTTTCGGACAGCCAATGAAATTCCCTAAACAAAGATAGGCGGGAAGAGGGGGGGCAAATAATCCCAACAGCCTTCAATTTGATGAGAAGAGACAGCTGCTGTAGAGCTTCAGTCTGAAGTGTAAATTAGCATAAAAATGCATTTATACTGCATTTTCTCTGTGTCAGTAATACTGGTAGTATATATGAATAGTATATGAATAGTATAGGTATATAGTTTATATATCAGGAATATTTTCAGTCTCAAAATGAAAAAAACGCCTAGACATTTCATTAGAAAAACATGTGTAAAAATATTAATTTTCTGTGATATTGTTATCTGCTTTTTACTTAGACTAGAAAAGGCTTCAGGCTATGGTCCCATTACAAAGAAATGTTCAGGCGGAAATAAAAACCTTATGCTTTAGTGTGTTCAAACTCATATAACTCAGTGTCAGCTGCACTTGAAGTGATTCTGACTATTGAGGGAAAAAAGCTTCAGATTGTTTCCTTTCAAAAGAGACCAAGACCATGCATTTACTCCAACTAGTTCAAGTACAGCTTCCTGTTTACTTTGGGTATACCTGGATAGGCGTTTTTCGTCAAATTTTACAGGAATGTTAAGAGGGTAATCAATCGATCGATCAACAGAGGATCTGACAAGCGATGACTTGTAATAATCCATCTATCTATTTCTGCATGTTCCGTTAATGATGAGTAACTGGCTGTGTGTCTTTTCCAGTGACTTTCACAATATAAATGTGTTTCCAACATCCTGATGGTTCTTATCATGGTGTATTTCCAGAAAATGGACACCGCAGGGGCTAAAGTGCTGGAGACGGCCGAAGACATCCAGGACCGCCGGCAGCAGGTGCTGGACCGCTACCGGCGGTTCAAGGACCTGTCCATCACGCGCCGGACCAAGCTGGAGGACTCGTACCGCTTCCAGTTCTTCCGCCGCGACGCCGACGAGTTGGAGAAGTGGATCCAGGAGAAGCTGCAAATCGCCTCCGATGAGAACTACAAGGACCCCTCCAACCTGCAGGTTAGGGTTCCACCTTCTCCTGGCGCCAGTTTAATATACACACACACACACACACACACACACACACACACACACACACACACACACACACACACACACACACACGTATACTTCAGATGTTCAGACTCTCTTCTGTGAACAGGGTAAGCTGCAGAAACACCAGGCCTTTGAAGCTGAAGTCCAAGCCAACGCCGGGGCGATCATCAAACTGGACGAGACGGGGAACCTGATGATCAGCGAGGGACACTTCTCCTCTGAGACCATCCGGGTAGGACATCACGAGGTCACCTCATGCATATTCACTGCATACTGTCCACCGTTAAACTGCTACGTCTATTCAGTCCTACACGCCTTACCGGACTCAGCAGAGACCCATAGTTACAAGTGTCCACACGGGAGAATACATACAAGTAGGTGTAGGGTGGACCGTGTGTCATGGCTCTGAGTGCTGTGAACTTCTTCCAGAGCTCTTCTGAAGGCTGTTAGGAAGTGGACTAACTATTTATTTTCTTTAAGTAATGTCTTTAAAGGAATGGTGCTGGTGGATTATTCTTTTGTTCCAGGTGGTGTCTTTAAACAGAGGGCCGAGCTACGTTTTTAAAACGCCAAAGAGGGAACACTGTGTTTCGTGTGTGTTTTGCCCTTTTCAAGTTTCCGTCTCCTCTCCTCTGTACCATCGTTAACGTTTACCCCTCCCTTCCCGTGCACAGACCCGTCTGGAGGAGCTGCACCGCCTCTGGGACCTCCTGCTGCAGAGGACCAAGGAGAAGGGCACCCGGCTGCTGCAGGCCCAGAAGCTGGTCCAGTACCTGCGGGAGTGTGAAGATGCCCTGGACTGGATCAGTGACAAGGTCAGCTCATTTGTTTAAAAGCATGGCTTATGTGCAAAAATAGTGCTTCTGGAGGGAAGGAACATTTCATATATTTCTGTGTTTTGGACATTCTTAGGAAGTCTCTCTTTCTGCTTTCCTCTAGCCTTTGTTTGCTCTTAAGCTGCTCTAATAAACAACCTAAAGACACAATAGCTTAGCATTAGCTCATTGGAGTTGAAAGCTAAAAAGATGGCCTGAGACTAATGGTACCAATTCATTTGAATGGGGAATGAAAACCAGTGTTGTTAGCCAACAAGCTAAACTTTTGATTCACCACTAACTAAAGAAAACTAAACGACTAAAAATACACTCTGACTCAACAACACGCTGCAAGAGCACAAAGAACCTTCAAGTTGACTGAATCAGTCCAGTTTAAATCGCTGTTAGACGTTTGTCTTCAGCGTGATGTTGACCTCATGTCTTCCTCTGCATCAGGAGGCCATGGCCTCCTCGGAGGAGCTGGGCCAGGACCTGGAGCATGTGGAGCTCCTGCAGAAGAAGTTCGAGGAGTTCCAGACAGACCTGGCTGCACACGAGGAGCGTGTGAACGAGGTCAACCAGCTGGCAGCCAAGCTGATCCAGGAAGCGCATCCTGAGGCCGAGCTCATCGTCCGCAAGCAGGACGAGGTGAACGCGGCCTGGCAGCGCCTGAAGGGGCTCGCCCAGCAGCGGCAGGGGAAGCTGTTCGGGGCGGCCGAGGTGCAGCGCTTCAACAGGTCAACCACGAGCCCTTCTGTTTCTGTCTCAGCTCTCTGTGTTGATCTATGTTGTAAATACAAACGTGTGTGCTTGACTCCAACAACAGGGATGTGGATGAGACCATCAGCTGGATCAAGGAGAAGGAGCAGCTGATGGCCTCTGATGACTTTGGGCGTGATCTGGCCAGTGTGCAGGCCCTGCTGCGCAAGCACGAGGGTCTGGAGAGAGACCTGGCCGCCCTGGAAGACAAGGCAAGAGATGCTTTACAGAGCATGCACCAGCATGCATGCAGCACAGAAGATGCTCTACAGAGCACCAGCATGCATGCAGCACAGAAGATGCTCTACAGAGCACCAGCATGCATGCAGCACAGAAGATGCTTTACAGAGCACCAGCATGCATGCAGTACAGAAGATGCTTTACAGAGCACCAGCATGCATGCAGCACAGAAGCCTGGTCAAACCTGTGATTGTCTGGTTTCCCTTCACGCTCCAGGTCAACACGCTGGGTGGTGATGCAGAGCGCTTACAGCAGACTCATCCTCAGAACGCCACGCAAATCCATCTGAAGAAAGACGAACTCGTTACCAACTGGGAACAGATCCGCACTCTGGCTGCTGAGCGCCACGCCCGCCTGAACGACTCCTACCGGTGAGACCAGAGGATCGCTATGAACGCTCAGTACCATCATGTGGTCAAGAGACACCTGGGCAGCAGGCTAGGCCTTCAGCAGCAGAGCTATAGACCCGAGTCAGGCCTAACTATAGACCCGAGTCAGGCCTAACTATAGACCCGAGTCAGGCCTAACTATAGACCCGAGTCAGGCCTAACTATAGACCCGAGTCAGGCCTAACTATAGACCCGAGTCAGGCCTAACTATAGACCCGAGTCAGGCCTAACTATAAGCTATCAAAGAGGAAAGTCTTCAGTCTACTCTTAAATGAGGTGACTGTCTGCCCCCCGGACTGAAAGTGGAAGCTGATTCCACAGAAGAGGAGCCTGATAACTGAAAGCTCTAGCCCCCAACCTACTTTTTAACACTCTGGGAACCACAAGTAACCCTGCATCCAGTGAGCGTAACGCTCTAGTGGGTAATATGGCACTATACGCTCTCTATTGGGGATATATATATTTATTTAAGATGATTGAATAAAGTATTAAAATACTGATTCATTGAATATATTTGATTAAATCCCATATAGCAAACTATTTAATATTTATTTATATTTAAAATTAAATCGGGAATAAAAAAAGTAAACTTTATGATGATTGATTCATTATTCCCCTGTTATATACAGTTATGTGTGCAGCCCTCCTCTGTTAGATCCTCTCCAGAGCTCACCCTGTGATCTCCTGATCTCTCTCCAGGCTGCAGCGCTTCACGGCTGACTTCAGGGACCTGACCAGCTGGGTGACGGAGATGAAGGCCCTGATCAACGCTGACGAGCTGGCCAACGACGTGGCTGGAGCCGAGGCGCTGCTGGACCGCCACCAGGAGCACAAGGTAGCGGCTCATCAGAGGGTCTGGAGACGGACCACCGTGTTGGCTTTGCCCTCTGAAGAGCTGACCAGCAATACAATACATTGATCTGAAATGTGAAAAGCAGCACTGTAAGGTTGTCTTGTGTGTCCCAGGGAGAGATCGATGCTCATGAAGACAGCTTCAGATCCACGGATGAAGCTGGCCAGGCGCTGCTCAACACCGGACACTACGCTTCTGAAGAGGTCAAGGAGAAGGTGGGACTCTGACATGATCCAGACTGTTGACCTGTCTATTCCACCATGTGTAGAATAATGATGTGTTGTGTGTAGCTGGGCGTCCTCGCTGAGGAGAAGGAGTCTCTGCTGGAGCTATGGGAGGTCCGCAGGCAGCAGTATGAGCAGTGCATGGACCTGCAGCTCTTCTACAGAGACACCGAGCAAGTTGACAACTGGATGAGCAAACAAGAGGTGAGGAGGAGGAGGAGGGAGGAGGGAGGAGGAGGGAGGAGGAAGAGGAGGGAGGAGGGAGGAGGAGGAGGGAGGAGGAGGAGGAGGGTCCTTTGTTGCAATGTGAATATTGCCTTGTTTCTGTGATGAGCCCTTCTTAATGTTGCATGTGGATCACTCAGGCGTTCCTCCTCAATGAAGACCTTGGAGACTCCCTGGACAGCGTTGAGGCCCTGCTGAAGAAACACGAGGACTTTGAGAAGTCCCTCAGTGCTCAGGAAGAGAAGATCACTGTAAGCTACTCATGCTGTTATTACAATACTGTTGCTGCTCCACGGAAGCTGCACAACTTAATTAGACATGAGCTCGGATGGATTCAGGATGTGTCTGTCTCGTTGTCTCCAGGCCCTGGATGAGTTCGCTACCAAATTAATCCAGAACAACCACTACGCCAAAGAGGACGTGGCCACCCGCAGAGACGCTGTGAGTCCACCTCAACCCTTAAGTCACCTCATATGAGCTGATGCTAACGCTGCTGGCATTGTGTTATCGTCTCCATGCGAACTCAAAGCAACTCGTCTTCTCTTCCTCTTCACGCGTGTAGCTGCTCAGTCGACGCAACGCCCTGCATGAGCGCGCTCAGTCCCGCCGCGCCGCCCTGGAGGACTCCTTCCACCTGCAGCAGTTCTTCAGGGACTCTGACGAGCTCAAGAGCTGGATCAACGAGAAGATGAAGACGGCCACGGACGAGGCCTACAAGGTGGGTCATCACAGAGTTGTGTCCACCATTTCAACATGTTCTGCACATCCCACGTGATGCTCACTGTCTCTGACCTCCACGCAGGACCCCTCCAACCTGCAGGGCAAGGTGCAGAAGCACCAGGCGTTTGAAGCCGAGCTGTCGGCCAACCAGAGCCGCATCGACGCCCTGCAGAAGTCTGGCCAGGAGCTGCTGGATGGGAAGCACTATGCCTCCACCGAGGTGGCTGAGCGCATGGAGGAGGTCAGCTCCCAGTGGAAGAAGCTGCTGGAGGCCACTGAGCTTAAAGGTACTGAAACCAGGTTTGATTTCATCCAAGTACACATTTATTATTATCAAATGGGACTTTTTACAATTGCATATGGCAGTACACTGTATGCCTCTGTGGGAAAGACATTTTGTCTCACTGAGATGTCTTTCATGAGAGCAAGTAGAATCATAAAAACATGAGAAATGTTTAATATCTCAGAAGGGAATGAAATGATTTAGCTCGAGGGTTTCTTCCGTTTAAAAGCTGCTGATATACTGAATGTTACCACTAGGTGTCGCACTTGATTCAGCAGCTGCTCCTGAGTTAACGTGTCATTGAGTGACCTGACTCCAGGCCACTTGGTGGCGGTGATGCACCTTTAAGCTGCTTTGCCAACCGCCAACCGAACTAAAGGAACCTCTGTCTATCGGTGTGATGTCGATGGATCAATCTTTCCTAATTTCCTTGTCATTTTAATTGTGTATTTGTATTGCTTATTAGATGATGGTACATCTTTTAGTTCATTAGCTGAAAGCCTATTACAAATATTCAGGTTAATAACCATGAAACTGATATTTCCTTTTGGTATAAAACATGTCATAAGATGACATCTCTGCATGCTGCTCCCCGTCATTTATGAGAACGCTGATGAGTTTGATTGTTCTTCAGGCATCAAGCTGCGTGAGGCCAACCAGCAGCAGCAGTTCAACAGGAACGTGGAGGACATCGAGCTGTGGCTGTACGAGGTGGAGGGCCACCTGGCTTCAGACGACTACGGGAAAGACCTGACGAGTGTTCAGAACCTGCAGAAGAAACACGCGCTGCTGGAGGCCGACGTGGCTGCTCACCAGGTACCTGAAGCTGGGCACCATGAATACACCTGATTCTAGTCTGTTTTAGTTCACAGTAGTGAAATAGCTAATGTATGAATAATTCTCTCCCAGGATCGCATCGATGGCATCACTATCCAGGCTCGCCAGTTCCAAGAGGCGGGACACTTTGATGCCGACAACATCCGCAAGAAGCAGGAAGCGTTACTCGGGCGCTACGAAGCTCTGCGTGAGCCGATGGCCGCTCGCAAGCAGAAGCTGTCCGACTCTCTGCGGCTCCAGCAGCTGTTCAGAGACGTGGAGGACGAGGAGACCTGGATCCGGGAGAAGGAGCCCATTGCTGCCTCTACTAACAGAGGTAAACGCCGTTAGCTGTGTTAACTTGTGTCATAAAATGACAGGTCTCCTTCAAATGGTCATTTTACAGAGATGAGCAGTGCACTTGGAGGATGCTGAAGCATCCTCCAAGTGCACTGCTCATCTCTGTAAAATGACCATTTTCAGATATTTCAGATGAGTGATATCAAATGTCTCTTGGTGTGTTTTCCTCAGGCAAAGACCTGATTGGTGTCCAGAACCTGCTGAAGAAGCACCAGGCGCTTCAGGCCGAGATCACCGGTCACGAGCCTCGCATCAAGGCTGTTAGCCAGAAAGGAGAGGCCATGGTGGAGGAAGGTATTCATTTAAAAGCAGCTTGTTTAAGGTTCCTACCAGTTGAATGTGACCGTAAGCGAGTGAAGTAGAGTCCCAACATTCATAATGCTCAAGGTTCTCGTGGGGGTTCCCAGGACATTTTGCTGGAGAGGACGTGAAAGTGAAGCTGACTGAACTCCACGGACGCTGGGACACGCTGAAGGCCAAGGCCTCCCAGAGGAGACAGGACCTGGAGGACTCCCTGCAAGCCCAGCAGTACTTTGCTGACGCCAACGAGGCCGAGTCCTGGATGAGGGAGAAGGAGCCCATCGTGGGGAGCCCGGACTACGGCAAGGACGAAGACTCGGCCGAGGTACGGGAACACAGGAGCGGTCACAAAACATCATCAATATCACATGTGCATTCTTCAATGCTGACTGGTTTGTCTTCCTCAGGCTCTGCTGAAGAAGCACGAGGCCCTGATGTCGGACCTGAGTGCGTACGGCAGCAGCATCCATGCTCTGAAGGAGCAGGCCCAGTCCTGCAGGGTAAACATCCCTTCTATTTAAGAAACTGTGGGCCTTCTCAGTCAATCAAACATTCTTCAGTTAAAGCAGAACAGAAATGAAAGACTCTGAATGTTTGTTTTAACTGAGCAGCAACAAGTGGCACCGACGGATGATGAGACCGGGAAGGAGCTGGTCCTGGCCCTGTACGACTACCAGGAGAAGAGTCCCCGGGAAGTGACCATGAAGAAGGGCGACATCCTCACCCTGCTCAACAGCACCAACAAGGTACACTCAACAGCACCAACAAGGTACACTCAACAGCACCAAGAAGGTACACTCAACAGCACCAAGAAGGTACACTCAACAGCACCAACCAGGTACACTCAACAGCACCAACCAGGTACACTCAACAGCACCAACCAGGTACACTCAACAGCACCAACCAGGTACACTCAACAGCACCAACAGCACCAACCAGGTACACTCAACAGCACCAACCAGGTACACTCAACAGCACCAACCAGGTACACTCAACAGCACCAACGAGGTACACTCAACAGCACCAACAGCACCAACCAGGTACACTCAACAGCACCAACCAGGTACACTCAACAGCACCAACGAGGTACACTCAACAGCACCAACAGCACCAACCAGGTACACTCAACAGCACCAACCAGGTACACTCAACAGCACCAACCAGGTACACTCAACAGTACCAACGGCTCCAACGAGGTACACTCAACAGCTCCAACGAGGTACACTCAACAGCTCCAACGAGGTACACTCAACAGCACCAACAGCACCAACCAGGTACACTCAACAGCACCAACAGCACCAACCAGGTACACTCAACAGCTCCAACCAGGTACACTCAACAGCTCCAACCAGGTACACTCAACAGCACCAACCAGGTACACTCAACAGCACCAACCAGGTACACTCAACAGCACCAACAGCTCCAACGAGGTACACTCAACAGCTCCAACGAGGTACACTCAACAGCACCAACCAGGTACACTCAACAGCACCAACCAGGTACACTCAACAGCACCAAGAAGGTACACTCAACAGCACCAACGAGGTACACTCAACAGCACCAACAGCACCAACCAGGTACACTCAACAGCACCAACCAGGTACACTCAACAGCACCAACGAGGTACACTCAACAGCACCAACGAGGTACACTCAACAGCACCAACAGCACCAACCAGGTACACTCAACATCACCAACCAGGTACACTCAACAGCACCAACGAGGTACACTCAACAGCACCAACAGCACCAACCAGGTACACTCAACAGCACCAACCAGGTACACTCAACAGCACCAACAGCTCCAACGAGGTACACTCAACAGCTCCAACGAGGTACACTCAACAGCTCCAACGAGGTACACTCAACAGCACCAACAGCACCAACCAGGTACACTCAACAGCACCAACAGCACCAACCAGGTACACTCAACAGCTCCAACCAGGTACACTCAACAGCACCAACCAGGTACACTCAACAGCACCAACAGCACCAACCAGGTACACTCAACAGCTCCAACCAGGTACACTCAACAGCACCAACCAGGTACACTCAACAGCACCAACAGCTCCAACGAGGTACACTCAACAGCTCCAACGAGGTACACTCAACAGCACCAACCAGGTACACTCAACAGCACCAACCAGGTACACTCAACAGCACCAACCAGGTACACTCAACAGCACCAACCAGGTACACTTAACAGCACCAACAGCTCCAACGAGGTACACTCAACAGCTCCAACGAGGTACACTCAACAGCTCCAACGAGGTACACTCAACAGCTCCAACGAGGTACACTCAACAGCACCAACAGCACTAACCAGGTACACTCAACAGCACCAACCAGGTACACTCAACAGCACCAACCAGGTACACTCAACAGCACCAACCAGGTACACTCAACAGCTCCAACCAGGTACACTCAACAGCACCAACCAGGTACACTCAACAGCACCAACAGCTCCAACAAGGTACACTCAACAGCTCCAACGAGGTACACTCAACAGCTCCAACCAGGTACACTCAACAGCTCCAACCAGGTACACTCAACAGCACCAACCAGGTACACTCAACAGCACCAACAGCACCAACCAGGTACACTCAACAGCACCAACCAGGTACACTCAACAGCACACTCAACAGCACCAACCAGGTACACTCAACAGCACCAACCAGGTACACTCAACAGCACCAACCAGGTACACTCAACAGCACCAACCAGGTACACTCAACAGCACCAACCAGGTACACTCAACAGCACCAACCAGGTACACTCAACAGCACCAACCAGGTACACTCAACAGCACCAACAGCTCCAACGAGGTACACTCAACAGCTCCAACGAGGTACACTCAACAGCACCAACCAGGTACACTCAACAGCACCAACCAGGTACACTCAACAGCACCAACCAGGTACACTCAACAGCTCAGTGGAGAACAGACTGGAGTCAGCCTGACTCTAGTTGCTAAATGATGGATTCCATCATAAAGTCTGAACATCCCTCTGACACGAGTCCTCTCTGCTGCAGGACTGGTGGAAGGTGGAGGTGAACGACCGGCAGGGCTTCGTCCCCGCTGCCTACGTGAAGAAGCTGGACCCGACCCAGTCCTCGTCCAGGGAGAACCTGCTGGACGAACACGGCAGCATCGCACTGCGCCAAGACCAGATAGAGAACCAGTAAGAAACCCATTCCTTCACAGTTTACAACCACATGGAGCTTACTAACACATCTCCTCTCCGACTGCAGTTAACAGTTCCTCTTGAGTGTCTTTTCTCTGCTCTTTAACCTTTCCTTACCCTAATCACATGAACATAATGACCGCCCCTGGCTTCTTTCTCTTGTCTCCTCTGCTGTGTTTAACCCCTAACTCTCTGCCGCTGCCTTGCCTTGAGCAGGCTGGTCACCAAGGAGGCCTGCAGCGTGTCTGTGCGCATGAAGCAGGTGGAAGAGCTGTGAGTAGGAACCACGTCCCCCTGCGTGTTCTTGTGATCGCAACTTTACATCCCTACAGCTTTACATCCTCCAGCTTTACATCCTCCAGCTTTACATCCCTACAGCTTTACATCCTACAGCTTTACATCCTCCAGCTTTACATCCTACAACTTTACATCCCTACAGCTTTACATCCTCCAGCTTTACATCCCTACAGCTTTACATCCCTACAGCTTTACATCCCTACAGCTTTACATCCCTCCAGCTTTACATCCCTACAGCTTTACATCCCTCCAGCTTTACATCCCTACAGCTTTACATCCCTCCAGCTTTACATCCCTTCAGCTTTACATCCCTCTAGCTTTACATCCCTCCAGCTTTACATCCCTACAGCTTTACATCCTCCAGCTTTACATCCTCCAGCTTTACATCCTCCAGCTTTACATCCTCCAGCTTTACATCCCTACAGCTTTACATCCTCCAGCTTTACATCCTCCAGCTTTACATCCTCCAGCTTTACATCCTCCAGCTTTACATCCCTACAGCTTTACATCCCTCCAGCTTTACATCCTCCAGCTTTACATCCTCCAGCTTTACATCCTCCAGCTTTACATCCCTCCAGCTTTACATCCCTCCAGCTTTACATCCTCCAGCTTTACATCCCTACAGCTTTACATCCCTACAGCTTTACATCCCTCCAGCTTTACATCCCTACAGCTTTACATCCTCCAGCTTTACATTCTCCAGCTTTACATCCCTCCAGTTTTACATCCCTCCCACCCCAACCGCCTTGTTGTGACAGTGTGTGGACTTCTCGCTCCTCTTCTATTCAGGATAGAAGTTCCTTTCACACCCCTCATCCCAGGCCTGCCTTTGGATGTTCATGTGTGTCATGTCATACGTTCTGTTCTGCACATGTTGGGCTCTGATCCGTTGTTGCTGATCCTTGAGTCCTGACTTCTGCTGGTCCAACTTTTCATTTGAATCTACTTCAAATCATTTGAGGAGTCGATTACAAAAGCTAAATAAAAAAATAAATGATAGATTCATAAATGAATATAAACAAACAATGAAATGACAAGCTCATTATAAACCTACTTGATTCTGATGAATCAGAGCCTTGCCAAAATGATTGCATTCTTTTGAACACTATTCATTTATGTGTGAGATGGAGCTCATGGCTCGTTTATCTTTGTGCTCGTATCTCAGCTTAAAGGCAGTTTAAGGAGTTCAGGACTAAAGACACAGAGTTTTCATTGTCACTTGTCAATGTTCTCATTATTTTTTGGATAACTCATTTCATGAATAACATGTCAGAGTCCCAGATATTTCCAAATCGCTCGTTCTGTTAGAGCAACAGTAAAAAAAAAAGATGTCCAATATATGATATTTAAACAGAGAAAGTGAGCAAATCCACACATTGGAAAAGATGACGTTCAATAAATGACTTGAACAACCTCGATTATCAAAATACTTTTATTTATTTTAGATTTTGAGAACAGTTTTTTGCAGATAAATAGAGTGGTCACTAGCAAATAATACTAATTCTCAAAGGAGCAGATTCTCGTTATTACATTTATTTATTTAGTATGTTGATGGGCTTGTGAGGGCCAATGCATTGATCTGATTGGATTCTGTGGCTGCACCTTTCCTAGGTATGGGACTCTGTTGGAGTTTGGAGAGAAGCGTAAGGACATGCTGGAGAAGAGCTGCAAGAAGTTCATGTTGTTCCGCGAGGCCAACGAGCTGCAGCAGTGGATCAACGAGAAGGAGAGCGCGCTCACCAACGAGGAGGTGGGCTCCGACCTGGAGCAGGTGGAGGTGCTGCAGAAGAAGTTCGACGACTTCCAGAAGGTAAAGTCGGGTTTTCAAACCATTTCTTCTTCATGAGTCCTGTCGCTTCTGGACTCCTCCAGCATGTGGTTATTGTGTTGAGCCCTCTGTGACGCTCATGAAGAGCATCACTGGTCCCTTAGCTCTCTGTAACACACATTGATCACTGGACTCTGATGTCATTATAGGATGAAATCATGTTGGGTCTGTTATTTAAGCAATAAGGTACTCGAGGCAGTACTATGTCTACAATAATGTACAGTTCAAGGGTGTTGTTAGGCAAACCCTTGAACTGTACATTATTGTAGATACAGTACTGCCTCTCGTACCTTATTGCTTTTATAATACGGGTACCTGTGACTTTATAAATAGTAATAGTAAGCTCCCTTTCAGCACAAATTAGTTGTAGCCACCAAACGTTGTGTATCGCATTTCAGCGACAGAGAAAATATTCTCTGCACATACGGGACTATACAACTGACAGCCTGGTCAGTAAATCACAGAGGACATGCAGGGACATGTGGAAGGACTGTCTCCTTCTCCATGTCCCGTCTGACGCGCTTTCAGAAGAGTCTGAGGACCAATGAAATCGCTGGATCTCGGAACGCCCCAAAAAAGCTATAAAAAAAAGTATGGTTTAGCAATTTGGAGACACTTACACTGGTCAGATGATCTAGATTTATGTATTAGACTCCCTCAGACCCGTAGGTTACAGGATGTGTCTTTGAGACGTTGTAAGAGGACTTCATCAAGGTTTTAGTGAAACGTTATCATCGCTTAGTCATGTTAACGGAATTATTAAAACAATCTTTTTTTTAAATGTAAACCCAGATGTCTCTTCTCACAAGGGTTACGGTACTTCAGCAATTTAAATGAATTAAATCAGAACTGTGGATGAGTAGAGAGCACAGTTCTAGTTTTGAAAAAACACAATTCTCATTTCCGGGTTAACTGCACTCATGACCTCTGATTGTTTGTAGACTTCCCGCCTAACAAAGGTCTCATTGGTTCTTTTGTTGGGTCCAGGACCTGAAGGCCAACGAGTCTCGTCTGAGGGACATCAACAAAGTGGCGTCAGAGCTGGAGTCTGAAGGCCTGATGGCGGAGGAGGCGCCCATGGTCCAGGCTCAGGTAGCTCAATGACATGTGACCTGTACTCAATGACGTGTGTGACCTGTACTCAATGACATGTGACCTGTACTCAATGACATGTGACCTGTACTCAATGACATGTGACCTGTACTCAATGACGTGTGTGACCTGTACTCAATGACGTGTGTGACCTGTACTCAATGACGTGTGACCTGTACTCAATAACATGTGACCTGTACTCAATGACGTGTGTGACCTGTACTCAATGACGTGTGTGACCTGTACTCAATAACATGTGACCTGTACTCAATGACATGTGACCTGTACTCAAGGACATGTGACCTGTACTCAATAACATGTGACCTGTACTCAATAACATGTGACCTGTACTCAATGACATGTGACCTGTACTCAATGACATGTGACCTGTACTCAATAACATGTGACCTGTACTCAATGACATGTGACCTGTACTCAATGACGTGTGACCTGTACTCAATGACATGTGACCTGTACTCAATGACGTGTGACCTGTACTCAATGACATGTGACCTGTACTCAATGACATGTGACCTGTACTCAATGACGTGTGACCTGTACTCAATGACATGTGACCTGTACTCAATGACATGTGACCTGTACTCAATGACATGTGACCTGTACTCAATGACATGTGACCTGTACTCAATGACATGTGTGACCTGTACTCAATGACATGTGACCTGTACTCAATGACATGTGTGACCTGTACTCAATGACATGTGTGACCTGTACTCAATGACATGTGTGACCTGTACTCAATGACATGTGTGACCTGTACTCAATGACGTGTGTGACCTGTACTCAATGACGTGTGTGACCTGTACTCAATGACGTGTGTGACCTGTACTCAATGACATGTGTGACCTGTACTCAATGACATGTGACCTGTACTCAATGACGTGTGTGACCTGTACTCAATGACATGTGTGACCTGTACTCAATGACATGTGACCTGTACTCAATGACATGTGTGACCTGTACTCAATGACATGTGACCTGTACTCAATGACATGTGACCTGTACTCAATGACGTGTGTGACCTGTACTCAATGACATGTGACCTGTACTCAATGACGTGTGTGACCTGTACTCAATGACATGTGACCTGTACTCAATGACATGTGACCTGTACTCAATGACATGTGACCTGTACTCAATGACATGTGACCTGTACTCAATGACATGTGACCTGTACTCAATGACATGTGACCTGTACTCAATGACATGTGACCTGTACTCAATGACATGTGACCTGTACTCAATGACATGTGACCTGTACTCAATGACATGTGACCTGTACTCAATGACGTGTGTGACCTGTACTCAATGACATGTGACCTGTACTCAATGACATGTGACCTGTACTCAATGACATGTGACCTGTACTCAATGACATGTGACCTGTACTCAATGACATGTGACCTGTACTCAATGACATGTGACCTGTACTCAATGACATGTGACCTGTACTCAATGACATGTGTGACCTGTACTCAATGACATGTGACCTGTACTCAATGACATGTGTGACCTGTACTCAATGACATGTGTGACCTGTACTCAATGACATGTGTGACCTGTACTCAATGACATGTGTGACCTGTACTCAATGACGTGTGTGACCTGTACTCAATGACGTGTGTGACCTGTACTCAATGACGTGTGTGACCTGTACTCAATGACATGTGTGACCTGTACTCAATGACATGTGACCTGTACTCAATGACGTGTGTGACCTGTACTCAATGACATGTGTGACCTGTACTCAATGACATGTGACCTGTACTCAATGACATGTGTGACCTGTACTCAATGACGTGTGTGACCTGTACTCAATGACATGTGACCTGTACTCAATGACGTGTGTGACCTGTACTCAATGACATGTGACCTGTACTCAATGACGTGTGTGACCTGTACTCAATGACATGTGACCTGTACTCAATGACATGTGACCTGTACTCAATGACATGTGACCTGTACTCAATGACATGTGACCTGTACTCAATGACATGTGACCTGTACTCAATGACATGTGACCTGTACTCAATGACGTGTGTGACCTGTACTCAATGACGTGTGTGACCTGTACTCAATGACATGTGACCTGTACTCAATGACATGTGACCTGTACTCAATGACATGTGACCTGTACTCAATGACGTGTGTGACCTGTACTCAATGACGTGTGTGACCTGTACTCAATGACGTGTGTGACCTGTACTCAATGACGTGTGTGACCTGTACTCAAGGACATGTGACCTGTACTCAAGGACATGTGACCTGTACTCAATGACATGTGACCTGTACTCAATGACGTGTGTGACCTGTACTCAATGACATGTGACCTGTACTCAATGACGTGTGTGACCTGTACTCAATGACGTGTGTGACCTGTACTCAATGACGTGTGTGACCTGTACTCAATGACGTGTGTGACCTGTACTCAAGGACATGTGACCTGTACTCAAGGACATGTGACCTGTACTCAATGACATGTGACCTGTACTCAATGACGTGTGTGACCTGTACTCAATGACATGTGACCTGTACTCAATGACATGTGACCTGTACTCAATGACGTGTGTGACCTGTACTCAATGACATGTGACCTGTACTCAATGACGTGTGTGACCTGTACTCAATGACATGTGACCTGTACTCAATGACATGTGACCTGTACTCAATGACGTGTGTGACCTGTACTCAATGACATGTGACCTGTACTCAATGACGTGTGTGACCTGTACTCAATGACGTGTGTGACCTGTACTCAATGACGTGTGTGACCTGTACTCAATGACATGTGACCTGTACTCAATGACGTGTGACCTGTACTCAATGACATGTGACCTGTACTCAATGACGTGTGTGACCTGTACTCAATGACATGTGACCTGTACTCAATGACGTGTGACCTGTACTCAATGACATGTGTTTCCTTTGCAGCAGCAGCAGGAGCTGCTGGGTGCGTCTCCTGGCAAGGTCAGACCATTTCTGCTCTTTACATCCATTTTGCTTGATATTTAAGAAACATTTCAAATTACACAACAAGAAATAAGACTCTGTTTAACGCATACATTTCATTAAACAGGATGAAGCCGATTCCAAGACTGCATCTCCATGGAAGGTAAGCTTCATCTCACGTATTCAATACTCCAGACATTCAGCTGTTATGTGTTCTTAGACAAAATGCATCAGCTGCAAAGATGTGACACTAACTGTGCACAGCTGTTCAGCACTGGGTTGATGTGTGATCCTGGTGTGATACTGGTGTGATACTGGAATCTACTGCAACCAGTACAGACGTCCCACTGGTCTGGTGTCACATGTCCTCATTGGATATGATGAGACCTTTTCTTTCATCCTTGTAGTTTCCACTGCGTCTCCATCCTCTGTTGAGTTTGATTCCTCATGGTGTTGTATGGTCGGTGCTCACTGGTTGATGGAATGTCTTTGTGTCAAACTCATGACTGGTTTGGTGTTTCTCTGTTTTTCTCCTCCTTTCTGCCACGTTTCGTTCACCTTGACTCTAGAACGTACGCTTGGCTGTTCAAACAACGGCTAACTTTAACACCATCAAGGTAAGATGAACCTCTGAGGTTCTCCTCTCCTCTCCTGATACCATCATGGTTTCCTTGTTGGCGTTCTGTCTCTTCCGATTCTCTGAGACGGACTTTAGTGTTCTGTTTGGGTTCCTCCTGTTATCGTCGTTATCTAGTACGCTACATAAGACATGTCTATAGCGTCTTTTTAGTTATCTCCTTTGTCCGTATGTTGTGCAATGTTCCTCACATGCATCCTGTAAATGATCACACTTCTAACATATAGTATTTGCATGGTTTTGTGAGTTCAATGTTTACTCTAGCCGTGTTAACACTAGAACTAGCCTCAACACTAGAACTAGCCTCAACACTAGAACTAGCCTTGTCAATACTAGAACTAGCCTTGTCAATACTAGAACTAGCCTCCTCAAGACTAGAACTAGCCTCCTCAACACTAGAACTAGCCTCCTCAACACTAGAACTAGCCTTGTCAATACTAGAACTAGCCTTGTCAATACTAGAACTAGCCTCGTCAACACTAGAACTAGCCTCGTCAACACTAGAACTAGCCTCAACACTAGAACTAGCCTCAACACTAGAACTAGCCTTGTCAATACTAGAACTAGCCTTGTCAATACTAGAACTAGCCTTGTCAATACTAGAACTAGCCTCGTCAACACTAGAACTAGCCTCGTCAACACTAGAACTAGCCTCAACACTAGAACTAGCCTTGTCAATACTAGAACTAGCCTTGTCAATACTAGAACTAGCCTTGTCAATACTAGAACTAGCCTCGTCAACACTAGAACTAGCCTCGTCAACACTAGAACTAGCCTCAACACTAGAACTAGCCTCAACACTAGAACTAGCCTTGTCAATACTAGAACTAGCCTCGTCAACACTAGAACTAGCCTCCTCAACACTAGAACTAGCCTCAACACTAGAACTAGCCTCAACACTAGAACTAGCCTTGTCAATACTAGAACTAGCCTCCTCAAGACTAGAACTAGCCTCCTCAACACTAGAACTAGCCTCCTCAACACTAGAACTAGCCTTGTTAATACTAGAACTAGCCTTGTCAATACTAGAACTAGCCTCGTCAACACTAGAACTAGCCTCAACACTAGAACTAGCCTCCTCAACACTAGAACTAGCCTTGTCAATACTAGAACTAGCCTCGTCAATACTAGAACTAGCCTCGTCAACACTAGAACTAGCCTCAACACTAGAACTAGCCTCGTCAACACTAGAACTAGCCTCAACACTAGAACTAGCCTCGTCAACACTAGAACTAGCCTTGTCAACACTAGAACTAGCCTTGTCAACACTAGAACTAACCTTGTCAACACTAGAACTAGCCTCGTCAACACTAGAACTAGCCTCGTCAACACTAGAACTAGCCTTGTCAACACTAGAACTAGACTCCTCAACACTAGAACTAGACTCCTCAACACTAGAACTAGACTCCTCAACACTAGAACTAGACTCCTCAACACTAGAACTAGACTCAAGACTAGAACTAGACTCAAGACTAGAACTAGACTTGTCAATACTAGAACTAGACTTGTCAATACTAGAACTAGCCTTGTCAACACTAGAACTAGCCTCGTCAACACTAGAACTAGCCTCGTCAACACTAGAACTAGCCTCGTCAACACTAGAACTAGCCTCCTCAACACTAGAACTAGCCTCGTCAACACTAGAACTAGCCTCGTCAATACTAGAACTAGCCTCGTCAACACTAGAACTAGCCTCAACACTAGAACTAGCCTCGTCAACACTAGAACTAGCCTCGTCAACACTAGAACTAGCCTTGTCAATACTAGAACTAGCCTTGTCAATACTAGAACTAGCCTCGTCAACACTAGAACTAGCCTCGCCAACACTAGAACTAGCCTCGTCAACACTAGAACTAGCCTCGTCAACACTAGAACTAGTCTCGTCAACACTAGAACTAGCCTCCTCAACACTAGAACTAGCCTCCTCAACACTAGAACTAGCCTCCTCAACACTAGAACTAGCCTCCTCAACACTAGAACTAGCCTCCTCAACACTAGAACTAGACTCCTCAACACTAGAACTAGCCTCCTCAACACTAGAACTAGCCTCCTCAACACTAGAACTAGCCTCCTCAACACTAGAACTAGCCTCCTCAACACTAGAACTAGACTCCTCAACACTAGAACTAGCCTCCTCAACACTAGAACTAGCCTCTTCAACACTAGAACTATCGGGCCTCAGCGGTTTCATCCTGGTGGTTTTCTGTGTAGGAGCTGAACAACCGCTGGCGCTCGCTGCAGCAGCTGGCTGAGGACCGGAGCAACATGCTGGGCAGCGCCCACGAGGTGCAGAGGTTCCACAGGTACGAAAACCTACAGAACCAACCTAAAGAAGCGCTCTACAGAACCTAGAGAACCGATCGTAGGGAGCTGCCGGCTGTGTCTTTACCTCACGGTTAACTTTGAGAGTCACCAGAGCAGACGGTTCAAATAAGGGGAAGAAGGAACTTTAGCCTTTATCGCTAACAAAGAGAAGTTACATAGGAACCGTAATAATGGTTTCTTTATGTTTCTGTAGCGTAAAGAGGAGACGTATTTGTGATTTTGGGCTGTACAAAATAAATGTAATGGAATTACAACTTTTCATCCAAAGTTCATAAGTTAAAGTTTAATTCCTCAAACAAGCAGCTAGAGGCCAGCATTGTGTTGGTCTTTTACATTGAGATGCTCCACAGGAGGACACTTCATCCTGATCAGTAGTGACTCCTACACACACACACACACACACACACACACACACACACACACACACACACACACACACACACACACACACACAGCGTGTGACCAGCGTGTGTGTGCCTCCTCAGGGATGCTGATGAGACTAAGGAGTGGATCGAGGAGAAGAACCAGGCCCTCAACACGGACAACTACGGCCACGACCTGGCGAGCGTCCAGGCGCTGCAGCGCAAACACGAAGGCTTTGAGCGAGACCTGGCCGCCCTGGGGGACAAGGTCCGCCTCCTCCTCACTACATGAGCAGAAGAGCTGCTCCCTTGAGCCTTTACTCACCTCCTCCTCCCCTGACAGGTGAACTCTCTCGGGGAGACGGCGGAGCGTCTGATCCAGTCCCACCCGGAGGCGGTGGACGACATCCAGGAGAAATGCACCGAGCTGAACACGGCCTGGAGCAGCCTGGTGGGACGGGCGGACCAGCGCAAAGACAAGCTGGGCAACTCCCACGACCTGCAGCGCTTCCTGTCGGACTTCAGGTGAGGAAGGGCCGCTGTTCAGAGGAAGAACTGCATGAAACAGTGTTGTTGTTGGGAGAGATGCAGGTAATGTGTCTGGTGTTGTTCCTCTGCGCTCAGAGATCTGATGTCCTGGATCAACGGCATCCGAGGGCTGGTGTCCTCGGAGGAGCTGGCCAAAGACGTGACGGGAGCCGAGGCCCTTCTGGAAAGACACCAGGTACTGAGCTCCGTCTGCAGCTAAAGGACGACACTGTGATGTCACTGCAGTGTTTATCCATCAACGCCATCTGTTCTGTCCCGTTGTCCAGGAGCACCGCACAGAGATCGACGCTCGTGCCGGAACCTTCCAGGCCTTTGAGCAGTTCGGCCAGCAGCTGCTGGTGCGAGGCCACTATGCCAGCCCTGAGATCCAGCAGAAGCTGGAGGCTCTGGACTGCGAGCGCGCCGACCTGGAGAAGGCCTGGGTGCAGCGCCGCATGATGCTGGACCAGTGCCTGGAGCTGCAGGTACTGGAGCGTTCAGCCTTTTAGAAGCCGCCATAATGCGTCCCTGCTGACTGACAGGCTGGTCTCTCTGCAGCTCTTCAACAGGGACTGTGAGCAGGCTGAGAACTGGATGGCGGCCCGTGAAGCCTTCCTGGCTAGCGACGACAAGGGCGACTCCCTGGACAGCGTGGAGGCGCTCATCAAGAAGCACGAGGACTTTGACAAGGCCATCAACGTGCAGGTCAGTGGGTTCTGCCGCTCAGGGAAAGCTTGGTGCCGATTGGTGCTGCTGTTCTGTAATGACGCCATGTCCCGGCTGCAGGAGGAGAAGATCGCTGCTCTGCAGTCCTTTGCTGACCAGCTGGTTGGAGCCGATCATTACGCCAAACCCGAGATCTTCAACCGCCGCAATGAAGTCCTCGACAGGTAGGACGGGAATTCCTTGTGTAATAGCCGTTGGTTTTGACACTCACCTATAACACACATCCTCCTGCCAGATAACAGCAATACGACCACAGCCCATGAGCTGAGAACTAGAGTGGTTAACGTTTCTACTGGCCTTTAACTTCCTTCACTTGATTCTCGAGAAGTGGTTAGATTGCACATGCGTGTGCTTTAGTTCATAACTTCAGGTGTTTGTGTCCAGGTGGCGCCGGCTGAAGGCTCAGATGATCGAGAAGCGGTCCAAGCTGGGTGAGTCCCAGACGCTGCAGCAGTTCAGCAGAGACGTGGACGAGATCGAGGCCTGGATCAGCGAGAAGCTGCAGACCGCCACCGACGAGTCCTACAAGGACCCCACCAACATCCAGGTACACACCCGAGCCCCAGGTACACACCTGTAACTCCACAGACCGGCGGTGAGGCTTAAGCACCGCCGGTCTGGAAGCTGCACTCCCTCAGCCCGGCTCTAGGTGTAAACACATTGCTCACCATGCTAGCTGTCCTCAGCTAACTTGTGTAACGTCATATCCCTCCCTGTGTCTGAAGTGAGACTGACTCTTTCTCCCACTGTCTTGTTTTTTATAGCTGTCCAAGCTGCTGGTAAGTTTGAGCTGACTAACACCAGGTTGTCTCATGTGTGTGTGTGTAGACGTGATGTAGAACATCTTCAGTCTGTCCCTCATCAGCACTGTTGGGCTTCCACCTGTTTTCATTTTGTTAATTTAAATGCTTAATTCCTTATTTAATTTATTCCTAGGTTTGTTTTGTCATCGAAGGCTATACTTGTTGGATGTGGCTTCATCTGTGTTTTCAGTTCTTGAGGAGTTCTCTTTAAATTTGCTTCACATGTTTGACTTTATATTCAAAATAATCAAATTGGACCTTGAAATGAAATTGAGACTGAATCATTAGATGTTCCTTTATTGTCATTGCTGAGGCCATGAGTTTCTAAATGGTTAATTCTAAATGGTTAATTCTAAATGGTCGTCTCTGGGCCCAACCGGTCGTGTGTTTGATGTTGAAGACATTATTCACTACGACCAGCTGACGGGTAGAAAGATGCAAACATGGAGCAACTTTGAAGTGACCCTTCCTCAGTAGGTTTCAAAGTGAGCTGCCTTCCTCTCCACGTTCATGTTGTGTTCTTCACTCGTCTGCCGTGTGTGTCTGTCGATGTGCGACACCTCGTCCGTCATGCTCGTTGTCCTGTTGACGTCCTAGAAGCTTTGTGCCGCTGATGAAGCGCTAGGCCAGTGTCTATGCTAAGCTAGGCCAGTGTCTATGCTAAGCTAGGCCAGTGTCTATGCTAAACTAGGCCAGTGTCTATGCTAAACTAGGCCAGTGTCTATGCTAAGCTAGGCCAGTGTCTATGCTAAGCTAGGCCAGTGTCTATGCTAAACTAGGCCAGTGTCTATGCTAAGCTAGGCCAGTGTCTATGCTAAACTAGGCCAGTGTCTATGCTAAGCTAGGCCAGTGTCTATGCTAAGCTAGGCCAGTGTCTATGCTAAACTAGGCCAGTGTCTATGCTAAGCTATGCCAGTGTCTATGCTAAGCTAGGCCAGTGTCTATGCTAAGCTAGGCCAGTGTCTATGCTAAGCTAGGCCAGTGTTTATGCTAAGTTAGTCCAGTGGTTCTCAAACCTTTACGCCCCAATTTGGAGGAAGAACAAAGTTCACGCCCCACCGCCCAAACTAAACTGTAACAAAATGGTCCATGCTGAATTTTTATTGAAATAACTTTCTGTGACTCCTCCATCTGTGCTTGTATAAATAATAGAATAAAGAAAATTTAAATCACTTTCAAGTAAACCAGATCGCTCCATCAGATAAAACAATATATAATGTGCAATCACTTCGTTAGAACAATGCAAATACAGTTCTATCTGTGCAAAAATGAACTAATATTTGGCATAAAAAAGGTTATTGTGGCTTAAATGACTGTTTTGCACTGCATATCTTTTTAAACAACATTAACGTTCAACCTGTGCAAAACTGAATGAGTGCAGATGTGTGAGCATCAAGTTAATCAGTATCAGAGGCTGCAGTGAGCTGCTTTCCTCTACACATCTTTTTAAAACGGGGTTGCAGGCTTGATACTCTGTTAATGCTCAATGTTGAGCTGAGATCTGTGATCTGTTTTGAAAGGACATCTGTCACAAGAATCTTGGCTGTCGCACAAACGTAACCTGTTAGCGGCGTAAAAATTTCCACAAAAGTACAGGCTTTAAAAAGATATTCATTTCCTCCGCGCCCCACCTGTAATACCTCCACGTCTCACTAGAGGGTCGCGCCCCACCTGTAATACCTCCATGTCCCACTAGAGGGGCGCGCCCCACCTGTACTACCTCCACGTCCCACTAGAGGGTCGCGCCCCACCTGTACTACCTTCATGTCCCACTAGAGGGGCGCGCCCCACCTGTACTACCTCCACGTCCCACTAGAGGGTCGCGCCCCACCTGTACTACCTTCATGTCCCACTAGAGGGGCGCGCCCCACCTGTACTACCTTCATGTCCCACTAGAGGGGCGCGCCCCACCTGTACTACCTCCACGTCCCACTAGAGGGTCGCGCCCCACAGTTTGAGAACCGCTGCTCTGGTAAAGGTTAACCACACTGGTTTCAGCTCTTGCAGGATGTGAGTATGAAGGAACTGGATGATAGGTGTTTATCTCAACGTAACAGTGCACCGTGAGTCTCACGCTGCCGTGTCCGTGTGCCGTCAGAGTAAGCATCAGAAGCACCAGGCCTTTGAGGCCGAGCTGCACGCCAACGCAGACCGGATCCGAGGCGTCATCGACACGGGAAACACGCTGATCCAGAGAGGAGCCTGCGCCGGCAGCGAGGACGCCGTCAAGGTGAGTTCCTCAGCTGCTATCCGGGTTTTTAATGCCTTCAGCAGACCCTCTGCTATACGGGTAAGCAGCAGGATTAAACAAACGCCAAAGTATTTATTTCATAACTGAGCTGTGAGAACATCATCTTAATGTCAGCTGGGAGAAGACTTAGCTACACCTATTGTGAAACAATGCACTAATAACTAAAGAATATACTGATGTTGCACATCAAAATATTAGATGCTCCAAACACAACTCAAACACCAACTAAATGAATTACCAGATATCAAAATGCATAGAACGCCTCTCACTTTATGGACGTCGCCCTTCAGAGGGAATGTTCACACATTGCTCTGATGGGTTTGAACCTGCAGCTGCATCGCTACAAAGAAAGTCATCCTGAAAGTGCTTCTTCTTCTTTTGTTGGCGAAGCTGAAACCTTTAACTTGCTGTGTCGTCTTCATGCACTCTCAGCAGTAACACACATACTGGTGTCTCTGTCTGAACAAACGCCACACGTCTTCCCTTCATCACACCACCAACTTGACTCAAGCAGGCCTAAACCATGTTGTGCTTCTGGAAGCTAAGCCACCGCTCTGTTGCAGGCGCGCCTCGCCGCTCTGGACGAGCAGTGGCAGTTCCTCGTCAACAAGTCTGCAGAGAAGAGCCAAAAGCTCAAGGAAGCCAACAAGCAGCAGAACTTCAACACGGGCATCAAGGACTTTGACTTCTGGCTGTCTGAGGTGAGTCTGCTGACGCAGCATGAATACAGACACACAATGCACAGAGGACCGTCTCACAGCGTCTCCCCCCCAGGTGGACGCTCTGCTGGCCTCCGAGGATTACGGCAAAGATCTGGCGTCGGTGAACAACCTGCTGAAGAAGCACCAGCTGCTGGAGGCGGACATCTCTGCCCACGAGGTCGGTAAGAACCCTCTCGTAGATCCAGAATAGATGAGCAGCTCTGACCTCCTCCTCCTCCTCCTGCAGGACCGGCTGAAGGACCTGAACGGCCAGGCCGACAGCCTGATGACCAGCAACACCGTGGACACGACGCAGGTGAAGGACAAGCGCGACGCCGTCAACGGCCGCTTCACCAAGATCAAGAGCATGGCTGCAGGGCGCCGCGCCAAGCTCAACGAGTCCCACCGCCTGCACCAGTTCTTCAGGGACCTGGACGATGAGGAGTCCTGGATCAAGTACGCTGTAGAGGCTACATTCACTCTGGAGTCACATTATTATCATTATTAACTACTTAAAAAAACATTGCATGCAATAGTCCACCTGTAGTTGTAGACGTTGATCTAACAAAGTATTCTGGCCGTTTATAATTCCTTTGCACTACACACAAAGGATTCACAGTCTGTATTAACCATCAATTATAAATATAAAACCACAATATATAAATATAAAACCACAATATATAAATATAAAACTACAATAACTCCAAATCGTCACTTTCCTAAAAAAGGTTGTTGTTGCCTAACTCATGTCCTCGTGATTCTACCCCTCTAGTAGTGTAGCTACTAGTGTACCTCATCGTGTAACTAGTAGTGTAAATGGCAAGAGTGTGCCGTTTTTATTTTGTGTTTTCTGATAAACCTGAAGAATGACGTTGGCCATTATTTTAGGAAGGTGACGAAATTATATTTTTCCCAATTTCTTAGGTTTATAAATATGAAGGCAGACATTCTGAGCTTCATACAGAAGGTCGTTCTGCTCGTTCCAGCCGGCGGTGTCACACCACCCAGTTTAATGTTCTTTAACATGAATGAACTTGATGGTGCAGCACAGAGGCCTGGTGTCCAACGGTTTGAATGGTAACTTAACGTTGAACTTCCTCACCAGAGAGAAGAAGTTGCTCGTGAGTTCGGAGGATTACGGACGTGATTTGACGGGAGTGCAGAACCTGAGGAAGAAGCACAAGAGGCTGGAGGCGGAGCTGGGAGCGCACGAGCCGGCCATCCAGGTAGAGCTTCCCTTTAAACAGGCCGTCCAGGTAGAGCCTCTCTTTAAACAGGCCGTCCAGGTAGAGCTTCCCTTTAAACAGGCTGTCCAGGTAGAGCCTCTCTTTAAACAGGCTGTCCAGGTAGAGCCTCTCTTTAAACAGGCCGTCCAGGTAGAGCTTCCCTTTAAACAGGCTGTCCAGGTAGAGCCTCTCTTTAAACAGGCCGTCCAGGTAGAGCCTCTCTTTAAACAGGCCGTCCAGGTAGAGCCTCTCTTTAAACAGGCCGTCCAGGTAGAGCCTCTCTTTAAACAGGCCGTCCAGGTAGAGCTTCCCTTTAAACAGGCCGTCCAGGTAGAGCCTCTCTTTAAACAGGCCGTCCAGGTAGAGCCTCTCTTTAAACAGGCCGTCCAGGTAGAGCTTCCCTTTAAACAGGCCGTCCAGGTAGAGCCTCTCTTTAAACAGGCCGTCCAGGTAGAGCTTCCCTTTAAACAGGCCGTCCAGGTAGAGCCTCTCTTTAAACAGGCCGTCCAGGTAGAGCTTCCCTTTAAACAGGCCGTCCAGGTAGAGCCTCTCTTTAAACAGGCCGTCCAGGTAGAGCCTCTCTTTAAACAGGCCGTCCAGGTAGAGCCTCTCTTTAAACAGGCCGTCCAGGTAGAGCCTCTCTTTAAACAGGCCGTCCAGGTAGAGCTTCCCTTTAAACAGGCCGTCCAGGTAGAGCCTCTCTTTAAACAGGCCGTCCAGGTAGAGCCTCTCTTTAAACAGGCCGTCCAGGTAGAGCTTCCCTTTAAACAGGCCGTCCAGGTAGAGCCTCTCTTTAAACAGGCCGTCCAGGTAGAGCTTCCCTTTAAACAGGCCGTCCAGGTAGAGCCTCTCTTTAAACAGGCCGTCCAGGTAGAGCTTCCCTTTAAACAGGCCGTCCAGGTAGAGCCTCTCTTTAAACAGGCCGTCCAGGTAGAGCCTCTCTTTAAACAGGCCGTCCAGGTAGAGCTTCCCTTTAAACAGGCCGTCCAGGTAGAGCCTCTCTTTAAACAGGCCGTCCAGGTAGAGCCTCTCTTTAAACAGGCCGTCCAGGTAGAGCTTCCCTTTAAACAGGCCGTCCAGGTAGAGCCTCTCTTTAAACAGGCCGTCCAGGTAGAGCTTCCCTTTAAACAGGCCGTCCAGGTAGAGCTTCCCTTTAAACAGGCCGTTCAGGTAGAGCCTCTCTTTAAACAGGCCGTCCAGGTAGAGCCGCTCTTTAAACAGGCCGTCCAGGTAGAGCCGCTCTTTAAACAGGCCGTCCAGGTAGAGCCGCTCTTTAAACAGGCCGTCCAGGTAGAGCCGCTCTTTAAACAGGCCGTCCAGGTAGAGCCGCTCTTTAAACAGGCCATCCAGGTAGAGCTTCCCTTTAAACAGGCCGTCCAGGTAGAGCCTCTCTTTAAAAAGGCCGTCCAGGTAGAGCCTCTCTTTAAACAGGCCGTCCAGGTAGAGCGTCTCTTTAAAAAGGCCGTCCAGGTAGAGCCTCTCTTTAAAAAGGCCGTCCAGGTAGAGCCTCTCTTTAAACAGGCCGTCCAGGTAGAGCGTCTCTTTAACCCGGCCGTCCAGGTAGAGCGTCTCTTTAAACGCAGCCTTTGAGGCTCATGTCCTCAAAGGCTCAGACAACGTGACCCTGTGATCTGTGACTGAGTCCTAGAGCTTCATTATTCTGGCTGCTCTACATATTGTTAAGCTGGTAGCGTTGGCATGCGGTGACAGAGCTTTGTCCCTGCAGTCGGTGCTGGACACGGGGAAGAAGCTGTCTGATGACAACACCATCGGCCAGGAGGAGATCCAGCAGAGGCTGGCTCAGTTCGTCCACCACTGGAAGGAGCTGAAGGACCTGTCTGGAGCCAGGTGAGCTACCTGAGCTGCTCCTGCTGCAGGAGACACGCAGACCAGGTGTGTGACCAGGTGTGTGTGTGTGTGTGTGTGTGCGTGTGCGTGTGCGTGCGTGTGCGTGCGCTCCCAGGGGTCAGAGGCTGGAGGAGTCTCTGGAGTACCAGCAGTTCGTGGCCAACGTGGAAGAGGAAGAGGCTTGGATTAATGAGAAGTTGAATCTGGTGGGCAGCGAGGACTACGGAGACACGCTGGCTGCTGTGCAGGTGCTCTGCGGTTAATAACACACCGTTATGCAATATCATCATAATGGTGACGTGTTCTGAATGTCCAGGACCGCTGTTCCCACAGGGCTTGTTGAAGAAGCACGAGGCGTTTGAGACGGACTTTACGGTGCACAGGGACCGCGTGAACGACGTGTGCTCCAACGGGGAGGAGCTCATCAAGAAGGTAGAGCAGCGAGCAGAGGGACGGGTTGAGGGCGCTGGACATCAGTGCAGGTTTACAGCCCGTGTGTCTCCAACAGAACAACCACCACGTAGACAGCATCAGCGCCAAGATGGCGGCTCTGAGAGGAAAGGTGTCTGAGCTGGAGCGGGCCGCCGCCCAGAGGAAGGCCAAGCTGGACGAGAACTCTGCCTTCCTGCAGTTCAACTGGAAGGCCGACGTGGTGGAGTCCTGGATCGGTACGAAAGCTGTCTGCTCGAGGCACATTGTTCAAACAGGAAGTGTCCTCACATTGGCGTTGAGTTGCTCACCTGCTTCCTTTCTCTGCAGGTGAGAAGGAGAACAGCCTGAAGACGGACGACTACGGCAGAGACCTGTCCTCTGTGCAGACTCTGCTCACCAAGCAGGTCCTCCATCTTGCAGCACTTTTCTACCTCCCCCTCTCCTACGTGTGTCTCTCTCCGTTGACGTCTGTTCCTCCGTGTCCGTCCAGGAGACCTTTGACGCCGGCCTGCAGGCCTTCCAGCAGGAGGGCATCACCAACATCACGGCCCTCCAGGACCAGCTGCTGGCCGCCCAGCACGTCCAGTCCAAAGCCATCGAGGCGCGGCACGCCGCCCTGATGAAGCGCTGGAACCAGCTGCTGTCCAACTCGGGCGCTCGCAAGAAGAAGCTTCTGGAGGCTCAGGAGCACTTCAGAAAGGTAGAGGCCTTTTATACCATACTTTGATCATAACTATGAACATTCAGCATTATATGAGCCAGATTCCCCAAAAATGCCTCCCCGAGTTTTTCTGTTTGGTTCGGGGCCTTAACAACAACACACATACTAACAACACACCTTTTGGGAGGACTAGGACCTAAAGAATCTGAATCTGCAACAAATGCACAATGAAACAAAGCATTGGCCTGTTAGGGAGGAGTTTCAGTCAAAGAAACGTGTCGTTTGGTTCAAAAATGGAAAAATGACTTATTTTATGTCAAAACATTGTCTGATTTGGGCATGCTGGGTACTGAAATGTTCAGGAGCTTCTGCACAACTTTGTAAGGGATTTAGTGAAATGTTACAGCGTTTACGTAAATATTTAAACTTAACGGTTACTTTGATTTAGTTTAAACCAGATGTCTCTTCTCACAAGGGTTACAGTAATGTAGTAATTTAAATGTTAAACAATCCTGTGGTTGCGGAGATAATTCAGTTTGTTTTTAAAAACGAGATTCTTTCTTTTTTTGCGAAAGAGGCTGGGGCTGAAATGTTTTAACATCCCGTCTCCCTCACAGGTGGAGGACTTGTTCCTGACCTTCGCCAAGAAGGCGTCGGCCTTCAACAGCTGGTTTGAGAACGCAGAGGAGGACCTGACGGACCCCGTGAGGTGCAACTCCCTGGAGGAGATCCGGGCGCTGCGGGAGGCCCACGAGGCCTTCAGGTCCTCGCTGAGCTCGGCTCAGACCGACTTCAACCAGCTGGCCGAGCTGGACCAGCAGATCAAGAGCTACCAGGTGCTGTCCAACCCCTACACCTGGTTCACCATGGAGGCCCTGGAGGAGACCTGGAGGAACCTGCAGAAGATCATCAAGGTCTCACGTCTAAGATGCTTTCTGCATGCACACACACAAGCTGCTGACAGAGCTTATAGTTGTATTAATTCACTTCTATTGCTGCAGACCAAACCAAGTAGCTTCAGTCCTCAGGGTTCAGGGATGCAACACGTTGGCTTTTTATCTCCCAGTGCTGGTTCTGATACAGTCCCTTAAAGGAAGGAGAACCAGTGCTGGTTCTGATACAGTCCCTTAAAGGAAGGAGAACCAGTCCTGGTTCTGATACAGTCCCTTAAAGGAAGGAGAGCCAGTGCTGGTTCTGATACAGTCCCTTAAAGGAAGGAGAACCAGTCCTGGTTCTGATACAGTCCCTTAAAGGAAGGAGAGCCAGTGCTGCACTCGGGACTCTTGACTGACTGAAGGGGATCAGGACGCTGAGGGAAAGGGTTTTCTGCTCCTCTTCAGTGAGCTGGTCCTCGTCTCCCTGACCTGGGATCTGCTCACTAGCTGCAGCTTTAAGAGTGTTGATGATTGACGGCTGCTTGCTGTTTATTCATGTGTTCCTTAGTGAGCTCCAGAGCGCTGACCTCTTCACACAAGCTACTAGAACTAGATGAAGACAGTGAAGAGGAAACAGAACATTATTATCTTCTTTATTTGTAGTTTATCTCCCGTGTATTTTACCCACTGGTACATGTTTACTTGTAAATGAAAGCATGAATACTTGGTCACACCTCACTGGTTGGATGAGTTGCATGAAAGCCTTCCTGATTGGTTGAAGCTCACCTCCTGATGCTTCTTCAGGAGCGAGAGCTGGAGCTGCAGAAGGAGCAGAGGAGGCAGGAAGAGAACGACAAGCTGCGGCAGGAGTTCGCTCAACACGCTAATGCGTTCCACCAGTGGCTGCAGGAGACCAGGTACTGGACTCCTCATGTGGTACTTCAGTACCTGCAGTAGTCTGTCCTCATGTGGTACTTCAGTACCTGCAGTAGTCTGTCCTCATGTGGTACTTCAGTACCTGCAGTAGTCTGTCCTCATGTGTCCACGGTGGTCTGTTAACCGGTTTGTGTTTCTCTCCTCTCGGCTGCGTCCTCGCTGCTCATCAGGACATATCTTCTGGACGGGTTAGTGTCACCGTTCCTCTTCATTATGTGTTTGAGTGTGTGAGTGTTTGTGTGTGAGTGTTGGCTGTGAAGAGGTTCCATCGTGTCACTCTGTCTCACAGCAGCTTCTGTTGTCAGGTCCTGTATGGTGGAGGAGTCTGGAACCCTGGAGTCCCAGCTGGAGGCCACCAAGGTAAACACCACTTTACCTTTCAAGACAAGGCTCTGTTACTGAACTCTGAGCTGAAATGTGTGTGTGTGTGTGTGTGTGTGTGTGTGTGTAGCGTAAGCACCAGGAGATTCGGGCCATGCGCAGCCAGCTGAAGAAGATAGAGGACCTGGGAGCAGCGATGGAGGAAGCCCTGATCCTGGACAACAAGTACACGGAGCACAGCACCGTGGGTCTGGCCCAGCAGTGGGACCAGCTGGACCAGCTGGGGATGAGGATGCAGCACAACCTGGAGCAGCAGATCCAGGCCAGGTACATAGAGAGAGAGATGGCTACTGCATGTGGACTCTGTTGATCTGGACCTCAGTGTGAGGAGAGCTGCTGCCTTACGCTCGTGTTCCTCTCTCTCAGGAACACCACTGGAGTGACGGAGGAGGCGCTGAAGGAGTTCAGCATGATGTTCAAGTGAGTGTCTTTGACCTTTGACCTGCCGTCATCAGGACTGTTCCAGGTTCTTACAGTCATGTAAATGTGTTATATTCATGTGTTCATGTCGTTCATTTACGCTGAGTTTGAAATAATGAATATGCTTTTAAAAGAAAGACTCAAAATATAAGCAGGCATACATACAGGCATCTATATAAATGTTTATTCTTTTAATCAAACTATTGTCTCATTCATTTGAGTCATTTAAGGTTTACTGTATGCTTTGATGCTCATTGTTAGTTTAAATACTACATTCACTCACTTTCTACTGTTTACACCCAGACTTCACTAAATGCTTGTCATGACATTTGGTTTAAAGTCATGGAGAAGTCATGAAACCCACTGGTCAGAATGTGTGAACCCTGAACACTACTTCCACTTGTTCTACATTCACAGGCACTTCGACAAAGAGAAGTCGGGCCGTCTGAACCACCAGGAGTTCAAGTCGTGTCTGCGCTCGCTGGGCTACGACCTGCCCATGGTGGAGGAGGGAGAGCCGGACCCGGAGTTTGAGGCCATACTGGACACCGTGGATCCCAACAGGTGCGTCAGAGCTTCATTGGTGTGGGGCGCAGCGTGTGGGGCGCAGCTGTGTCTAACGGAGGGTCTCTCCTCAGGGATGGCAACGTGTCGCTGCAGGAGTACATGGCCTTCATGATCAGCCGCGAGACGGAGAACGTGAAGTCCAGCGAGGAGATCGAGAGCGCCTTCCGGGCGCTGAGCGCGGAGAACAAGCCCTTCGTCACTAAAGAGGAGCTCTACCAGGTGGGGCGCGCTCCCTCCTCCTCCTGGTTCAGGTCTGCGTGCCGGTCTAACCTCTCTCTCTTTCAGAACCTGAGCAAGGAGCAGGCGGACTACTGCCTCTCGCACATGAAGCCCTACCTCGACGGAAAGGGCCGAGAGCTGCCGTCGGCCTTCGACTTCGTGGAGTTCACGCGCTCGCTCTTCGTCAACTGATCCTCGCCCTCCAGGACGACCGGGACGCGTCCCGACCCCTTCAGCACCGACACGCATGACTGCGCCACGAGGAACGCTCACTAATAACAACTGTGCTTATTTATCTCGCTCTAAACTCTGTGTGCTTCTCATGGTAGCTTAGTGATCCGTCTACATTTGAATGTTTTAGCTTTCGATGCATTTAGAAGCTACTAGAACTGCAGTGCTCTAATAAACGCTACTGGTTAGAACTGGACACCTCTCCTGTGGTCATTTCACTTCACATTGAATAGTTCTGGGGGTTTTATTGACATGAATCAGAGCTCTGGGTCTCATGCTGCCCCCTGATTGGCTATCTGCTCCAGCTGGCCGCTCTCTCTGGGGCTCTGAGCCGCCAGACTGTGGCTCAGCTGCCAGATGCAGACGGTGCCGCCGGTGTTCCCCACGGCCAGGAGGCCGGCGTTGTGCCGGTTGAAGGCCAGACAGGTGGCGGCCTGCTGGGCTCCTCCCTGCTGGATGGTGGCTGCTGGTCTCTGGGACCGGCGGCCCAGGTCGAAGATCTGCACCTCACCTTGAACCACAAAGACACACATGATGAAGATGATGATGATGATGATAAACACGTGAGACAGATGTACTGCTGCATGGCTCCAATGTATATGCACACAACATGGTAATGCATCTATTAGAGCAGCTTCCCAACCACCGGGTCTCCAACCACCGACTGCACAAAGAATGAATGAAAAAAGTGTAAAGAAATAAATAATCAAGTTCAGAAGATGTTTTATTTTGAAGAATGGCTGAATACATCAATCTGAGCCTCTTGACACGAGGTCATGTGACACGTTACTCCTTAAATAAACTTAAGTCCAGTGTTCTGGTCTAATCAGGGAAGAATATCCTGAGAACGCCAAAAAACTCTGAAAACCTGCCTTCATTTCAACCTCCTGTCTTTGTGAAACGGATTTAAGTTAAGGAGTAGACTGGACTAAAGGTTTAAGTTAAGCAGTAGACTGGACTAAAGGTTTAAGTTAAGGAGTAGACTGGACTAAAGGTTTAAGTTAAGCAGTAGACTGGACTAAAGGTTTAAGTTAAGCAGTAGACTGGACTAAAGGTTTAAGTTAAGCAGTAGACTGGACTAAAGGTTTAAGTTAAGCAGTAGACTGGACTAAAGGTTTAAGTTAAGCAGTAGACTGGACTAAAGGTTTAAGTTAAGCAGCAGACTGGACTAAAGGTTTAAGTTAAGGAGTAGACTGGACTAAAGGTTTAAGTTAAGGAGTAGACTGGACTAAAGGTTTAAGTTAAGCAGTAGACTGGACTAAAGGTTTAAGTTAAGCAGTAGACTGGACTAAAGGTTTAAGTTAAGGAGTAGACTGGACTAAAGGTTTAAGTTAAGCAGTAGACTGGACTAAAGGTTTAAGTTAAGCAGCAGACTGGACTAAAGGTTTAAGTTAAGCAGTAGACTGGACTAAAGGTTTAAGTTAAGGAGTAGACTGGACTAAAGGTTTAAGTTAAGCAGTAGACTGGACTAAAGGTTTAAGTTAAGCAGTAGACTGGACTAAAGGTTTAAGTTAAGCAGTAGACTGGACTAAAGGTTTAAGTTAAGGAGTAGACTGGACTAAAGGTTTAAGTTAAGGAGTAGACTGGACTAAAGGTTTAAGTTAAGCAGTAGACTGGACTAAAGGTTTAAGTTAAGCAGTAGACTGGACTAAAGGTTTAAGGTAAGGAGTAGACTGGACTAAAGGTTTAAGTTAAGCAGTAGACTGGACTAAAGGTTTAAGTTACAGAGTAGACTGGACTAAAGGTTTAAGTTAAGCAGTAGACTGGACTAAAGGTTTAAGTTACAGAGTAGACTGGACTAAAGGTTTAAGTTAAGCAGTAGACTGGACTAAAGGTTTAAGTTAAGGAGTAGACTGGACTAAAGGTTTAAGTTAAGCAGTAGACTGGACTAAAGGTTTAAGTTAAGGAGTAGACTGGACTAAAGGTTTAAGTTAAGGAGTAGACTGGACTAAAGGTTTAAGTTAAGGAGTAGACTGGACTAAAGGTTTAAGTTAAGCAGTAGACTGGACTAAAGGTTTAAGTTAAGGAGTAGACTGGACTAAAGGTTTAAGTTAAGGAGTAGACTGGACTAAAGGTTTAAGTTAAGGAGTAGACTGGACTAAAGGTTTAAGTTAAGCAGTAGACTGGACTAAAGGTTTAAGTTAAGGAGTAGACTGGACTAAAGGTTTAAGTTAAGGAGTAGACTGGACTAAAGGTTTAAGTTAAGGAGTAGACTGGACTAAAGGTTTAAGTTAAGCAGTAGACTGGACTAAAGGTTTAAGTTACAGAGTAGACTGGACTAAAGGTTTAAGTTAAGCAGTAGACTGGACTAAAGGTTTAAGTTAAGGAGTAGACTGGACTAAAGGTTTAAGTTAAGCAGTAGACTGGACTAAAGGTTTAAGTTAAGCAGTAGACTGGACTAAAGGTTTAAGTTAAGCAGTAGACTGGACTAAAGGTTTAAGTTAAGCAGTAGACTGGACTAAAGGTTTAAGTTAAGCAGTAGACTGGACTAAAGGTTTAAGTTAAGCAGTAGACTGGACTAAAGGTTTAAGTTAAGCAGTAGACTGGACTAAAGGTCTAAGTTAAGGAGTAGACTGGACTAAAGGTTTAAGTTAAGGAGTAGACTGGACTAAAGGTTTAAGTTAAGGAGTAGACTGGACTAAAGGTTCAAGTTAAGGAGTAGACTGGACTAAAGGTTTAAGTTAAGGAGTAGACTGGACTAAAGGTTTAAGTTACGGAGTAGACTGGACTAAAGGTTTAAGTTACGGAGTAGACTGGACTAAAGGTTTAAGTTAAGGAGTAGACTGGACTAAAGGTTTAAGTTACGGAGTAGACTGGACTAAAGGTTTAAGTTAAGGAGTAGACTGGACTAAAGGTTTAAGTTACGGAGTAGACTGGACTAAAGGTTTAAGTTACGGAGTAGACTGGACTAAAGGTTTAAGTTAAGGAGTAGACTGGACTAAAGGTTTAAGTTACGGAGTAGACTGGACTAAAGGTTTAAGTTACGGAGTAGACTGGACTAAAGGTTTAAGTTAAGGAGTAGACTGGACTAAAGGTTTAAGTTACGGAGTAGACTGGACTAAAGGTTTAAGTTACAGAGTAGACTGGACTAAAGGTTTAAGTTAAGCAGTAGACTGGACTAAAGGTTTAAGTTAAGGAGTAGACTGGACTAAAGGTTTAAGTCAGGCAGTAGTCTGCACACACACCTTGTCCGGTGGCGGCAGCGAACACCAGCGGTCTGGAGGGAGACCACTGCACCTGGAACACGTAGGCGTCGGCGACCCGCAGCGACAGCAGCGGCTCGGCCTGCAGCAGCGAGTGCAGGTGGGCCAGCCCGCCGGTGCCGGCGCTCACAAACAGGTTCCTGCAGAGAGACAGACCGTTGAGTCCTCTGAGCTGACGGCTAGAGGCCACGTGTCCACAGAGCTGACCTGTGGAACGGGGAGCAGTGGATGGAGTGGACGGGGCCGCTGCGGGGCCTGAACAGGAACACGGCCGGGGCCCTCAGCGGCACGCCGTGGCCCTCAGAGGGCGCCGCCGCCGGCGTCTGGGAGGAGAAGGAGCAGCGCAGCAGCAGGCCGCCCTCAGAGCCCACCAAGAAGGTGTCCGGGTCCCAGGGGGACAGGGCCAGGGAGGTGACGCCCACAGTGCTGCTGCCGCGGGCCTGCGGGCACCGCACAACTACATTACCCACAATGCAGCACACAGGAGTGGTTTGGAAATAATTACAAAATGTGATAACGGTTATGTGAGCTTTATTTGTAGTCATTCATAGCTGCCTTCTAACCAGTAATCCATTACTCAGTATGTGGCCTGTGTTACGTAGAGGCCCTGCAGAGTGGTGAGTCATCCTGCCATCACACAGCGCCTCCCAGTGTGTTGGTCGGATGTATTCTGACACCAGCAGAAGGGTTCAGGTGGTTCAGGGCTCTCACCTTGAAGCTGCTGCTGTGAGGAACCTGCTGCTGCACCAAGGCGTAGGCCGCATGCAGGACCAGGCGGCCCAGGTCCAAGTCCACCGTCCACAGCAGCACCCGTCCTCCTGAACAAGCACTGAGCACCCCAAACTCCCCTTTCTTCTGCAGGGGCACCCAGGCAACCTGCACACGCACGCGCACACACACACACACACACACACACACACACACACACACACACACACACACACACACACACACACACACACACTCTTATAATTCAGAGAACTGTTTACAGTATGGCTCTCAGTAGTTTTGGACTGAAGCTGATACTTTAGTTTGAGTCTTTAGTTGCAAGAATAAACCAGAGTCCCACAGGACCAGAGTCCCACAGGACCAGAGTCCAGCAGGACCAGAGTCCCACAGGACCAGAGTCCCACAGGACCAGAGTCCAGCAGGACCAGAGTCCCACAGGACCAGAGTCCAGCAGGACCAGAGTCCCACAGGACCAGAGTCCAGCAGGACCAGAGTCCCACAGGACCAGAGTCCAGCAGGACCAGAGTCCTACAGGACCAGAGTCCTACAGGACCAGAGTCCAGCAGGACCTCGCTGATGGATGAGAGCAGCGCTCCGATAGAAACCAGTAGTCACTCACCTGATAAACTGGCTCTCTGTGGCCGTCTGCTGACATCCCAGTTTGGACCAGCACAGGGTCCTGAGTCCGACTGGTGTCCCAGACCACCACCTCTCCACTGAAAAGACCCCCTGCACACACACACACACACACACACACACACACACACACACACACACACACACACAGGTTTAGAAGAGCTGCTCAGTGACAGGATCAGCTCAGGTTCCTCACACATGGCAGTGGTACCCGTGGTGAGGGCGGGCTGCTCGGGGTGGCAGCACAGAGCGGTGACGGCAGTGGGAACGTCGATGACCACGTCCGCTTGTTTGGGGTTCAGACTGCGGCGGTCCAGGTTCCACGTACACACACATGACCTCTCAGTGCTCCAGTCGCCTTCGTCAATTCTGCCGGCAGAGAACATGCATTACGTGTGTGTGTGTGTGTGTGTGTGTGTGTGTGTGTGTGTGTGTGTGTGTGTGTGTGTGTGTGTGTGTCTGACATACCGACCGTAGGCACAAGCAATAACTGAACCCGTGCAGCTCCAGGACACACTGGTCACATGAAGGCCGCTCTCTAGTGCGGCGGGATGTTGAAGGCAATGGAGACATGAAACCTGCAAATAGGAACTGATTCTGAACGTGGACACAGTTTCATTCACAGTGACTCAGAGTCCATCAGGAGCAACTACAGACTGTGAGGTCAGCGCCTCAGAGACCAGAGCCCTGTTCCTGTTGGTTGCTCACCAGCTCACTCTGGTCCTCCCAGTTCACCTGGAACTCGTCGAAGGCGTGACTCCTGGCGTTCCTGACCAGCGCTCTGATGACCGTGTCCTCCACCCGCTGCAGGAAGGCCTTCAGGCCGGGCCGGTCCAGCTGGTCGTGGCTCTGCTGGAGGAGCTGGTCCTGGGCCGGGTGCCGGGGGGCCGTCTGGGTCCAGCCCACGGTCCTCGATGGCGTCTGGACCTCGGCCTCGGCCCTGTGCACCGCTCCGGTCTGACAGGCTCTCTGAACAGCAGATAAAGGCCTTCTGTTCATCAATGACCATCTAGTGTGAGTCACAGTGCTGAGGCTGAAGCACGGCACATTGTGTATAGAGGACACGTATGTTGAAACTGTTTTAGATGAGTGTAACAGATTCTGTATAATTATTGAACAAATATGGGGTTTACACATATTAATAAGTCAAATGAAGGCATTCGACATATTCAGAAGGTCTTTGGTCTAAAGCACCAGTTCTCTTGGGGACATCTCAGCCTTTAATGCTGCGTTCCCTTCCGGTTGTTAGATTTCCGCGCAACACCTGAACGTGACACGCCAGGTGCGCTAAGCGGTAACTGTTACCTCGTCGTTTCTGCGACGCGGTCAATGTTCGGGAACTACAGATACCAGGAGCCTTAAGCCCGCCAACAGCCATAAGGCGGGAAAGCCGCCATGTTGGTCAACGTACCGACTCCTGCACCGCCTGCTGCGCGCTCCTCCACGCAGACCGCGTCCCCACCGGGTCCAGGACCTCATCAGTAAACATTATGGGGCCTGACGGGGGACAGGAACGACCGGAAGTGGCGTCCACTGCTTCCGGTCCAGCTACAGAATAGTAACAGGCTAGCTCAGCTAACGCTTGCTCGGTCCGCTAGCTGTGTTCCTGAACGTTTCCTCAAAGCGTCACCTTGGTTACGGAGGCTCGTTCGAGAAGACATACACCGGAAGTCACGACCAGTTACTTCCGGTTGGCTCTGTAGTTTACAGATCTCATTCGGATTGATTCAGTGTTTGATAATATACATGTGACTTTGTTCTTTACGTCTGCCTGTGAAACACTTTAGAATGTGTTTTAATAAATAAGCTTTATTATCATCAACCACACGAGATGAGCCTGGTAGGTTCGTTCAGATGAGACAGGCATGCGCAGATGCGATCGGCGCGCATTGCATGCTGGTTAGATTAATGTCCGATTGATCGCGACTTGCTCTGACGTCATGCACACGTGGTCAACTCTAATCTCACGAGAGCGAGGCGGCAGCAGTAGCTCTCCATCATGCACTATGATGGGAAACGCCTGGCTGTCCCACTCAGAGCTGATTGGCTCTTAGACCGGACAACAAACACGTGATGTACAAAATCCTATTTGTCTGTGTAGTTGTAATACATGTTGACTCTCAGGTTTAAATATGTCTAGTTCTCTCCCATCATGAAGGACTTCACAGCTGATCAGGCTCTTCAGGACCTTGAAGATTTGACCAGTAGGTCATCAACCACTGCAGCGGACACAGCAGACGTGCTGCTGAACGACAAGCTATAGAGCTCTGGCTAGAGACCTGGAGGAGGACCTGGAGGACCTGGAGGAGGACCTGGAGGAGGACCTGGAGGCTGTGCAGCAACCCTCTAAACCCTAACGTGTAATCAGCTGTGCAAGTATGTGAACAACAAAGCCTGTAATCAAACCAGTCAGACATCATGTATACATTTATTTCTTGTAACAAAGCAACTGGTACACTTAATTTAATGTGAACAGGTTTCCAGTGGAAAGGAGAATCACTGCAGACTCCAGAGGACTCTACACAAATGTTTCCTCAATGTTAGGTCAAGCTCAAAATTAGATCTTTTAGGTTGTTTCTATAAAAAAATGTACATTTCAAACCTTGTTGTGGGCCGAATTTGTTTAACAGAAGTCCAGATTTGGTGTCAAGCCGCGCTGCCCATTAAACTGTGTACAGCGATCTACCGCCTCACCAAGTGGAACCAAACATTTACAGAGGAGAAGCTGGTGCGTTCATCAGTTCCATCAGTACAAGTCACAGGGAAATTAAACGTGTAAAAGCCTGAGCATCCTCCCATATTGCATCTGTACATCTACGCGTGTCTAAACACGTCTACATGTATGCACAAAGAATCATCTGATAGATACACACATCCATATGGTGCTCAGGATGCTTTGACCAACTTATCGCTGCACCGTGGCTTCACTTTTATTGAACTCACAACTTCAACATATTGTACATAGAAATTGCTATGGTACGCATTTCAAATCTACACAGGATGGCGTGCAGAATGCTACGGGTGTTATTTTAGAATGTCTTTGGGAGATGAAGTCTTCGCCCCGGTGCAGCTGGTCTGTACATGGCGTTATGGTTATGACGGGACATGGCTGCAGAGGAAGAGGACAGACGGGCTGACAACACACAGGAAAAGATTGTTTTGTTTTGCTAGCCCCCCCCCCACCCCTACAAAACAAACAAAATATGTTGCTCTCGTGGGACGATCACATCACAGGACTGGAACGGTGTCGGCTGAAGCGTTTAATCTTCCTCCCCGTCCTCCTGGAAGAAGAAACAGAGTGACTCTGGTTCTAGTCTCAGTCCATCATCGCATGACAAGAGATTTGATCGACAGTATGCGTACCTCTCCATCTTCTCCATCCTCATCATCGTCGTCTCCATCCTCCTCCTCCCCCTCGTCAATATCCTCCAGACCCTCCTCTTCATCGTCGTCGTCATCATCGCCGTCTCCGTCCTCATCCTCCATGTCGGGGACCTTGGGACCATTCAGACATTAACCACCAGACCAGTACTCTACAGCCAACATGGTACCAGAGAACCAGACCAGTACAGGAACATTAAATGTACCCAACATTGAAGAAACAGTCTTTAAATGTGGTTCATATAAATAATAAACGTGCCAGCGCTCTCTGGTGGACAAACGATGTAAATGAACCTACTAACTTACAGCCGTCCTCTGGAGGACAGCATCAGCCCAGTATGGCCTAACCCCGACATAACTAACAGTGCAATACTTTGCATTTCTACATTTTACTCAATCATCTAAATAAATATGACTAAGTGTCACTGTAATAACTTTCCAGAGTTAAAAATTAGAAGCCAGCAGGCTGTTTGATGCCTTCCAGTTTATGGACCTGGGCTTCATGGTATCTTGGCACCAGCACCTCAGAGCCGTGTGGTTTCCTCTGAATGCTCTACGGCCAGAAGAAAGCCCAGGCACCTACCAGGTAGTACTGCAGCGGGTTGGGCCAGATGTCGTCCTTGATCACTTCTCCCAGCTCGTCCGCTCCTGCGTCGGAGTGGTCGGTGAACCAGGTGAAGAAGCTCTCTGGCTCCTCGTGCTGCCGCTTCTTCCCGGCTTTGTTTGGCGTCGGGCCCGTGCGCTTCGTCAGGTCCTGAGGGCAACAACACCGACAGGAGAGTCATAATGGTTACACATGCAAAAACCTGGAAATCATCAAGTAAGCCCAGGTGCAGCACTACAGTGGAATACTGGTTAATTACATCGCGTGCTGCTTCCTGGGTTAATGAGGTGTAATAAATGAAAAACAGCATCACATATAAGACAAATGCAAACAAACCTTTCCAGCCTTCCATTTGATTTCAGTGGATTTGGAAACTGGATCTCCGCTCTCGTTTACGTTAAACTCTTTGGAGAGGGCTTTGTTCTCAAAATACGGGTTCTCGTCAAAATACTGCAGAAGAGAAAACACATCAGTATCAGTGACGCCATTAATGCCGTTTAGAATCTACAAACAACGTGAAGCTGGAAACTCACAAAATCTATTCTATATCCAGACTTGATGTCCTCAAACTCGGTGACCTCCACCCTCGACAAGTAGTGAAGCGCCTCCTCGTCCTCTTCCCCCAGAAGGGCTGAAACTACAAGAGACGCGTTAGCTCACCTTCTGGGCCACACAACCAGAGAAGTGTAATACATGACAGTGGAGATTACTTCAGTTACACATGAAATGACTAAATGTCCTTTACCTTGTGGATGGTTGACGAATGTTGTGACCCAGAAGTTGGGGATTTTGGCTATGAGTTCTGATCGCTTTTGAAAGAAGGGCTGACGTAATTTGTTGTACTTCTGCTCTACTTTTAAAATTTCTTCACTCGCTTGTTCGTTCAGTCTGGAGAAGAAAAAGAAAACATGTTAAGAAAGGTTTCTCTGTGCGGCCATCTTTCATTCCACATGAACAAGAGTCTCACCTGTCAATTTCATTCTGTACTTCGTCGATGTGTTCGATTGCTTCCTGTTGCTCTTTTTCTGAAAGGAAAAGCAACACGTTTAGCTTGAGGCATCAGATTTAGAAAAATAAATGAAAAAGTACGTCATCATGAATAATATCTACAATTTCCAACAACTTGTATTAAATACATTTTAAGCTATAAATAAACTGAATTGAAAAAGCCTGATTCTCCAGCCACATGAACGCGATCGGTGTGTGTACAGTGTTACGGTGTGTGTGTACAGTGTTACGGTGTGTGTGTGTGTGTGTGTGTGTGTGTCAGCAGACCCTCTCCCTCTGGAGCTTCCTGTTGCTGCTAAAGGCGGCCTGGTTTGAATGAGGCTGTGCGCTCCAGCCTGCTCTCTGCGCACGTGAGGAGAGCAGCAGCTTGTTGACGTTCTAACCAGCAGTGTCCGGGACTAATGGAGCCCGAGCTGCCGTTACCGTCAAGTGGATGTTGCACTTGATCATAATGTGGGCAAATGATCTGGGAGCTGCAGAAGTTCGCGCTGCAAACGAGTGCGAGGAGCAGCTCCGCTACTCTGTCCCTCTGCAGCTCCTCTACCCGACAGAGCTACAACACCCACCAGAGCTACAACACAGAGCTAGCTACAACACCCACCAGAGCTACAACACAGAGCTAGCTACAACACCCACCAGAGCTACAACACAGAGCTAGCTACAACACCCACCAGAGCTACAACACAGAGCTAGCTACAACACCCACCAGAGCTACAACACAGAGCTAGCTACAGCACCCACCAGAGCTACAACACAGAGCTAGCTACAACACCCACCAGAGCTACAACACAGAGCTAGCTACAACACCCCACAAAGCTACCATACCACCAGAGCCCGAGGCAACACGAAAGTCCGTCTCGCTCAATGCCGCGCATGCAACGCCAACACCGGCCTGCTGCGTGGGATCAGATGCTAATGGAAGCTAATAGCTAGCTAACCGTTAGCCTATTCTAGCTCGCAGCCGCGTCCTGCACCACCTCCCATGTGAAGCGTTATCTGGAGGGAAGAAACATGAAGCTGCTCGACCACGAACACGGTCCGCTCGACCCAACACAAGAAACTACACTGGAAATAACGAAATGACGAAAAACAAATGAAAATGGCGTTGTGCAGGATAACCGCCATTCCTTAACGTTACCAGAGGTCTCGTCCGCTCCGTCGTGATTTGAATTCTCCTTTCTGTTGACTTTCGCCGTGGAGGCCGACATGGTTCTGGTTCGTCGCAACACCTTTGACCAGATGTGTATTCCGAGTGGTTTCTAACTCTTCTCTGGAGGATAAAGTTACTTCCACCTTACATAGAGTGCGTGTCTTGGAGCCCACGACAAGGAGGGATGAGCGCAGCTTCGCACGCTTGTTTCTCTCTGTGGCGCTCTGGTGCAGAACACACGTATAGCGCTGCACTGCCTCCTGCCGGCGGGAGGACGACACTGCACCTTAAAGACACTGGCAGGGCATTCAATTCCAATCTGTCGCTGTCCAATGAACGCGCTAGTTCACTTTAATAATAATAATAATTTAAACTTATATAGCGCTTCACTAGTTACTCAAAGACGCTTTACACTGGGGACGAGAGACAGAACAAAACAAAAATGGAAAGACAAAGCAAAACAAACAAACAGAGGCTGTGTGGAATGAGTCATAGTGGATGGTAGGTGCAGGGTTAGGTAGAGGGGATAAAGTAGAAATGATGAGGTAGAGGGGATGAGGTAGAAATGATGAGGTAGAGGGGATAAGGTAGAAATTATGAGGTAGAGGGGATGAGGTAGAGGGGAAAAGGTAGAAATTATGAGATAGAGGGGATGAGGTTGAGGAGATAAGGTAGAAATGATGAGGTAGAGGGGATGAGGTAGAAATGATGAGGTAGAGGGGATGAGGGAGAGGGGTTGAGGTAGAAATGATAAGATAGAGGGGATGGGTAGAAATGATGAGGTAGAGGGGATGAGGTAGAGAGGATGAGGTAGAGATGATGAGGTAGAGAGGATGAGGTAGAGGGGATATGGTAGAGGGGATACGGTAGAGAGTATGAGGTAGAGGGGATAAGGTAGAGAGGATGAGGGGATGAGGTAGTGGGGATAAGGTAGAGGGGATGAGGTAGAAATGAAATGATGAGGTAGAGAGGATGAGGCAGAGGGGATGAGGTAGAAATGATGAGATAGAGGGGATGAGGCAGATGCGGTGAGGTAGAAATGATGAGGTAGAGAGGATGAGGTAGAGGGGGGTAGAGGGGATGAGGTAGAGAGGATGGGGTAGACCCTCACCTCATCCTCGACTTATGGCACACCCTTGTCCGCACAGTCAGAATGGGGGCCATCTTGAGCCCCAAGAGGGGGCCAGGTGTGCAGGTGTACAGGTGTGCATGTGTACAGGTATGCAGGTGTGCAGGTGTACATGTGTACAGATGTGCAGGTGTACATGTGTGCAGGTGTGCAGGTGTACATGTGTACATGTGTACAGATGTACAGGTGTGCAGGTGTGCAAGTGTACATGTGTACAGGTGTACAGGTGTGCAGGCGTACATGTGTACAGGTGTGCAGGTGTACAGGTGTGCAGATGTACAGGTGTACAGGTGTGCATGTGTACAGGTGTTTAATAATGAATGTTATGATCTGTTAGTTTAATAGTGAATGTTATGATCTGTTAGTTTAATAGTGAATGTTATGATCCTGAACTTATGTCAAGTCAATAACAACAACTTATTGAAGCCATGTCACCGGCTCTCCTTTCCCCTACAGAGGAGAACGTGTTCACTAAGACTGCAGTGCTCTCAGCTGCAGGAGCTCAGAGGCCCGGCGAGCACGTGAACGCGTCATGAGGTCACCTGTGCAGGTGCATTGAATACCCGGATGTGATTGGTTCTTGCAGCGCGTCTACCAACCAACCCAGAAGCCGTCGACTGACGTCAGTCTCGCGTCGAGCCGCAGGTTAAGTCAATTCAAACTTGTATTGAGGTTTGTTTCCTCTGTGACCGGAGCAGCTCCACCAGGTGAGCGGTACCGGAGCGGACGCGTCGTGTCCCGGTCCTCCCGCAGCCGCTGCCCCGACTCTCTGGCCAGCGCGGTGACCGCCACCATGTCCGGTTTAATGCTGCAGGTAAAGTAATGGCCTCACGTTATTGAGTTATTCATGTTCCCGTTAAATGAAGTGTAGTTATCACGGAGCCGTGACGTGGCGACATTAATTAAAACATTAATAGCTGAAGTTACGTTAACTCTCGGCGCTCCACAGACATGCGCACTGGATTTTCCTGTTGGTCTGGTTTCCTCCAGTTCCTCTTGGTGCACATGAATGTTCCACTGGACTCATGTTTCATAAAGAAAAGAGGAGTGACTTTGAGGTGCTTTTCAGCTGTGTGTTGGTAAAGGAATGGAGAGTTTTTGTCTATAATTCGACATCCTATGAAAAGAAGACATTTTGTAATTTGACTAAATGAAATGTAACATTGTAGCCAGTGGCGTGTCTGTAGGGCCTGCCTTCCACAGCATGTAGAGCTGTGTCATCCATTCCTCACTATGACGTCACGGCTTCTTCAGGAGCCAGGCCGACTTGTTTTGCCAGCAGGAGGCGTGTCCTCATGGGGGCGTGTCCTCCAGGATGCATGTCCTCTGGTAGGCGTGTCCTCTGGCGTCTCTGTCCTCTGTGAGATGTCTCCTCCGGGAAACGTGTCCTCTGTGAGACGTCTCCTCTGGGAGGTGTGTCCTCATGGGGGCGTGTCCTCCAGGAGACAGCGTGGGAAGAGACAGAAACAGGAAACCCAGCACAAAGCAGCGCCTCAACAGCTGTTATTCTTCTCTGCCTATAACAATCACTAAGCCGAGGATTGATGATTCAACATGAGTTTGTTTAGCTTATGGAATGTAACGTGCAGGGCGAGGGCCTTTGTAATGTTGCAGCTGTCTACGTTTACATGTTCTCTATATTTCACATTTAGTGAAAAGCATGGAGTCTAGCTTAAAGGGACATTTAGTGCAAACTACATGACGTCCCTCTGTATTGATAAATGTTGTTGAAGGAATTCAAAGACATGGGTGAAATTATGAGTGATGGTTGCATGTTTCATAATGTGCAATATAACCTGTGATACATAATGAGGTTTCACAATAGCAGCCGCAGTGCTCGGACATTGACGCTGTGGTGTCCTTCAGAGCGGCCAGCTGCAGGCTCTGGATGAGGGCGACATCCTGGACCCAGAGTTCCAGCAGCGGTTGGAAGATGCTCGTACTCGCCTCCGGCAGGAGATCCAGCGGGAGCTGAAGATCAAAGAGGCTGCCGAGAGACTCCGGCGGGCCGTCACCAACCGCAAAAACGCTGCCGACGTGGAGGGCCAGCTCAAAGCCTCGAGCCGCAAGCTGGAGAAGTTGCACTGGGAGCTGCAGGAGCTCAACGCCCGGTCCATGGCTACCGAGAGGGACGGCACCACAGGTAACACACTCTGCCGGGTAACGCACTTTGACGGGTAACGCACTCTGACGGGTAACGCGTGCTGATGGGTACCACACTCTGGCGGGTAAAACACTCTGAGGGGTAAGGCACTCTGAAGGGTAAGGCACTCTGAAGGGTAAGGCACTCTGAGGGGTAAGGCACTCTGAGGGGTAAGGCACTCTGGCGGGTAAGGCACTCTGAAGGGTAAGGCACTCTGAGGGGTAAAACACTCTGAGGGGTAAGGCACTCTGAAGGGTAAGGCACTCTGAAGGGTAAGGCACTCTGAGGGGTAAGGCACTCTGGCGGGTAACTTACTCTGGCGGGTAACTTACTCTGACGGGTAACTTACTCTGACGGGCAACGCGTGCTGACGGGTAACGCACTCTGGCTGGTGCCACTCTGACGGGTAACGCGCGCTGACGGGTAACGCACTCTGGCGGGTAACGCACTCTGACGGGTAATGCACTCTGACGGGTAACGCGTGCTGACGGGTAACGCACTCTGGCTGGTGCCACTCTGACGGGTAACGCGCGCTGACGGGTAACGCACTCTGACGGGTAACGCGTGCTGACGGGTAACGCGTGCTGGCGGGTAACGCGTGCTGACGGGTAACGCGTGCTGACGGGTAACGCGTGCTGGCGGGTAACGCGTGCTGACGGGTAACGCACTCTGACGGGTAACGCACTCTGATGGGTAACGCGTGCTGACGGGTAACGCGTGCTGACGGGTAACGCGTGCTGGCGGGTAACGCACTCTGATGGGTAACGCACTCTGATGGGTAACGCGTGCTGACGGGTAACGCACTCTGGCTGGTGCCGCGCGCTGACGGGTAACGCGTCCTGACGGGTAACGCGTGCTGGCGGGTAACGCACTCTGACGGGTAACGCGTGCTGACGGGTAACGCGTGCTGACGGGTAACGCGTGCTGACGGGTAACGCACTCTGGCGGGTAACGCACTCTGACGGGTAACGCACTCTGACGGGTAACGCACTCTGGCGGGTAACGCACTCTGGCGGGTAACGCGTGCTGACGGGTAACGCGTGCTGACGGGTAACGCACTCTGGCGGGTAACGCGTGCTGACGGGTAACGCGTGCTGACGGGTAACGCGTGCTGACGGGTAACGCACTCTGGCGGGTAACGCGTGCTGGCGGGTAACGCGTGCTGACGGGTAACGCGTGCTGACGGGTAACGCATTCTGGCTGGTGCCACTCTGACGGGTAACGCGTGCTGACGGGTAACGCGTGCTGGCGGGTAACGCGTGCTGACGGGTAACGCACTCTGGCGGGTAACGCGTGCTGGCGGGTAACGCACTCTGGCGGGTAACGCGTGCTGGCGGGTAACGCATGCTGGCGGGTAACGCGTGCTGGTGGGTAACGCACTCCGACGGGTAACGCGTGCTGGCGGGTAACACACTCTGACGGGTAACGCGTGCTGGCGGGTAACACACTCTGGCGGGTAACTCGTGCTGACGGGTAACGCGCGCTGACGGGTAACGCACTCTGGCGGGTAACGCGCGCTGACGGGTAATGCACTCTGGCGGGTAACGCGTGCTGACGGGTAGCGCGCGCTGACGGGTAATGCACTCTGGCGGGTAACGCGCGCTGACGGGTAACGCGCGCTGGCGGGTAACGCGTGCTGGCGGGTAACACACTCTGACGGGTAGCGCGCGCTGACGGGTAGCGCGCGCTGACGGGTAATGCACTCTGACGGGTAACGCGCACTGGCGGGTAACGCGCACTGGCGGGTAACGCGTGCTGGCGGGTAACGCGTGCTCACGGGTAACGCGCGCTGGCGGGTAACGCGTGCTGGCGGGTAACACACTCTGACGGGTAGCGCGCGCTGACGGGTAATGCACTCTGACGGGTAACGCGCACTGGCGGGTAACGCGCGCTGACGGGTAACGCGCGCTGGCGGGTAACGCGTGCTGGCGGGTAACACACTCTGACGGGTAGCGCGCGCTGACGGGTAATGCACTCTGACGGGTAACGCGCACTGGCGGGTAACGCGCACTGGCGGGTAACGCGTGCTGGCGGGTAACGCGTGCTCACGGGTAACGCGTGCTGACGGAAACACACTCTGGCGGGTAACGCGTGCTGACGGGTAACGCACTCTGGCGGGTAATGCAACAGGTTACGGGTAGTGACGGTGCCTCATCAAAGTGACTTTCAACCAAACAGTCTGAACCTCACAATAACGCATTATTAGGACCAATTTTAGTAAAAAAAGAAACCATGAACAATAAAGATCTTATGACAATATTGTTTACGATGATTAAATGAGCTTTAGCCTCTAAGGCCTCTACAACCCGACATGTTTCACCTCAACAAACTATTCAACTAACTATCCCCGGCTTCTCCAATACCGACGTGGTATTTTGAAAAGAAATGGGCTGACTCCTCCAGGAGCTTCTGTGTAGACGTCGTGGAGAGCAGAGGCTGAAGGACGAGCCCTGAATACTGAAAGTACTTCAGTGACCGCAGCAAGGCACAATCCAGCAAAATAAATTACGTTTTGTAAAGTAAATGTACAGCAGCACTTAAAAGTATATACATTTAAATGTTTGAAACATCGTGCACATTTGTTTTTCATAACTCAATCCCTGAATCTTTGTGTTGAGTTGATATCAGTTTCTTAATATACAGCCTTCCTCTGGCAGGATAAGATAATCCTTTATTAGTCCCGCAATTGCAGGATTACAGCAGCAGTGCACACGAGACACATAGTAAATACAAAATCAAGTAATATAAATAAACAGTAAAGATTAATACAATAGCAATATTAAATATATACGGACGGAAGAAAAAGTATTTATATTGCACCAGATGAACGTAATTAAAGTGTTAAAGTGGTAGTGGTCCACTGTGAGCTCAGCTTGTTGTGCAGCCTGACAGCAGCGGGAAGGAAGGACTTTCGGTACGTCTCAGACACCGGTACGCCTCAGACACCGAGGCCTCAGACACCGGCAGCAGAAAAGACGCCATTGCTTTCCAGATGTTGCATTGAGCTGCACAGCTGGACTCAACTGGCCCTCTGAATACTGAAAGATGCAATCACGAAAGTCAAGAGACCCTCTCAAACGAACCAATGAAGAAGAATAGTTTCCCAAGACTTCTAAATCCTGACCCGCCGTGTGGTTGTTTGTCTGCAGGCTGCTTGGAGGAGGACGACCACCTGTCCGCAGAGTCGTGTCCATGGGAAGAGGTCGCATCCCCGGTGGCCAGTCGGGTCAGAACCCTGAAGAAACAGCTCACCATGGAGACTAAAGTCAAGCAGGGCGCTGAGAACATGATCCAGACTTACAACAACAGCTCAGTCAAGGTGCTGACAGTCTGGCCCGCCACAAACACACACACACACACACACACACACACACACACACACACACACACACACACACACACACACACACACACACACACACACACACTGACAGACACGGACGGACGGACGGATGGATGTGTTGTGAGGGAATGCAAAAGTAATGTAAATTCTCCTGTGGCCTGAAGGAACTCCTTTATGGAGGAGAAGCTTGGTGCTGGTTGGAGTTGGAATTAAAGAAGGGATCAAGCCCAAAGCGATCTATAGAAGGTACAAAAGAGGCCTCACAGTTCACATGACGAGCCAACAAAGACTGAGTTCTTTAAAAAGAAGACATGATTTATCATGAGAGCATGTTCTGGGTTCATTCATGAACAATGCAGGACTCTGGACCACAGACGCTGTAAAGACTGTCGGTGTGTAAAGTGCCTAATGCAAAACTCCTGTCACTGGTTGTGTTGCATCATGCAAATTAATTACAGATAACAGCATACCTCACCAATGGTACTGTAATATTCTGTTAATTGACTTCAGTAATTGTTGTTTGAATTGTTCACTAGAGCTCGGTGGTTTTGAACCATAAGAAGTAGAGGAAAGGCAGACGACAAAAACGTCCAAACGCAGGAAGTCGAGATGGATTTGTTGTTGGCTGAGTACTTCAAATGATGTGCTACTTTATACACACTACGGATATACTGCAGGAAATGAACATTTAATATGCAGGAATTCACAATACAGACACCGCTGACTGTCTGCGTTACCATTTGGCCACAATTGATCACATTGACGTACACGGTCCAATCAATTCAATTCAGTTTATTTTGTATAGCCCAAAATCACAAATTCAAATTCCCCTCAGGGCTTTACAGTCTGTAACATAACATCCTGTCCCAGGAGATCACATCAGATCAGGAAAAACTCCCCAAATAAAGATAGTAAAAACCCTGTCACAGGGAAAACAGGAAGAACCCTTCATAGAGCAACAGAGGAGGATCCCTCTCCCCGGATGGACAGAAGAATAGATGTCATGTGACCAGAATGAATAACGTAACAGAGTTACAACACATTGCATGAATATGACAGAAATGATTCATATGAGTAGTGAGCATGGATCGATCCAGATAACCACGATCCATGAAGCAGAAGGAGGGAGAGAGGAGGGGCATCAGCAGGGCCGTGGCAGAAGGTAGGAGGCAGGAGGTAGGAGGCAGGAGACAGGAGGTAGGAGGCAAGGGCCCAGGAGGCAGAAGACAGGACACAGGAGGCAGGAGTCAGGGCCCAGGAGACAGGAGGCATGGTCCAGGAGGCAGGAGGCATGGCCCAGGAGGCAGGAGACAGGAGACAGGGTCCAGGAGACGGGAGGCATGGCCCAGGGGGCAGGAGACAGGAGACAGGGTCCAGGAGACGGGAGTCAGGGCCCAGTATACTTGGTTTGCATCACGTCTTGCTGTATCATGATTCCTCTGCATTGAACAACATGCATCCGGTTTATTTCCAGGACAGGAAGATGATGACCTCGGCCCAGCGGATGCTGCAGGACAGTCGCACTAAGATTGAGCTGCTGCGCATGCAGATCATCAAAGTCAGCCAGGCCAGAGACGGGGAGCAGGAGAGCTTGCACGGTAAAGATCACCTTCTGGTCTGCAGCAGTGGGAAGTGAACCTCACCCTTTCATCTGCAGCAGGATGAACCTCAGACTCAGCATGAGCTGCATGAGTCTCATGTTGACACGCTGAGTCAACGTAACCTTATCTAAACTTTCACAATAAGACACATGTTGACTATGAAAAACGTGTCAATGTATCACACAAAATAATCAAATTCATTTTGAGTTGAAGTTTGAGTGTCAAACAACTGCTGTCAATGTGAAGAATGATTTTACGTTCTCAAAAACGGCAAGAATGAATAAATGTTTTTTTAGTTCAAGTTTGCTTGAAATTCATAATTTCACAGGGCTTTGTGAAAACAAAGACATTTATCGCCCGTATGTAAAGGATTCTGTGTGCATTACCAATTCATTTGACAACATTGCTTCTAAAACGCTGAGTCGTTCAGAGACCAGGTCTTTAAGGTGCTGCGTCCTGTCTCTGTCTCAGGGCACCCTGAGGTGCTCAGTGCTCTGGAGCTGCGGGTGGCTGGCCTCGTGCGCCACATGAAGATTGAATCGGCAGTAGCAGAAGGAGCCAAAAACGTGGTGAAGCAGCTGAGTGGGCGCAACATCCAGGACCGCCGCGTTCTAGCAGAGGTGGGTTGAGGGGTTCCCTTCCTTTTCTGGCTACCAGGTTAACCTGCTGGCTATCTGGACCTTGTTTGGGTTTAGTTACGCCAAACTAAACCCAAGAAAGGTCAAGATATAGCCACGATCCATGTAAACCTGCAATAAGAGAAAGCACAAAGACTGAAGAAGATGAGTTAGTCATGTGCATTGATTGATTGGTAGGGTCTCCAAAGGCAAACCGGTCTCGGGGGAGAGCCCAGACTAAGAGCGGTTAAAAAAACCCTGATGATTTACGGCCCACGGAATGACGCTACCTCGCCCGGACAAGGGAAACCGGGGCACCCTCCCTGAGCCAGACCCGGGAGGGGAGCTCGACGGCGAGCGTCTGGTGGCTGGGCTTTCACCCATGGGGCCCGGTCGGGCTCAGCCCGAAAAAAGATCATGGACCAGCAACCCTGTGGACTCACCACCCGCGGGGAAAAGCATCGGGGTCGGGTGCTATGCAGACCGGGCAGCGGGCCAGGCGGGAGACCTGGGCGAGCCGATCGCCTGCAGCATAGACTAGCTCTAGGGACGTGGAACGTCACCTCGCTAGCGGGGAAAGAGCCGAAGCTGGTGCGGGAGGTGGAACGGTACCAGCTAGATATAGTTGGGCTCACCTCCACGCACAGCATGGGCTCTGGAGCCAAGCTCCTGGAGAAGGGTTGGACTTTGTCCTTTCCTGGAGTTGCCCAGGGTGAGAGGCACCGGGCTGGGAGTGGGGATACTCACGAGCCCCCGGCTGGGCGCCGCTATGTTGGAGTTTTCCCCGGAGAACGAGAGGGTCGCCTCCCTGCGCTTACGGGTTGCAGGGAGTAAGGCTCTGACTGTTGTTTGTGCTTATGCACCGAACAGCATTTCGGAGTATCCGGCCTTCTTGGAGTCGGTGGGAGGGGTCCTGGAAAGGGCGCCGCCTGCCGACTCCATAGTTCTCCTGGGAGACTTCAACGCTCACGTGGGCAATGACCGAGAAACCTGGCGGGGCGTGATTGGGAGGAACGGCCTGCCTGATCTGAACCCGAACGGTGTTTTGTTGTTGGACTTCTGTGCTAGCCACAGTTTGTCCATAACGAACACCATGTTCGAGCATAAGGTGGCTCATAAGTGTACCTGGTACCAGAACACCTTAGGCCGGAGATCAATGATCGACTTTGTAGTCGTATCATCTGATCTGCGGCCGTATGTCTTGGACACTCAGGTGAAGAGAGGAGCAGAGCTGTCAACTGATCACCACCTGGTGGTGAGTTGGATCAGATGGCGGGGGAGTTGGCTAGAGAGACCTGGCAAGCCCAAACGTGTAGTGAGGGTGAACTGGGAACATCTGGCAGAGGATCCTGTCCGGGAGGTCTTCAACTCCCACCTCCGGAAGAGCTTCTCGCACATCCCGAGGGAGGCTGGGGACATGGAACCCGAGTGGACCATGTTCAAAGCCTCTAATGTGGACGCGGCCACTAGGAGCTGTGGCCAGAAGGTCATCGGTGCCTGTCGTGGCGGCAACCCGAAAACCCGGTGGTGGACACCGGGGGTGAGGGAAGCCGTCAAGCTGAAGAAGGAGGCCTTTCGAGCCTGGTTGGCCCAGGGGTCTCCTGAAGCAGCTGACAGGTACCGGCAGGCCAGAAGGGCTGCAGCTGTGGCTGTCGCGGATGCTAAAACCCGGGCATGGGAGGAGTTCGGGGAGGCCATGGAGAAGGACTTTCGGTTGGCCTCAAGGAGGTTCTGGCAAACCATCCAGCGGCTCAGGAAGGGAAAGCAGGGCCTACCCCAGGCTGTTCTTAGCGGGGGGGGGGGGGGACTGCTGACCCGGACTGGGGACATCGTCGGGCGGTGGAAAGAGCACTTTGAGGAACTCCTAAACCCGGCCAACATGTCCCCTGGAGAGGGGGCAGTGCCTGAAGTCCTTAGGGTGGATGCACCTATATCCCTGGCAGAGGTCGCTAAGGTAGTCAAAAAGCTCTTTGGTGGCAAGGCGCTGGGGGTGGATGAGATCCGCCCTGAGATGCTGAAAGCGCTGGACACTGTTGGGCTGTCTTGGCTGACACGCCTTTGCAGTGTCGCATGGGGGTCGGGAACAGTGCCCATGGACTGGCAGACCGGGGTGGTGGTTCCCATCTTCAAGAAGGGGGACCGGAGAGTGTGCTCAAACTATCGTGGCATCACACTGCTCAGCCTCCCGGGAAAAGCTTATGCCAGGGTGCTGGAAGGGAGGCTCCGACCGATTGTCGAACCTCAGATTCAAGACGAACAGTGCGGATTCCGTCCCGGTCGTGGAACAGTGGACCAGCTCTTTACCCTCGCAAGACTACTGGAGGGTCCTGGGAGTTCGCCCAACCAGTCTACATGTGCTTTGTAGACTTAGAGAAGGCTTTCGACCGGGTCCCTCTGGGGTTTTTGAGGGGGGTGCTGCGGGAGTATGGGGTGCCGGACCCGTTGGCACGGGCCATCCGGTCTCTGTACGCCTGCAGTAGGAGCTGTGTTCGTATCCTCGGTAATAAGTCAGACACGTTCCCGGTGGGTGTTGGCCTCCGCCAGGGCTGCCCTTTATCACCGGTCCTGTTCGTGACCTTCACGAACAGGATATCTAGGCGCAGCCAAGAGGCGGAGAGGATCCAGTTCGGGAGTCTCGGGATCGCCTCTCTGCTGTTCGCGGATGATGTGGTCCTGTTTGCCTCCTCGGACGTGACCTCCAGCATTCACTGGGGCGTTTTGCAGCCGAGTGTGAAGCGGCAGGGATGAGTGTTAGCACCTCCAAATCTGAGGCCATGGTGTTTTGCCGGAAACCGGTGGATTGCTCCCTCCAGGTGGGGACAAACTACCTATCCCAAGCGAAGGAGTTCAAGTATCTCGGGGTCTTGTACACGAGTGGGGGTAAGGTGGAGCGGGAGATCGACAGGCGGATCGGTGCGGCTGCAGCAGTAAAACAGGCCCTGTACCGGTCCGTCCTGGTGAAGAGGGAGCTGAGCCGGAAGGCGAAGCTCTCCATTTACTGGTCGGTCTACGTTCCAACCCTCACCTATGGCCACGAACTCTGAGTTGTGACCGAAAGAACGAGGTCTCGGATACAAGCAGCCGAAATGAGCTTCCTCCGCAGGGTGGCCGGGCTCAGCCTTAGAGATAGGGTAAGGAGCTCGGACATCAGGAGGAGCTTGGAGTCGAGTCGCTGCTCCTTCGTGTCGAAAGGAGTCAGCTGAGGTGGTTCGGGCATCTAGTCAGGATGCCTCCTGGACGCCTCCCATTAGAGGTTTTCCAGGCACGTCCAACTGGTAGGAGACCCCGGGGAAGACCGAGGACACGCTGGAGGGATTATATCTCCCGGCTGGCCTTGGAACGCCTTGGGGTCCTCCAGAATGAGTTGGAAAATGTTGCGGGTGAGAGACAAGTCTGGGTCGACCTGCTGAACCTGCTGCCACCGTGACCCGACCCCGGATAAGCGGTTGAAAATGGATGGATGGATGGATGGAGTTCCATACCAGTAGCCCACCATAAAACATATTCTGAAGTTATCTGTTTTGGTCAGATCTATACTATTCAGGGGTAGCACAGCTCCTTGCTTGATCCCAAATGATTCCAGAATTGTAGTTTGAATCACTGATCGTCTGGTATTTATAGAGAAGATTTTAAAGTAACCAGTTATGTTACCAACGTAAGATCTGCAGAGATGGTCCCATTTTCCAACATCATTAGCCTGTTAGTGTTCCTGCAAAATGCATTTCCGTGCTTATTCAATCACAAACAGCTGTATCTGTCACAGCTGTTTGCTCATCATGAAGTCTGTCCCTGTTCTGCATAACCCCGCCCCCTCATGTTGCTATACGTTTTATGCACCATTTCATTGGCGATACGAAACGTCTGTCATCCGAGCTCTCGGACGTGACGACTCGGCCCATATATGGAAGAAGAGGCTAGACACTTTTCTTCAACGTGGACTCTTGTTAGCTAGTGTAGCCTGTGCAGAGGACATGGAGTTCCTATTGGTTCAAGTGGGGTGTCAATCAAAAGGTCAGAGTTCAGCAGACATTTCGATATCAAGTTTTCGTCACTGCTCACATGCAAACTTGATTTGCGAGTGAAAATACAGAAATATTTTGTCATATCTGCCAGCTGATATGAAATGATGCAACACCAGTTGGTGGATATTCATGGCTGTAATCACGTGTTTTGGAGTAAATCTTTTACGGGATTGGATCGTCTGGACTTTTACGACATAACAATACCGTTGTTGTTGGAATGTTATCGATTTATGGATCAATATGAGGCGTCATCGGTAAGTTGCCTAGATTTTGATCGTTTGTTTGTTGTCTGACATTAACGTTGACTGTAGCTGCTGTGGTGGTGTCATCTTGAAATAATTAGAATCCAGAGAACCGTAGCATTCTAAGGCACTGCCACACTCGTAGATGGAACTATAAATAGCGATCGTCTCAAGTATACAATGTACAGTGTACTAAGAGGTTTTAACAGGCCGAGTTAATATCATGGACCATTCCATTTTCATCCTCAGGCTCAGGCACGCATGCAAGAGTCGTCTCAGAAGGTGGATTTGTTAAGTCTTAGCCTGGAGAGGCGCTTCAGTGAGCTTCCTCTGGACCATCCCAAACACGCTGCCATCAAGGAGGAGCTACTGGGAACCCCGCCCTTCTGCAGGAAGCCGTCCAGCACGCCGTCCAGCACATCGTCCTCTTCCTCGTCCTCCTCCTCTTTCTTCAAACCAGCAAGTCTAACAGGTTGCTATTAATATATTCCAATAGCTATTTGTTTTATTGCTTCATTAAATAACTTCAGTGGTCCCCGTTCTTTCGGTCACGACCCAGAGTTCGTGACCATAGGTGAGGGTTGGAACGTAGACCGACCAGTAAATGGAGAGCTTCTCCTTCAGGCTCAGCTCCTCTTAACCAAGACGGACCGGTAGAGCGCCTGTTTTACTGCTGCAGCCGCACCGATCCGCCTGTCGATCTCCCGCTCCACCTTACCCTCACTCGTGAACAAGACCCTGAGATACTTGAACTCCTTCGCTTGTGGTAGGCACTCTGTCCCCACCTGGAGGGAGCAATCCACCGGTTTCCGGCAGAGCACCATGGCCTCAGATTTGGAGGCGGCAACTCTCATCCCTGTTCCTTCACACTCGGCTGCAAAACGCCCCAGTGAATGCTGGAGGTCACGGTCCGAGGAGGCAAACAGGACCACATCATCCGCGAACAGCAGAGAGGCGATCCCGAGACTCCCGAACCGGATCCTCTCCGCCCCCTGGCTGCGCCTAGATATCCTGTCCATGAAGGTCACGAACAGGACCGGTGATAAAGGGCAGCCCTGGCGGAGGCCAACACCCACCGGGAACGTGTCTGACTTACTACCGAGGATACGGACACAGCTCCTACTGCAGGCGTACAGAGACCGGATAGCCCGTGCCAACGGGTCCGGCACCCCATACTCCCGCAGCACCCCCCACAAAAACCCCAGAGGGACCCGGTCGAAAGCCTTCTCCAAGTCCACAAAGCACATGTAGACTGGTTGGGCAAACTCCCAGGACCCCTCCAGTAGTCTTGCGAGGGTAAAGAGCTGGTCCACTGTTCACGGCCGGGACGGAATCCACACTGTTCGTCTTGAATCTGAGGTTCGACAAGCGGTCGGAGCCTCCTTTCCAGCACCCTGGCATAAGCTTTTCCCAGGAGGCTGAGCAGTGTGACCCTGATAGTTCACTCTCTCCGGTTCCCCTTCTTGAAGATGGGAACCAACACCCCAGTCTGCCAGTCCATGGGCACTGTTCCCGACCCCCATGCGACACTGCAAAGGCGTGTCAGCCAAGACAACCCAACAACGTCCAGCGCTTTCAGCATCTCAGGGCGGATCTCATCCACCCCCGGCGCCACCAAGGAGCTTTTTGACTACCTTAGTGACCTCTGCCAGCTATATGGGTGCAACCACCCCCAAGTCTTCAGGCGCTGCCCCCTCTCCAGGGGACATGTTGGCCGGGTTTAGGAGTTCCTCAAAGTTCCCGCCCCCCCCGCCCCCCCCCTCCCTTCAAATAATGTACTTAAGTTAAATCTTGAGATACAATTTACTATTATATCACTTTTTACATCAATACATTTTAGAGAGAAACATTGTATATTTCACGCCATTACATTTATATAACAACTTTAGTAATTTTCCAGATTAAGACCTATGATAGCTGCTCGTGTAATGTCCAAAAGCAACGGCGTACATGGCAGCAGCCTCTATGTGCAAGTAGGAGAGCACAAAGTGAACTTTATTAATAAAATAGATGTCATGTGACCAGAAGGACAATAGTTCTGCACCAGACCAGCAGTTCTCATTGGACTGATTAGGCACCATCTTGGGGTGTGTTCTTATTATACATGAATATAAAAAGTAGTTCAACTAGCTTCAACACAGCCACCAACAGTACAATGTATGTATCGATGCATCCGTATTTATGAAAAATAATAATTTCTTCTACAATGCTCCTCTGTCAGTCAAAAGGGCTACATCTTTCTGCAGGATGAGTACTTGTGTTACCTTAGAGAACCGTTAAGTCATGGAACCTAAGTAATTCAGAGCATATATATTGCCTCCACGTGGCTCTCCACATGGCGGCTGAAGGTAGTAAAGGTGCTAACAGCGGCAGCCATTCATCCATCCTGGTTCATCCATTCATCTGACCTCCATCTGACCTCCATTGTGCCATGATATCCAGAACAATAACGGTGTCTTCCTCAACCATATTAATGTTTTCCATTCAACTTAAGCTAATGTTTTCTCAAGACTGCATTGAAACTGGAAGGCTTCCCCGCAGGCCGGCTGGAGGTCTGTCTGATGGGCTGCCAGGACCTGTTGGAGCTGGTTCCGGGCCGCGGCCGCGTGGCCGGCGTCCCGGCCGCCGCGCTCAGCCTCTCCGATGGATGGTCTGCGAAGGCGAGAGCCGGCCTGTCGGGACGCAGCGCCAGTGCCAAGACCTCCAAGGCTGAGGACCTGTCCTGTAAGTCAACACTGCAACTTTTTGGTTTGGCCATTCTACTTCCCTTTAGTCCAGTGGTTCTCAAACATGTTGTTGTCACGCCCCACTTTGAGGAAGAAAAATGTTTTTAAAAAAAATTGGCATTGGCAAGGTAGTTCCTAGCTGCTGCTGCTTCTTCTGCTTCTTCTTTAATGCAGATTTATCCAACAAAAGGTGCATTACCGCCACCTACTGCTGCAGTGCCACTGACCAATCACAGTGCACATTAATGGTCACGCGGGCCCTGTGGCGAACACACATTCCTTAATGCTAGAAGGCCTCGTAATACAGTTTAATCAGCTCTCGATTCCATAGAGAAACGGAGGTGAAATGTGATTGGATGAGTTCTCTTAACCAGTAGCCATGCTGCAGGCTGGAAGCAGAGCAACAGAGGAAGACAGGAGCTGTGCAATGAGAAAATAAGCTAATAGGGAGAAATAATTATGATACATGTAGTGTCTTTGTGAAAAACAGTACAATTATAAAATAGCTTTTTATTATTAAAAAAAAGAAGAAACTTTGTGATTCTGTTTGGGCCAGCAGAGAAGGCTTAACAGGCCCTGACAGCCACCACTGCTGTACATAGTTATGGCGGCGTTATAGTTATGTACATAGTTATAGTATAGTTATGTACATAGTTATGGCGGCGTTATAGTTATGGCGGTGTATGGGTGCCACGTGACATTTTACATGTTCCTTTTCCCTTCATCACAAGATGAAGTCTTTGCTCGATACAAAATTGTTGCGTTAAAAAAAAAGTCTTGTTATACAACATGACTTTATCTAGTTTTATCATGAACCCAACGTATTAATTTTCCCTTTAATATTGCTGTGAGCTCACTAATATTTGACGGCTGCTGGTTGTACTGTGAATATAATTTCTTACTGGAGGCGTCTGTCCATGCTGTGTTTTCATGGCAACTGACGTTGTCTACCTCTGTCTTCATGACGTCCTCATAGCTGACGTTGTCTACCTCTGTCTTCATGACGTCCTCATAGCTGACGTTGTCTACCTCTGTCTTCATGACGTCCTCATAGCTGACGTTGTCTACCTCTGTCTTCATGACGTCCTCATAGCTGACGTTGTCTACCTCTGTCTTCATGACGTCCTCATAGCTGACGTTGTCTACCTCTGTCTTCATGACGTCCTCATAGCTGACGTTGTCTACCTCTGTCTTCATGACGTCCTCACAGCTGTTTGTTTCTGTGTTGTCTCAGCGGAGATAAGTGCCGTGCTGAAGGTGGACAACCGGGTCGTGGGGCGCACTCACTGGCGCCCGCTGGGCAAAGAGGCCTGGGGCCAGAGCTTCAGCATCGAGCTGGACCGGGTCGGTGCACCGCATTACTGCTGAGCCACACCTGCATCTGTCACATGTTATCCACATGAAGACTGACTGAGTCTGAATATGTGTACTGTGTGTAGTCCAGGGAGCTGGAGATCTGTGTGTACTGGAGGGACTGGCGAGCGCTGAGTGGAGTGAAGTTCCTGCTGCTGGAGGAGTTCCTGGACAACCAGAGACACGGCATGTGTCTGCAGCTGGAGCCACAGGGCCTGCTCTTCATCGAGGTGTGTGTGTGTGTGTGTGTGTGTGTGTGTGTGTGTGTGTGTGTGTGTGTACTAGAATGTTTGGATTTGCATACGTCAAAACATAAATGTCATATTCTTGGTAAAATACATAACTTCCCTTATTAGCTCCATCGTTTCCGTTTTCCTTAGATCGTTTTCCTGTTCTCATTCCAGAGTTGATGTCACTTTTAAATTCAAGCTTAGTTTCTTATGTTATTATTGTTTCACCATAACAATGTAAAGTTCTAATCGGTGTGCTTATGATGTTTTGATCATTAGTTTCCATCATTGGAGCTAGCAGCAGGTTAATGAGTTCATATTGGTGTGACCGCCTGCATCACTGATGTCTGAACATGAATCATAACAGCTGTTTACTTCCAGGTGAGGTTCATTAATCCTGTCATTGAGCGGCGTGCCAAACTCCAGAGGCAGAGGAGGATTTTCCCCAAAGAAAAAGGTAACAACATTTATTCATATTGCATCAGATGTTTCTGGATGTTATTTATGTGTTTCTTAAGTCACGTTAGTTGTGAGACTTTACTGTTTCATGAGGAGAAGTCACACAACGACCTCAACGTAAAGGAGGATCGTATGTTGAAGTAAAGAGTCCAGGAAACCCAGTGATACTGTAACGGGACCGGCCCTGACCTGGTCCCTACGCCAGCCGTGAAAGGAGGGCCCGTTTTAGAACCCTGAGGTTTCCCTCTCAGTTTGCTTTCGATTACAATTTATAGAGACAATGACGGATGTTAAAAACCCCATTCGTTTAGTTTTTCCCCGTGGCCTACCTGTACTATTGAGCCACGTGATCCACTGAACTGTTTCCTCTAACAGGAAAGGAAGATGAATCGTTTTACACACAGTGCAACCCAAACGGTTACTTACATTTGTCTGGATCTGGAAACGAGGCAGGATCGTGCTGGATTGTGTTCCCTGGTCAATGGCCTCGACCCGGTGTTACCTTCTTCGTCTCAAAAAACCTGGAAGTTATCTTATTCCATTAAACGGGAGTCCCCATTGAGTATTTCAGAGTATACATTTTATTTCAACAAGTTATTATACACACAGTACCATAACTGAGTCTTTTTCTTCACTTGTAGGTAATCCCCTCTGTAGCTAAGAGTCAGTTCAACAGTATCATATGTTCAAAAAGCTACAAGAGTAAAAGTCACATTGTAATTCATCAACCGCTTCCTTTTTTGTCTTGGAGGAAACCCCTCAGCGCTTAGAAGCCGTTACCAGTAATTACAATATGGGAAAATCTCTGTTTTGATTTCTCAAACCGAGTGGTTCCTTCTCAGGGACAGAGCCCAAGAGGAACTGAAGAGTGCCCAGTTTATTGTAATGGAAAATTTAACTTATCAATTTCCTTCGGTGGAAAGCAAATACGATGTGAAACACTTAAATGTCTTTAAGTATTTATTAAACAGAAACTGGTAAATAATTCAATTGAATGGGCAGAGCTCTTCCCCACAAAATGGTTCAGAGGTCTGACTCGGAAAAATAGTTCACATGAGTTTTATACATCAACAATTATTTTTGAAATGGTTGCCCTCTCCCCTTTCCCCTCCCCCCACGCTGCCAGCGTGTACACAGGAGACAGTCCACGTCACCCAGCTGGCGCCTGCCGCTTGGTCGCAGCCCTGAGAAAGGAAAAGTGATAGCCAAAAGGAAGAAAACAGAGGAATCCAAAACAATAGGAAGATACCCTCGCTATCATCCCAAGGATGGCTCGGTTCAGTCTGGGCGAACTGACCTCACCAAATGGTCCACATGTTTAAGAATAATACCTTCTAAATAAAATCTCCACCACATTTATCACAGTGTATATATTGGCAAGTGTGTGGGAAGATCTCTGTCGAGACATAGTGGGAGTGACTGAGTAGCAGGTACGTGTGATTACAACATGCTTTTGACCTCGGTCACACGTTCAAAAGTGTTTGTAGTTACTGTTACAGAACAACTTCAAGACACATGTCAGACAGATTGATGTATCCTTGAAACATTTTAGTGGGAGTAACTAAATTCCCACTAACTGGCGCCTATGTACGCAGATTTGACAGGTGGGACCTGCCGATGCTGCCTAGGGGTCATGGGGTCGTGTTTAGCTGAACAGGTGTCAGACAGATTACGTGTATTTGAGGCATTGTGAGTAATCGGTGTCTGTGGTTCAACATCCCCTGAACCTGATCACACGTTCAACAGTGTTTGTGGCCACAGCTACAAGAATACAGATTTAAAAAAACACAAAGGTCATCTGCAAGGCACAGAATCTACTATGACCATATTTAGACTTGTGTAATGTGATATATAAATGTCATAAAAAAACAGGAGTGTACTACAACGTATTAAGCGTGATGGAAGACAATTTCACTCAAAACAATTTAGTTATTATGCATAAAGACAAAATGAAAAGAACTTAGAAAAGAAAAGAATAGAGAAATAACTTGTATTTTATATAACCCAATCCTCAACAACATCATATCAACCCATCAATCATTACAAAACGCTCTGAGCCAAACACTGAACCATAAAAGTGGTGTTTATTTGTGTATTTACTTGCTTATTAGTAAAAAGAATCAAAACTATTTCCTCTATTTCTAGATGGCATATTTTCATAGGATAGTTTAAACTGACTATAATGTCCCGATGTGATCCTTTAACTCTCCAGGAAACCGTTTGATGTCTTAAATCATCAACACTTAGAATAAGTGATTTTCAGTGAATGCTTTCTGGCTCTCTGCTATCCGGTACTTTCACTAAAGTCACTAAAAATATCTGCAATGAAGCTTCTCAGAAGACGAGAACTCTGATGCTAAAGTGTTTTCGCAACCACATCATCGTGATGCAGACTTTGATATATGTGGCCCTCTTTGTTTCCAGCAGATAATTATCTGCTGAGCCAAACGGTTCTGCTTCTAAACCAGAAGAGAAGTCTGCAGATCTCCCGATCAGGAGATCTGCAGACTTAGTCTTTGCTAAACGCCTTCTGTGGGAGCAGTTTAAAATGTCCCTGTGATTGAGTTTTTATAATGTATTTACATTGCTTATCTTATAATCATATTACTCTCTGATTAATTACCATTTTATGAATGGGTGGTCCTTTTCTATTTAGTTTCTGTAAGGCACACTGTGTAGGATATGTGCTGTAGAAATAAACTAATAAAATGAGTTTGCGAATAAAAACATAAAAAGGTGAACCTATCTTTTCTCCGCATGTTAAAGTCTTCAGGTTTGATCTCCTTTGCCCCGTCTCTCCTCACAGGGAAGGACTTCCTGCGAGCGGCCCAGATGAACATGAACTTCGCCACGTGGGGCCGCTTGATGATGAGCATCCTGCCGCCCTGCAGCGCCCTGGAGCCCACGAGCCCGCCGGCAGACAGCCCGCCGGCCAGCACCCCTCCAGCCCGGTGAGAACATCTGTGTCTGAAGCTGGTACAAAAGAGAACATTCCACCACTCACGATGTCTGAGACCGGACTGGTAGCGACATGATCCCTGACTTGCATCACAGCTCACAAGTCATTTAGTGGTATGACACTGTAGTAGTATTAGTATGATAAGAATATGTGTATTATACAAATGAGCATGATCATCAGTCATGATCTATATTTCATGTGCAGAGCCAAACCAACAGAGTATCTCCCAACAAGTGCAGTGTGTGGATGAGTCTACTTCCTGTCATCAGAATCAGAACCATTTATTGGATGTTTTCACATAGAAGGAGGTGCATAACATTGAACATTTAAAGATAAACAGAAAAAAAAATTAACAATAAACAGAGTGCTATAAGATAAAAGGAGGACCTAAAAAATGAGTGACATAGAAAACCCCAAATAATGTTGAGACTGTTCACAATGAGAAGATTGAATGTTAAAATGTTTTTAACATCCGAACGGCTCTCACACACATGAGGAGTGTTCCACGTGATGCTGGAGGAGCTGCAAGGAGAAAGCCACCAAGGCTTCCAGTGTCTTTGTTGGTAGTTCTTGAACACATTGATTTTATATTCCAGCGATGGGAACCTGAGTTTGAGTGTGTTTGCTCAAAGAGGTTGATGAAGTCCAGAACATGGACGCTGGTCACTAACTGACTCCTCCGGTCCTCAGAGAACCTGCTGTAGTGAGTCTACACTTCGATGAGGAACAACCCGCCAGGTCTCCACAGCGCACAAGAAAGAGCACCAAGGACTCTCCTCCGGTAAGACAGGAGGACTCAGACTAGTCCCAGAGGCAGAGAATATGACGCTTGTATCATACTTAGATTTAAGTATTGCTTTAGAGTAATGGTTTAGTCTCAGTCCTCGTGTTTCTGCTGCTTGAGTTCTTCTCTGTCTCTACACCAGGAGGACCAGCAGTATCCCTCACGCCCTGCACAGTAAGTCACTCAGTAGCACGGAGACGAGTCGGGCCTTTGTTGGGTTATCATGAGGTTTCAGAGTGTGATGATGGACACAGGGGTTCTCTCTGCTGACTGTTAGAACCACAGGAACGGGTTCTCCAGGTTAAAGTGTTTAGTGATTCTCTCTGTAGTCCGTTAGAACCACAGGAACAGGTTCTCCAGGTGAAAGTGTGTTGACGAGTGTTTCCTGTGGTGCAGCAGGGAGGAAGGACTCCACATGGAGGACTTCACCTGCGTCTCAGTTCTGGGCAGAGGCCACTTTGGAAAGGTACGCATCTCCTCTTCCTGGTCCACCTGCAGCAGGGTTTAGAGCAAGAAAAGCACTATGACTCATGTTGACCTTCATAACTTCCACCGTTTCTCCTGTAACGGATCAAAGGTGCTGCTCGCAGAGAACAAGAAGTCCGGAAAACTGTTCGCCATCAAAGCCCTGAAGAAAGGAGACATCGTGACGCGAGACGAGGTGGACAGGTGAGCCAGGCTCCTTCCTGCTGCTTGAATGTGTGAGCGCACCGCGGGCCCGAACTACCGGGGGCCCGAACCACCGGGGGCCCGTACCACCGCGGGCCCGAACCACCGAGCCAGTTCAACTTAGTGTGGCTCTTCTTGGGTCACCTGGCGTCCCAGTGACTGGGGAGGGAGTAGTTTATGAGGTCTATCGGACTCAAAGGGAGCTACATCAGTGTGGAGATAATTGTTTTACTAGATGACAGCAGTCTATATAGTTTTATAAAGTCAGTTCTCATGAGCTGCAGTGAGGAACAGAAGTAGGGCTGCAACTATTATTTTAATAATCGATTAATCAGTTGATTATTTTTTCAATTAATCGATGAATCGGATAAAAAAATGTTTTTATCAAAAAAGCGTTAATTTCCAACCCTTTATTCAAAAACAGAAGTGACAGTGCAAAACATCTTCAGAAAGTGCACAAACAGGTTGCTCCTTAAACATCCCTGAGCTGTTAATTAAAACAACAAAATGGACTAACACTAAAAACATACACATGTATGCTTTACATCTGCCAAATGTGAGCCCTTTTTACTGTAATTGATCCCTCCAGAGGCTGCATTTACATACCCTGCTTTATCAATATGTATGAAATACTGGACAGAGGGAAGCTGTACTGCTCCATATAGAGCGTCCTCTTCCTTAAACTCTTTCATTCTGGGTCTCTTATGACCACGACGTCACGTTGTTGGCTAAGCCCAACGACGTGATTTGCTTCATTCTACTTTGAGTAAAAAAAAAAAAAAAAAACCTGCAGCCAGATCCTCCGGTGAGCCGGTTTAACGTTAACAAGTGACAGCGTGAACTGAACCAGACCGGGGGGTGACGGCATGTTTCATCACGTTACGGTTTTCTACAAGCAAGACTGAACTGTAACGGAACATAACGGAACTTTAACGACAATACACAACCAAACACGTTAGCTAACGCGATAGCAAGCTGACTAGCTTCCATTAAAAACAAGTTTGAGGAACATGAAGACGCTGATTGGCCAAGACTCGACTTATCAAAGATCTTCTAATTTTGAGAAGATCACGACCTCAGCTTTTCTCGTGTCTCACTCCAATCTCAGAAACGCTGGCCGGCCAGTTGCTCTGCTACGCTCTTTTTTTTCTTCTCCGCGACTTATTGCCCGGCGTAATAATCGCGCGACACAACGAATCGATAATGAAATTCGTTGCCAACACTTTTGATAATCGATTTTTATCGATTTTATCGATTCGTTGTTGCAGCCCTAAACAGAAGTGTAAACACGTTCATCTCTGACTTGGAGACGAAAGCTTGTGACTCCTGCTGCCATGATGTCATATTATATACTTTATTCTAGTGTTTATTATACTTTATTCTAGTGTGACATTGAAGGCTTGGAACAGCAAAGTGGTTCTTTTGACCTGCTAGCAGGTTAGCATGCAGCGTCTGTTACCACGATGATCTTCCCATTTAAAAGTGAGCCAGCTTTTCTCTACGGGACGGCCCCGTCATCCAGACAGCCGGTCTCACTCTGCCCTGCCCGATGCTGCTCGATGCTGCCTAATGCTGCTCAGTGCTGCCTAATGCTGCTCAATGCTGCTCGATACTGCTTAATGCTGCTCGATGCTGCTTTCTAATCTCCCCGCTGGGTTTCTAGCGGCATGTTGCAGACATGAACCCAGATGATTGTGATTGATGGGTTACTATTACAAGCAAATGTAAAGTCATAACGTAAAACTAGACTTGTTGCTGTCTCGTACTTAAATAATACAAAAATACCCAATTGTTACAAGTGAAGGTGTTTCATAATGATATGTCCTGAATAGAAAGGTGCAATAGAAGCTCATGCTGTGGAGAAAGAAGCTTCCTCTCCCAACATGCTCTCTGTGTGTTCAGCCTCATGTGTGAAAAGAGGATCTTTGAAGTGATCAACACCTCGCAGCATCCCTTCCTGGTGAACCTGTACGGCTGCTTCCAGACTGCAGACCACGTGTGCTTTGTGATGGCCTACTCGCCCGGAGGAGACCTCATGACCCACATCCACACCAGCGTCTTCACGGAGGAGCAGACCCGGTGAGCGTCGCTCCTCACAGCAGCATGAAGCCACAGGATGCTTCGCTCCTCTCATCGCTCTCTGCTTTCAGGTTCTACTCATCCTGCGTGCTGCTCGGCCTGGAGTTTCTACACCAGAACCAGATTGTGTACAGGTGAGTCCTCCTCTGCCTCAGCATTCCTGCTGCTGGCTGCATGACGGCAGCCTGCTGTGACGCTTTGTGTCGTCTGTCAGGGACCTGAAGCTGGACAACCTGCTGATGGATGCAGACGGTTTCGTCAGGATAGCAGACTTTGGCTTGTGCAAAGAAGGTACGACCATCATGTCCTTACTGAACTCTTCAAAAAAACATGGCAAAGCTTTCATAGTTGGTATGGAAGCGTTCATCTCCTGACAGGTGGGTGTGTTTGGGGGTGTATGTATGTGTGTCTGCAGGTATGGGCCACGGAGACCGGACCACTACATTCTGCGGCACGCCAGAGTTCCTGGCTCCAGAGGTGCTGACCGACAACACGTACACCCGCAGTGTGGACTGGTGGGGCCTGGGGGTCCTGGTCTATGAGATGCTGGTGGGCGAGGTCAGTACTGGTCCAGGCTCACGGACCAACAGCGCCTCCAAGTGGAGGAAGTGAATATGACAGCCAGAAGTCCAACATGCTCTTACAGTCTAGTCTACACTCTGTCGTCTACCAACTCCTGAGAGAAAGATCTCCCCTCATATCATCTCCTCCCATCCTCTATCATCTTCTCCAATCCTCTCCTCATCTTCTCATCACATCACATTACGTTTCATTTAGCTGACACTTTTATCCAAAGCGACTTACAATAAGTGTATTCAACCATGAGGACAAACTTAGAACAACAAGAATCAAGAAAGTACAATTTCTTACTACAAAGTGCTATCAGTAAGAGACATCTAAGTGCTACTACGGTGCTACCTTCCTTATTCAAGGTGTAGTCGAAAAAGATGTGTTTTTAGTTCACGGTGGGAGATGTAGAGACTTCCTGCTGTCCTGATGTCAATGCCAGGACGGCAAACAGTCAGCTCGCAGTGACGGAGCTACTTGCCAATTGGCTGAAGCCAAGTGGAGCGAACGGGCCGGGGTGTACGGTGTTACCATGTCCTGGATGTAGATTGGACCCGATCTGTTTGTAGCACGGTACGCAAGTACCAATGTTTTGAAGCGGATGCGGGCGACCACCGGTAACCAGTGAATGTCGGAGGAGCGCAGTCGTGTGGGTGAATTTCGGTTAAAGACCAGTCGAGCTGCTGCATTCTGGATGAGCTCCAGAGGTCGGATGGCACTAACAGGTAGACCTGCAGGCGGGAGTTACAGTAGTCAAGACGCGAGATGATCAGAGCCTGTACGAGAACCTGTGCCGCCTTCTGAGTGAGATGGGAACGTATTCTCCTGATGTTGTACAGCATGAACCTACAGGAACGTGTTGTTACGGTGATGTTGGCAGACAGGGACAGCTGACTGTCGAGTGTAACACCGAGATTCCTGGCAGTCGGGGTCGATGCCAACACTGAGTTGTTGAAGGTAATAGTGAGGTTGTGGGTGGGAGAGCCTTTTCTTGGAAGGAACCCTAACCCAACATAGCTATGGTAGGAAAAGCCATGCGAGTGAATGACAGAGCCGAGAGAGTTGGTGTACAGAGAGAAGAGGAGAGGACCCAGGACGCAGCCTTGAGGGACTCCAGTAGTGAGAGGACAAGGTTCAGACACGGATCCTCTCCAAGTTACCCGGCAGGTGCGGTTGTTGAGGTAGGATGAGAAGAGGAAGAGCAGAGCCTGAGATACCAAGGTCCTGGAGGGAGGAGATGAGGATCTGGTGGTTCACTGTGTCAACGGCAGCAGAAAGGTCTAGAAGGATAAGGACAGAGGAGAGAGAGGCTGCTCTAGCAGTGTGAAGCTGCTCAGAGACAGCAAGGGCAGTCTCTGTTGAGGCCTTGAGTCCAGACTGGTGAGGGTCCAGAAGGTTGTTCTGATCTCTGTTGAGGCCTTGAGTCCAGACTGATGAGGGTCAAGAAGGTTGTTCTGGACTCTGTTGAGGCCTTGAATCCAGAGTGATGAGGGTCCAGAAGGTTGTTCTGGTCTCTGTTGAGGCCTTGAATCCAGACTGATGAGGGTCCAGAAGGTTGTTCTGGTCTCTGTTGAGGCCTTGAATCCAGAGTGATGAGGGTCCAGAAGGTTGGTCTGGTCTCTGTTGAGGCCTTGCATCCAGACTGGTGAGGGTCCAGAAGGTTGTTCTGGTGGAGAAAGGAGGAGACTTGGTTAAAGATAGCTCGATCCAGAGTTGTGTAAAGAAAGGGAAGGAGAGACAGGTCTGTAGTTGTTGACTTTAGACGGGTTGAGAGAGTTTCTTCAGGAGAGGGTCGACTCTTCCTCCTTCAGAGAGTTAGGATGCATGAGTAAAAATCTCCCAAAGAACCAGGTGGACGGTAGAGAACAACAATGTTTAGTTGGACCGGATGAGTAACCGTCACAGCATGAAACTCACAAGACAGTGGGGTAAACAGCCGCTTTCCTAAATGCCTAACCTCTCACTTCCTCTCCTCATCTCCTCCCCAAATGCAGACACACAGTAACTCAGTCGATCTGTACTGTAACATAACCCCCGATCTGTTCTCAGTCTCCTTTCCCAGGTGATGATGAGGAGGAGGTGTTTGAAAGCATCGTCAACGACGACGTGCGCTACCCTCGCTTCCTGTCTCCTGAGTCCGTGTCCCTCATTCAAAAGGTGGGCTCAACAAACCGCTCTGGATCTCTGGCTCTGAAGGATCTGTTTATTAACTCTTCATCGCTTTCATTATGTTGTAGCTGCTGCAGAAGAATCCTGAGAAGAGACTGGGAGGAGGCGAGGAAGATGCCTCTGCGATCAAAAGACACAAATTCTTTCAGGTCATTATTATTATTATTATTATTATTATTATTATTATCCAGCCGCTGACCCCTGTCTTCTAACTCTCAGAGCTCAGAGTTCTATTGTGATAGTGTAAATAATCCAGCGCCTCTTAAAGGGAGAATATTGGGCTTGCCTGCTTGGCGGAGGCTTATAACCGCCAGGCGGTATCCCAGCAGTTACAGCACCTCATTGTGAGCCAGTTGAATACGTGTTTATTGCACACATCTTGATCGCTGTAGTGAGTCCTGCTCCTCCCTGTCTGTCCACAGAGGATGGACTGGGCCGCCCTCCTGGCCAAGAGCCTGAAGCCTCCCTTCCTGCCGGTCATCCGGGCGCTGAAGGACGTCAGTAACTTCGACGAGGAGTTCACCCGCCTGCAGCCGGTCCTGACGCCGCCGCGGACGCCCTGCGTCCTCACGGTGGAGCAGCAACACATCTTTGCTGACTTTGACTTCTCGTTCATGAGTTGACCAAAGGGACTGGACGGCTCCTGCTCCTACTTTTATAAAGCGCTCTGACTCCACAGGAGCCGAGCTCTCCTCCCACCTGGTCCTGTTGGACTCTGCCGGGTCCACCAGGTCCAGACTGCAGCCAGGCGGGTTCTTCATGCTCAGAGCGTAGGAGCGATGACGCAATCATTTTACAAATGGACATTGTTCCAGCCCTGAGTCCAAGAACTAAACTGTACATATTTGTGATCTTAATGAAGAAAACTGATTCTGAAGGCCAAACTGTATCTTCTGCTATTTATTATAACCATTAGACGTCATCTGTTGGGATGTAATGCTCTGAAATGCCAAACTGTTCATTTAAGTTCTTATAGAGATTGCTGTCAATACAATGTACATGTATTTGTTAGCTTAAAACTACACTATCATGAAGATTATGTTCATATAGAACAGACCAGCCTATATGTAGTGTAAGCATGAAGGAAATATGAATGAATAAATTGATATCTACCGGACTTTAAATGACCAGGAAACTCGTCGTGAACATTTATTTACATTTATTTTAGTCCTTATAAAGTAGTAAAAACATTGCATGACAGTATTGCATATCATTCAGAAGTACACAACATGAATTCAATGTTCATTCATGAAAACCAGAGCAGTCTGACAATGAGTCCAACTGGAGGCAGTTAGCATGTCCATCACTACTGTTGTCATTGAACCCAACAACACTACAGCTGTCATTGATCCCAACAACACTACTGCTGTCCATTGAACCCAACAACACTACAGCTGTCCATTGATCCCAACAACACTACTGCTGTCCATTGATCCCAACAACACTACAGCTGTCCATTGATCCCAACAACACTACAGCTGTCCATTGATCCCAACAACACTACAGCTGTCCATTGAACCCAACAACACTACAGCTGTCCATTGAACCCAACAACACTACAGCTGTCCATTGAACCCAACAACACTACAGCTGTCCATTGATCCCAACAACACTACAGCTGTCATTGATCCCAACAACACTGCTGCTGTCATTGATCCCAACAACACTGCTGCTGTCATTGATCCCAACAACACTGCTGCTGTCATTGATCCCAACAACACTGCTGCTGTCATTGATCCCAACAACACTGCTGCTGTCATTGAACCCAACAACACTACAGCTGTCATTGAACCCAACAACACTACAGCTGTCATTGATCCCAACAACACTACAGCTGTCCATTGATCCCAACAACACTGCTGCTGTCCATTGAACCCAACAACACTACAGCTGTCCATTGAACCCAACAACACTACAGCTGTCCATTGAACCCAACAACACTACAGCTGTCATTGAACCCAACAACACTACTGCTGTCCATTGAACCCAACAACACTACAGCTGTCATTGAACCCAACAACACTACAGCTGTCCATTGAACCCCACAACACTACTGCTGTCATTGAACCCAACAACACTACTGCTGTCCATTGAACCCAACAACACTACAGCTGTCCATTGAACCCAACAACACTACAGCTGTCCATTGAACCCAACAACACTGCTGCTGTCATTGATCCCAACAACACTACAGCTGTCATTGATCCCAACAACACTACTGCTGTCATTGAACCCAACAACACTACTGCTGTCATTGAACCCAACAACACTACTGCTGTTCATTGATCCCAACAACACTACAGCTGTCCATTGAACCCAACAACACTGCTGCTGTCATTGAACCCAACAACACTGCTGCTGTTCATTGATCCCAACAACACTGCTGCTGTCATTGAACCCAACAACACTACTGCTGTTCATTGATCCCAACAACACTACAGCTGTCCATTGAACCCAACAACACTGCTGCTGTCATTGAACCCAACAACACTGCTGCTGTCCATTGAACCCAACAACACTACTGCTGTCCATTGAACCCAACAACACTACTGCTGTCCATTGAACCCAACAACACTGCTGCTGTCATTGATCCCAACAACACTACAGCTGTCATTGATCCCAACAACACTACAGCTGTCATTGATCCCAACAACACTACAGCTGTCATTGAACCCAACAACACTACAGCTGTCCATTGAACCCAACAACACTACAGCTGTCCATTGAACCCAACAACACTGCTGCTGTCATTGAACCCAACAACACTGCTGCTGTCCATTGAACCCAACAACACTACTGCTGTCCATTGAACCCAACAACACTACTGCTGTCCATTGAACCCAACAACACTGCTGCTGTCATTGATCCCAACAACACTACAGCTGTCATTGATCCCAACAACACTACAGCTGTCATTGAACCCAACAACACTGCTGCTGTTCATTGATCCCAACAACACTGCTGCTGTCATTGAACTCATTACATTTCATTTAGCTAAAGCTTTTATCCAAAGCGACTTACACGTTTGCTCTATACACCGTAGACACAGCAACAGGGAGCAGTTAGGGGTTAAGTGTCTTGCTCAAGGACGCAACGACTTGGACTAGCGGAGCCAGGGCTCGAACCACCGACCCACTGATTGAAAGACGGGCATGCTAACCACTGAGCCACAGTCACCCCACCCAGTACATGTATTGCTGAAAAGCTGTATTGCACTCACAGCTCTAACTCTGAACTGCTGTCTACGCCGTTCTCCATTAAAATAGTCATACAAAAATCTAGACATTTTCTGCTTCAAAATAGTTAGAAAATTATATACAATATAAAATGGTTTGAAATGCTGTCCATTGACAGTCAAAGCCTCCTGTACATCAAAGTGGGATTAAATTCCAAAATCAAAATAAATACTTCATATTTCAAATAGACTAAGGTTTGAAAAACTAAAACGTTAACCGACCGTTAACTTATTGTTCTCTCTCTTCAACTCCAGCTGGTGGTTTCCAGGGAGAAGCTGATGAAACCCTGTGCAACCTGTGCAGAAGAAATACGACAACTACAGCAACCAATCACATGAAACCCAAAGAAGCTCTAAAGGGAAAACTATGTGCAATCATTTAACCTGTCAATCAGGATCTACCTGCAGTCAGGGAACAGAAACCATAGCAACACGTGATTAAGGTAACAAAAGAATCAATAAATATCATTTGGAATTATAAAAAAAGAAAAAGTTATAATTGTTAATAGTCGTTCTAAAAAAAATGTAATAATAAATAACCACAAAGAAATAAGAATAACATTGAATATGATTGTCAGATTTTTTGTTTTTGTTAAAAAAAAAATCTAAAACACTTTGAATCTGTAGACTGCTGCCCAATAGTTTTATTATTATTTATAAGGTTAAATGTTATTTCACAAGTTTAAAAAAGTGCCCCCAATTTTTTTTTTAAATGCCTCTGGATTTCAGTCATTGGGGCAAAAATTTCCTCCTAAAAAATATGTAAACGTCCTACCCTGTAGCAACCACACGTCTACACATACACCTACAACACATGTGTGTGTGTGTGTGTGTGTGTGTGTGTGTGTGTGTGTGTGTGTGTGTGTGTGTGTGTGTGTGTGTGTGTGTGTGTGTGTGTGTGTATATATATATATATATATATATAGTAGCAAATGTTTATGCAATATTTGACAGTAGACTTCTAAATGATGAAACAGTCGGGTGTTCACTGTAACATGACTCAGTGGAGTCTGGAGGTCCGGTGGGACTGCAGCGTCACACAGACAGAACAGGTTAGAGGTGCTACTGAAGAGCTGTAAACAACTGTTAGAATGAGGCTGCAGGGCTGAGAGGGGAGCAGGAACCACACGGGGAGGCCCCTTCAGAGGGACCATGGGTCTCTGAGAGAGGCCCTTCAGAGGGACCATGGGTCTCTGAGAGAGGCCCTTCAGAGGGACCAGGAGTCTTTGAGAGAGGCCCTTCAGAGGGACCAGGAGTCTTTGAGAGAGGCCCTTCAGAGGGACCATGGGTCTCTGAGTGAGGCCCTTCAGAGGGACCATGGGTTTCTGAGAGAGGCCCTTCAGAGGGACCATGGGTCTCTGAGAGAGGCCCTTCAGAGGGACCAGGAGTCTTTGAGAGAGGCCCTTCAGAGGGACCATGGGTCTCTGAGTGAGGCCCTTCAGAGGGACCATGGGTCTCTGAGTGAGGCCCTTCAGAGGGACCAGGAGTCTTTGAGAGAGGCCCTTCAGAGGGACCATGGGTCTCTGAGTGAGGCCCTTCAGAGGGACCAGGAGTCTTTGAGAGAGGCCCTTCAGAGGGACCATGGGTCTCTGAGTGAGGCCCTTCAGCAGGACCATGGGTCGTGCTAGACCTGGTCGCTGCCCTCCCTGAAGTAGACCTGCTCCCACACCACCGAGCCCCACACGCAGAAGAAGCCCAGCAGGTTGTTGACGGCTCCGCGGTCGAAGGGGTTCTCGTCCGCGCCGCAGTGCTTCAGGTAGGAGATGCGGTGGCGCGACATGAACTCCCAGGTGGTTGTGTTCAGGGACACCAGGTACAGGTGGGAGCCGAGCAGCAGCAGCACGATCAGCGACAGCAGTGCCAGCAGCGCCGCCACCGTCAGCAGCACGCCGTTGGTCCGCAGCCACAGCTGCCAGCCGGGAGCCGACCCGAAGCCCGTCCTGAGGAAACGAGAGAAGCCCAGGGTTCCTACATGTTGACCATGACTTTAAACCAAATGAGCATGAGCAAATCTTTAGTGAAATCTGTGTGTAAACATGAAAAAGTGAGTAAATGTTTTCCATGACCGTAAAAACCCTGTAAGCCATCAGCGGCATGCTGACCGGCCACAGCGGTGTGGTGAAGCGTGGTACTCATGGTGTACTCACCAGGCGATGTGCAGCCCCCACAGCAGCACCAGCAGCTGGACCAGCAGGTAGAACAGGAACCAGCGGTGGTTCCTCTCGCCCACACAGTTCTCGATCCAGGGGCAGTGGTGGTCGTAGCGCCGGACGCAGTGCCGACACGTCTGGCAGTGCTTTGACCTCATGGGCTGCTGCTGGAGCAAAGGGCTTTAGTCTGTGTCTGTGTGTGTGTGTGTGTGTGTGTGTGTGTGTGTGTGTGAGTGAGTGAGTGTACCTGCAGCAGACAGTGGCCACAGCGGCGCTGCCTCATGGACTTGCTGGATGGAGGGATCATGTCCTGCTGCTCCTCCGTCACTCCCAACGTGAACTGGATCAACACAAGAACAACTGGTCACAGAAGCCCGGCCCAGTTCAGTCCGGCATCCATGACACACACACACACACACACACACACACACACACACACACACACACACCTGTAGACCGGTGTCATCAGACAGGATGAAGCCCGGGTCCATCAGAGACACAGCAAAGTAGAGCAACACCGACACCAGAACCAGCAGCACAAAGAGCACGGGCTGGACCAGCTGACCGGTCTCCTCCTGCTTCCTCAGAGCTGACACACACACACACACACACACACACACACACACACACACACACACACACACACACACACACACACACCTTAACTGGTGCAGCAGGTGACATCAGTAGATATGATGCGCATCACAACACACATAATAGTTATATGCATTCTGTATATATAATTCAGTATTGTAGATGTTACTGTGTATTATTGATATCACTTGTTTTGATTGTGACTGTGAGCGTCACCCTGCAGGATGACAGCAGCACACCTGTTAGCTAGGTGAAGCCTCCGCTAGCTTACCTGTGTCCTGGAGGAAGAGTCGTGCTTACCTGTGTCATGGAGGAAGAGTATCAACGTGATGACCCATGTCAGAATCACATGCGCGGTGCGGACCAGGAACCCGGAGCCGAACACATTTTTGAACATGGTGCTAGCATGTTAGCGCGTCCATCGCAGCTGCTAGCTAGCTAGCGTTAGCATTAGCTCCACAACGAAGGCTCGCGCGCACAGCTGGCGGGGCCGTCGCCGGCAGGTTATGGGGTCGCTGCTGGAGTCAAACACGGAATTAAATGGAGGTCAAACACACAATATTTGAATTCCAGCTTCGGTCTAGTGCTTTTGTTTGTTGTTGTCGTCAGTGAGCAGTCTCAGCTGTGATTGGTCAGCGTCGGTCACGCGCTCGTCCGGTGGGCGGGAGGCGGGACCGAGCGCGAGGACTGCCCCAAGATGAGCACCCTGCCGGATCTCAGCGTTCGCTTTGGTGACGTCACGCGTGGAAACACGTGCTTCACGGTCACGTCAACTGAACCGTAATGACGTGTTAGAAGGAAACACACACTGCTGTTGATGCTTTCTTTACTTCAACTTCCTACTTTAGACGAAAAGAGTGTAGTTCAGCTGCACAGGCCTCCGTGACTTAATGTAGTCATACAATTCTGAAGGAAATATTTATAAACAACCCAGTTAACTTAACATTTCTCCTAAAACGTTCTTATACTCGTACATCTCTTAATATAAAAGGTAGTTGAGTATAATTAATTTACTACAAAGACACAGAGTGAGGTACTTTCATCATTTTTATTACTACTTTAATACTCCTGATTATATGAATAAGTCATATTCATGTGATGTGTTGTAACTCTGCTACGTTGTTCATTCTGGTCACATGACATCTATTGTACTTCTAGTCACATGACATCTATTGTCCTTCTTGTCACATGACATCTATTGTACTTCTGGTCACATGACATCTATTGTCCTTCTGGTCACATGACATAAATTGTCCTTCTGGTCACATGACATCTATTGTACTTCTGGTCACATGACATCTATTGTACTTCTGGTCACATTGCATCTATTGTACTTCTGGTCAGATGACATCTATTGTCCTTCTAGTCACATGAAATCTATTGTCATTCTGGTCACATGACATCTATTGTCCTTCTGGTCACATGACATCTATTGCTTCTGTCCATTCTGATAGAGGATCCTCCTCTGCTGCTCTCCTGAAGGCTTCTTCCCTGTTTATCGCCTTAAAGGGTTTTTGAGGTGAGGTCAGAGGTCAGAGGAGGTCAATATGTGGACAGATTGTAAAACCCTCTAAAGGTACGAAACTAAACTTAAAATGAATCATAAAAACACAGTTAATCCCTTATTTGTCTTATTTGTTTTAAAATGATTTGTAGCTCTTCCTCCACAAAGAGACCATGCCGGTTAGAGATGATGATCTTCACACAGTTCATTGCTGTGTGCAGTGCTTCCTCCATCCTGACCTTCAGGGTAAGACACCAACACTGCTCTTCATCAGCAGCTCTTTGGCCCGTTTTCCATCCAGCAGCAGAGGAGTAGTCAGCATCCTCCCTGTGAGCAGCTCCTCTAGGCCCTGAAGGAGAGGAGATGTTATAGTCATATAAACACTGAGCAGCTCCTCTAGGCCCTGAAGGAGAGGAGATGTTATAGTCATATAAACACTGAGCAGCTCCTCTAGGCCCTGAAGGAGAGGAGATGTTATAGTCATATAAACACTGAGCAGCTCCTCTAGGCCCTGAAGGAGAGGAGATGTTATAGTCATATAATTACTGAGCAGCTCCTCTAGGCCCTGAAGGAGAGGAGATGTTATAGTCATATAAACACTGAGCAGCTCCTCTAGGCCCTGAAGGAGAGGAGATGTTATAGTTATATAAACACTGAGCAGCTCCTCTAGGCCCTGAAGGAGAGGAGATGTTATAGTCATATAAACACTGCAGATGAAGCAGTGACTTCAGTGACTACAGTTCATTTGAAATGCAAGCTAGAGAAAATGGAAATGTGTTTTTATCCAAAGAACAAGCTGTAACTGCTTTATAGGGTCCAGCAGCTTAACAGTGTAATCCAATAGCTACACTTTTATATATATTATTATATTATATTATATACTTTGTATATACATTATACCCTTAATGTTCATATCTGTGGGCCTTCCATGTACTCACCTCACCAAAGTAGGAGACCAGTGGGGAAATCTCACATTGCACTGGAGGGTTGTCCTCTGATGCACTGTGGGAACATTTGTATTTCAGATTTTCGATAGACAGCTCACATAAAACATGTGGATTAAACAATAAGAGGTAAGACGTTGTGATCTTTCCAGGTGCTGGCCGGCTTCATGTTTAAAATATAACTTTTACATTTCCTTGACTTCCTCGCAGTAGACATCTTGCCATCCTTGATGTTGTTGGTTCTATCTGAGCTTTTCCTGCTACGTTCAAATGCCTGCCATACAAAACAGGGTAAGGGTTCAAGTTCTGAGCTAAGGAGGGTTTTCCCTCCTCCTCTGTTAGTGCGGGGTGCTATAGGAACCTGGTCCTGACCTGGAGGAGGGTGCTATAGGAACCTGGTCCTGACCTGGAGGAGGAGAGTGCTATAGGAACCTGGTCCTGACCTGGAGGAGGGTGCTATAGGAACCTGGTCCTGACCTGGAGGAGGAGGGTGCCATAGGAACCTGGTCCTGACCTGGAGGAGGGTGCTATAGGAACCTGGTCCTGATCTGGAGGAGGGTGCTATAGGAACCTGGTCCTGACCTGGAGGAGGGTGCTATAGGAACCTGGTCCTGATCTGGAGGAGGAGGGTGCTATAGAAACATGGTCCTGACCTGGAGGAGGAGGGTGCCATAGGAACCTGGTCCTGACCTGGAGGAGGGTGCTATAGGAACCTGGTCCTGACCTGGAGGAGGAGGGTGCCATAGGAACCTGGTCCTGACCTGGAGGAGGGTGCTATAGGAACCTGGTCCTGATCTGGAGGAGGGTGCTATAGGAACCTGGTCCTGACCTGGAGGAGGGTGCTATAGCAACATGGTCCTGACCTGGAGGAGGAGGGTGCTATAGGAACCTGGTCCTGACCTGGAGGAGGGTGCTATAGGAACCTGGTCCTGATCTGGAGGAGGAGGGTGCTATAGAAACATGGTCCTGACCTGGAGGAGGAGGGTGCTATAGGAACCTTGTCCTGACCTGGAGGAGGAGGGTGCTATAGGAACCTGGTCCTGACCTGGAGGAGGGTGCTATAGGAACCTGGTCCTGACCTGGAGGAGGGTGCTATAGGAACCTGGTCCTGACCTGGAGGAGGGTGCTAAAGGAACCTGGTCCTGACCTGGAGGAGGAGGGTGCTACAGGAACATGGTCCTGACCTGGAGGAGGGTGCTATAGCAACATGGTCCTGACCTGGAGGAGGGTGCTAAAGGAACCTGGTCCTGACCTGGAGGAGGGTGCTATAGGAACATGGTCCTGACCTGGAGGAGGAGGGTGCTATAGGAACATGGTCCTGACCTGGAGGAGAAGGGTGCTATAGGAACATGGTCCTGACCTGGAGGAGGAGGGTGCTATAGCAACATGGTCCTGACCTGGAGGAGGGTGCTATAGCAACATGGTCCTGACCTGGAGGAGGGTGCTATAGGAACCTGGTCCTGACCTGGCTGCAGGGTGCTATAGGAACATGGTCCTGACCTGGCTGCAGGGTGCTATAGGAACATGGTCCTGACCTGGCTGCAGGGTGCTATAGAACCTGATCCTGACCTGGCTGCAGGGTGCTATAGGAACATGGTCCTGACCTGGCTGCAGGGTGCTATAGGAACATGGTCCTGACCTGGCTGCAGGGTGCTATAGAACCTGATCCTGACCTGGCTACAGCAGGCAGGGCGTTCCCTTGCCCGTCCAGCAGCGTGGCGTTGGCGGCCCTCGCCCAGCGGCAGTGCTGCGCCAGCAGAGCGTTCCTGGCCGTGGTCGGGCTGTCTGAGGCTCCGTCTGCGTTCTTCAGTGGGGAGAACTCCTCCTCCCTCAAGACCTCAAACGCAACAAAGTTCCTTCCAAAGACAGACAACGCATATTTAATCAGCTGTAGAGACATCGTGCTATTACTGTATAAAACAACATATGTTAAAAGCTGAATACACAATATAATAATCAACAATACCTTGAGAATGGAAAGACATCAAAAACAAATTTCTCCATCTTAATGGCATTGGGTTTGGTGGGTCGGACTTGATTGCCACATGTGTCCACAAAGGGAACTTTCTTGAAGGCAACATGTTGTTTCAGTTGGCCTTTATAGTTCCTTCAGATGAAACAAAAGCATGTTTACAGGAAGTACCAACATGCAAAGGAAGATGATACATAAGGTTTCCATAGCTCTATCACAGAAATCTGACCTTCCATTTAGGTTTTTGTAATTTATCAAGGAAGTATCTGAGGAAGTGCAAACTCTGAGGAAGGAGCAACATCTTTAAGACTGATCTACTGGGGACCATGAATGTCATCAGGACAGTTGTAAAAGTTGAATTCTAAAGTTTAAAAATATTTGGCTCTGGACCAAAATGTTGGACTTTTGTCAAATTAATCAAAAGTAGACCCCTAGATCAGGAATGCTCCTCCTCCTCCTCAGACCCAAGTGGCCAAAAGATCAGGTTTTGCAGATCTAACTTTAAACCTGACCCTAGTTTTAGGGTGTGTCCTGTTGCAAGTCAGTAAGTCATTATGTCAGGATGTCATCTCTAGACTGCATCCAGGGGTTCTACCAACACAAGACAGTAAAGCTCTTACTCGGCTACGTCCTGCAAGAACGCCCTGGTGAAGAAGTGATTGCAGATGTTTCCGGCGCTGAACACCAGCTCCCCTCCGGGTCCTCGGAGCTCGGCGGTCTCTGGTTGGATCTCGCTGTACTCCACGACCTGGGAGACGCCTCGCACCCTGCAGACCACGCCCACCGGCTCGGCGACGCTCGCCTTCTCCACCACCTGACACCCGGTGGAGAGCAGAGGTTCAAACAGGAGGCGTCCCAGATATTCACATAATTCATTTGACCCGTGTGAGATTTATGGTTTATCTCTTTTGTGTGCCGTCCATCCATTTTCTGCTACGAATTCGCGGTCGCGTGGCAACCGGCAAGTTATCTCTCCAGCACCTCCTTGGGGAACCTGAAGTTCTGGGTCTACCATGGGGTTTCTTCCTAGGCGCCTTCCTTTGGAGGTTTTTTTCATGTGTGTCGTATGCTTCATAGGTTTTCTGGGGACATCCAACTGGATGTCCCCAGAAAACCTATGAAGCATACGACACACATGTTCATGCTGCGGCCGGTAGCTCCCATAGTTTCCTAACACCACTTCCAGGTGTGGCTATTGAAACATTTTAATCAAAATTTAAATAATACTTTTTTTTCCAAAGAAGAGAGGAAAATATTTCAACTTCCATTTGGTAATCGTTTATTTCAACTAATACCTCTTCTTTATTTATTGAATGCACAGACATGCCAATATTCTCATCTCAGAGAGAAAGCACAACATATTGAGCTATTCCTTTAAGGGACCCGTTTATACCTACAGTGTGATATTACTCTACCTTGGCGCCGCAGTCAGCTCCTTTGCTCACGCAGAACCCAATAAACACAGGGTCGGCCATTTTGACCAGGATGTTGTCTACGCAGTACACATGCAGGTACTCCACGCCCCTCTTCTGCATGTCCTCCAGCACCTTGTTGTCCACCAGCGCCTGGTACAGACCACCATTCCCATCTGCAGAGAGGGGACAGGCTGTGACCTTCATGACCCCAACAGGACCTCACCCATGTGTCTGTAGGACTTGAGGTCACCTACCTGGGGCCATGGCGATCTTCCCCTTCTCCTGCAGGATGACCTTTCCATCAAAGGTCACTGCTGGGATCATTCTTTGTTCAAACATGACAATGTTTGATGGCTCCAGGTCGAAGTAGTTGTTCTCCTTGAAGAACTTCTCAGTGGGAGCCAGAGTGAACTCACTGGTCATGATGTACCTGGAGAGATAGACGACTTAATCACTGGGTTCTGTTTTTAAATCACTTAACATGATTTAAATCTATAGTCAATACATCTGTACTGACAACTCATGGGACAAAGTATGTGAACGCTGTAACTCGTAGTAACAACCTCACATGTATCATCACCGCCAGTTCCCTTCAGCGCCACAGCGCTCTGAACCACCGGCTCATCGTTGGGTTCCATCAGCCAGCTGTTAGCTGTTAGCAGGCAGCTGTTAGCAGGTAGCAGGCAGCTGTTAGCAGGTAGCAGTTAGCTCTTAGCAGGCAGCTGTTAGCAGGTAGCAAGCAGCTATTAGCAGGCAGATGTTAGCAGGTAGCAGTTAGCTGTTAGCAGGCAGCTGTTAGCAGGTAGCAGGCAGCTGTTAGCAGGTAGCAGGCAGCTGTTAGCAGGCAGCTGTTAGCAGGTAGCAGCCAGTCTGTTAGCAAGTAGCTGTTAGCAGGTAGCAAGCAGCTGTGAGCAGGTAGCATCCAGTTGGTAGCAGGCAGCTGTTAGCAGGTAGCATCCAGCTGTTAGCAGGTAGCTGTTAGCAGGCAGCTGTTAGCAGATAGCAGGCAGCTGTTAGCAGGCAGCTGTTAGCAGGTAGCAGCCAGCCTGTTAGCAAGTAGCTGTTAGCAGGTAGCAAGCAGCTGTCAGCAGGTAGCATCCAGCTGGTAGCAGGTAGCTGTTAGCTGGTAGCAGGCAGCTGTTAGCAAGTAACAGGCAGCTGTTAGCAGGTAGCAGGCAGCTCTAAAACACGGATTGTTTCCTGCCCAGCAACCAGAGAGCTCACGCTGAGATCAAATGGTTTAAAGTTTACAGGCTGACTGGATAAACGGACAGACGTAAAATCATTTTTTGATCAATTACTCAACAACATAAATCTTTGATGTAGACCAAAGATACAACCTAACACTGCCAAAAACTAAATCAGCTCACAATGTGTTCCTTCAGCTCTCCAGCTACCTTCTGTTAATAATTACATCAAACCCACACAAATGATTACAATGGATCATATTTAAATATATGATGTAAAAACAGCTTAACCAGCGAAACGTGAATCCCACGAGAACCGGAAGCAGAGAGCAGTTTCTGTTCCCTCAGAAACTAACTTGTTCTGTTCGGTTGAATTTTAAAAGTTTTCTTTGAAATGATTCAGTCTATGCATATTCAGTCTGGTATGTGTCAACAAGTCAGGTTCTGGTCTTGTTGACAAACCATGTAGTGCTCTGTAGGGCAGCTTGAGCAGCTAACGTTATTTAAATGACTCTTATTAAAAGTGTGAGCATGAACCTGGAGGACCGTCCCATGACCTCACCAGGGAACGCAGCACTGAGAGCCGTGCTTCCTGTCGGCCAGCTGCTGGATCCTGTGGATGCGCTCGGCCTGGATCTGATACAGGGTGCTGCCACTGGGCAGCCCCACGTCGAACATCCCTTTGGGGTACTGGACCCCCAGACGGGTCCCCTGGCCGCCGGCCAGGAGCAGGACTCCAACTCCATTCTCTGAGATTTGGAAAAGCCCTGTCAAGAGAGAGAGAGATAGATAGATAGATAGATAGATAGATAGATAGATAGAGAGAGAGAGAGAGAGAGAGAGAGAGAGAGAGAGAGAGAGAGAGAGAGAGAGAGAGAGATCACATGAGTTTAAGCCCCTATATAGGTCCTTTTTTAGACATTTTAGTTAAACTGTGTAAAACATTACAATAATCATGAACAACTATGTTGATGCTACACATCAAATTAAACAAGAGAACCTGGGCTACAATAATTAGTCAGCCATTTCAACACAACTCAAACACAACTAAAATAATTATTAAAATATCATAGTCATAATTTTGTCATGAGTCAGCCCACTCTGCATGTTTGGGGAACTAGCAGCCCGTAGCTTGGTGCTATCAGAAAAACACAAATAGCAAAAAGCAAGACAATTCCACACAGATTCCAAATCTATTCCTCAAATCCCTCAGCTGCAAAGCATCACCGAGATATGAACCAAAGAACACAGCAACATAAATCGCAAATCAGTGAGTCAGCAAATTTTTAAACTTTTTTTTTGTTTAAAAAGAAAAATGCATTTTGCCCCAGAAAATCCACACTGATACAAGTTTATTGAACACCATAAGTCACATACAAATGAAATATAAGGTTTGCTACATGAAAAAATTCAAATGTCACGGAAGCGCGAAAATATGCGCAAATGTGCCGAAATGTTACCTCTCTGACTTTGTTCTGCTTCACTTTTTCAAGTGAAAACAGTGCAGAGAGACTGTTCACATATTGTGCTATGATGTGGAAGAGCCTCAGGGCTTAGTGAAGCATCATTTCAAGGAGATCATCATCCTGAAAGTGCTTTTTTTTATAGGCGGACCTGAAACTTCTATTTTTTCTTAGCCAGCAACATATATACTAATATTTACACATCTGACCAAAGCTCACAAGGGTTGCCTTTATTAGAACACCAACATTATTCAAATAGCCCTTGTGGTTGCAGAGATACACCCTTTTAGTTTGGGTATGCTATTTCGAGCTAAATCCTAAAAAATGCCACGGGGCTTAATTAAACACACAAAGCACACAACACCTTTTATCTTCCTGGGGACGTGAACCAACGTCCTCCTGGAGCTGGTCCCTGCGGTCCTCATAAGGTCCTCATGGGGTCCTTATGGGGTCCTCATGTGGTCCTCATGGGGTCCTCATGTGGTCCTCATGGGGTCCTCATGGGGTCCTCATGTGGTCCTCATGTGGTCCTCATGTGGTCCTCATATAGTCCTCATATGGTCCTCATATAGTCCTCATGGGGTCCTCATGGGGTCCTCATGTGGTCCTCATATGGTCCTCATATAGTCCTCATGGGGTCCTCATGTGGTCCTCATGTGGTCCTCATATAGTCCTCATGGGGTCCTCATATGGTCCTCATGGGGTCCTCATGGGGTCCTCATGGGGTCCTCATATGGTCCTCATGGGGTCCTCATGTGGTCCTCATGGGGTCCTCATGTGGTCCTCATGTGGTCCTCATGGGGTCCTCATGGGGTCCTCATATGGTCCTCATGGGGTCCTCATGTGGTCCTCATGTGGTCCTCATGGGGTCCTCATATGGTCCTCATGGGGTCCTCATGTGGTCCTCATGTGGTCCTCATGGGGTCCTCATGGGGTCCTCATATGGTCCTCATGTGGTCCTCATGTGGTCCTCATGGGGTCCTCATGGGGTCCTCATGTGGTCCTCATGGGGTCCTCATGGGGTCCTCATATGGTCCTCATGGGGTCCTCATGTGGTCCTCATGGGGTCCTCATGGGGTCCTCATGGGGTCCTCATATGGTCCTCATGTGGTCCTCATGGGGTCCTCATGGGGTCCTCATATGGTCCTCATGGGGTCCTCATGGGGTCCTCATGGGGTCCTCATGTGGTCCTCATGGGGTCCTCATGGGGTCCTCATGGGGTCCTCATATGGTCCTCATGGGGTCCTCATGGGGTCCTCATGGGGTCCTCATATGGTCCTCATGTGGTCCTCATATGGTCCTCATGGGGTCCTCATGGGGTCCTCATGGGGTCCTCATATGGTCCTCATGGGGTCCTCATGGGGTCCTCATATGGTCCTCATGGGGTCCTCATGGGGTCCTCATGTGGTCCTCATGGGGTCCTCATGTGGTCCTCATGGGGTCCTCATATGGTCCTCATGGGGTCCTCATGTGGTCCTCATGGGGTCCTCATGTGGTCCTCATGGGGTCCTCATGTGGTCCTCATGGGGTCCTCATATGGTCCTCATGGGGTCCTCATGTGGTCCTCATATGGTCCTCATGGGGTCCTCATGGGGTCCTCATATGGTCCTCATGGGGTCCTCATATGGTCCTCATGGGGTCCTCATGGGGTCCTCATGGGGTCCTCATATGGTCCTCATGGGGTCCTCATGGGGTCCTCATATGGTCCTCATGGGGTCCTCATGTGGTCCTCATGGGGTCCTTCATAGAGAAGCAGTGGTCATGTTGCTCTTCTCACATGATTTTATAATGTTGTAATGAAGAGCTCAATATCTCTAGTTTATGAGCAAAATGTGTTAAGTTAGTTGTAAACATCAGGTGATGTAACAGCGTTCAGCTCAGTAGATGTGTTAGTGTTGATATTCACTATTACCAACACTTCTACATTTATCTTTCCATCTCGTGAGACGCTGGTTACTAACAAGGAGACTTCATGTAGACTAGAGCAGAGGAGTGAAGAGCAACCTGTTGCTCTCTGAGTCTCCTCAGAGCAACCTGTTGCTCTCTGAGTCTCCTCAGAGCAACCTGTTGCTCAGCCCGTCTCCTCAGAGCAACCTGTTGCTCAGCCCGTCTCCTCAGAGCAACCTGTTGCTCTCTGAGTCTCCTCAGAGCAACCTGTTGCTCAGCCCGTCTCCTCAGAGGAGCGACTGCTTTAATCTTTAACAATAGATTGCATTTCATGAACTATGATGTTTTTATGTAATTTCTTGATAAATAAAGATGTTGAGTAAAACCTTCAGTTTGAACACGTGACCAGCCCGCTGGCCCCGCCCCCTCAGGTGACCCTTAAAGCTCACCTTCACGTTCCCACTCTGCGAGGGAGTCTTCGTCACTCTTCCTCACGCTGCCCATGGCCCCCGGAGGGACCGGGTCCAGCAGCGGGTCCGGGCCGGAGGCCGGGCGGCCCGCCGCCCGCGCAGCGCCCTCACAGTGCGCCCGCAGGCCCTGCAGGTCCAGCTGGACCAGGTCCCGCAGGAGCCCGCCTCTCTCCGCCTCACTCAGCTCGGGCCAGAACCGCAGCACGTGAGCCTGACCCGCTTCCTCCAAGCGGACCCGAACCTGCTGCAGGGACAGCATGGCGGGGCCGGGGCTTCCAGGGACCGAGGGTCCAGGGACCGGGACTTCCAGGGACCGGGACTTCCAGGGACCGGGACCAGGACCGAGACTTCCAGGGACTTCCAGGTCGTGAAGAGACTGCAGAACGAGGCCGTCTGGAGGATCTGGAGACCCGCTTCCTCTCTGAGACTCTTCCTCTCAGTCAGCAGAGAGCCACGAGACCAGCGGGCTGACTCCGCCCCCATCCGCTGACTGTGTGTGTGTGTACTCTATAAAACACTTCTTTAGAGGTAACTCATGTACATGTACTCTATAAAACACTTCTTTAGAGGTAACTCATGTACATGTACTCTATAAAACACTTCTTTAGAGGTAACTCATGTACATGTACTCTATAAAACACTTCTTTAGAGGTAACTCATGTACATGTACTCTATAAAACACTTCTTTAGAGGTAACTCATGTACATGTACTCTATAAAACACTTCTTTAGAGGTAACTCATGTACATGTACTCTATAAAACACTTCTTTAGAGGTAACTTGTGTACATGTACTCTATAAAACACTTCTTTAGAGGTAACTTGTGTACATGTACTCTATAAAACACTTCTTTAGAGGTAACTTGTGTACATGTACTCTATAAAACACTTCTTTAGAGGTAACTTGTGTACATGTACTCTATAAAACACTTCTTTAGAGGTAACTTGTGTACATGTACTCTATAAAACACTTCTTTAGAGGTAACTCATGTACATGTACTCTATAAAACACTTCTTTAGAGGTAACTCATGTACATGTACTCTATAAAACACTTCTTTAGAGGTAACTTGTGTACATTTACTCTATACAACGTTCTACTTCTTAAGTAAAAACAAAACAACATAATTGTAAAGTCTATAATGAAATAAAGCTGATATCCAACAAATGAATGACAACATTACACGTGTTGAGTTTTAATAATTTCTCCAATCAATTCACAACATGTTGGATAATTATTTTATTCATGTGATGGTTTCATTTAGTATTGAACACTCATGACTCAAATCAAAAAGGTACCTAAATATCATAAATTCAGCACAACCAAAAGAGCACAAATTCAGTCATGACTTCATTGTTAAAATAAATACATAAATAATAAAAAAATTAAACAGGAATTGAAGCAGAGTACCGTAAAGTGCATTCAACGTTCCACAGATTCCACCTTTTATAGTGATTTAGAGTATTTACGTGAGAGAGGCACACAAGGCACTGAGGACTCTGTCCTGCCACGGGACCGAAGGTCTTTATTAACATCATAAAGAATACCGAAGGTCTTTATTAACATAAAGAATGCTGAAGGTCTTTATTAATATCATAAAGAATGCTTAAGGTCTTTATTAATATCATAAAGAATGCTTAAGGTCTTTATTAAACTCATAAAGAATACTGAAGGTCTTTATTAATATCAAGAATGTTGAAGGTCTTTATTAATATCATAAAGAATACTGAAGGTCTTTATTAGCATTAAGAATGCTGAAGGTCTTTATGGACGTAAAGAATGTTGAAGGCTCTTTATTGACATAACGAACCTTCAGCATTCTTTATTGACATAAAGAACCTTCAGCATTCTTTATTAACATAAAGAACCTTCAGCATTCTTTATGATGTTAATGAAGACCTTCAGTATTCTTTATTGACAAATAACCTTCAGCATTCTTTATGTCCATCATAAAGAATGCTGTAGGTTCTTTATGTCAATAAAGAATGCTGAAGGTTCTTTATGTCAATAAAGAATGCTGAAGGTTCTTTATTGACAAAAAATGCTGAAGGTTCTTTATATACATAAAGAATGGTACAGGTTCTTTATGTCCATCATAAATAATGCTAAAGGTTCTTACTGTCAATAAAGAATGCTGAAGGTTCTTTATGGACATCATAAATAATGCTGAAGGTTCTTTATGTCAATAAAGAATGCTAAATGTTCTTTATTGACAAAGAATGCTGAAGGTTCTTTATGTCAAAGAATGCTAAATGTTCTTTATTGACAAAGAATGCTGAAGGTTCTTTATGGACATCATAAAGAATGCTGAAGGTTCTTTATTGACATAAAGAATACTAAAGGTTCTTTATGGACATCATAAAGAATGCTGAAGGTTCTTTATGTCAATAAAGAATGCTAAATGTTCTTTATTGACATAAAGAATGCTGAAGGTTCTTTATGGACATCATAAAGAATGCTGAAGGCTCTTCATAGACATAAATAATGCCTAAGGTTCTTCATGGACATAAAGAACCTTCAGCATTCTTTATGATGTCCATAAAGAATGTTGAAGGTTCTTCATGGACATAAAGAACCTTCAGCATTCTTTATGATGTCCATAAAGACCTTCAGCATTCTTTATGATGTCCATAAAGACCTTCAGCATTCTTTATGGGCATCATAAAGAATGTTGAAGGTCTTTAGCCAACAAACCGGTGAAACAGTCCTTCCAGAGCCAGCTAGTGATGCTGTTTCCTGATGTCCAACGTGTGGAAACAACGTGCCTTCAAAGGTAACGTATGAGAATAAGGCCTTGAGGAGGAAAGGAGCCTCTGAGGAGCTTCTGAGCTCTTTCCTGAAACACTGACTCATCTCATGTTTGGGATCAGATCAAAGTTTGATGAAATTCAGTCACATGTCGCTGCTCAAAGAAACTGACTGAATGGAAGTGAATGTCTTTAGGGACAGCAAAGAAGTAACTCTTGAGGAAATAAAACTAATTAAAATCTGAGTTCCATTATCCTGTAACTGCCACATTTCCATGTCGTGGAGAAACACCCCACACTGATGTGGGGTCGTGATGATGTGCATGAATCCCTGGAGGAGAACCCGTCTTCACAGTTTGAACTGCCACACAAAGCCCTTTAAGACAGACCACATCCGTCAGTTCACTGGCACTTCAATGAATTATAGAAATATATATATATAGCTGTGGTCTTCCTATTCCTGGATTGCTTCAAGACATAAGCAAGAGAAACTAACAGAAATGGCTTCAGTCAAGCTTTCCTCCATCTCTGCTCATTCACATAGTCTCACATTCATCCTTCAAAACCGAGGGTTTCACAATTCATTTCTATATATTGTATGTCAATGTGTTTGTCTTTTAGAGGCCGACACACATTAAATCTCCAGCTCAAAAGCAAAGCAACAGCACAGCCTCTTGGTCGCCTCACTTGGACTGGACCCCCAGCCTGATCTTCAGGGACTCGTAGACCACATAGCTGATGCTGACTGAGGGGATGACCTTCATAAAGTTGGGAGCCAGGCCCCGGTAGAGTCCCAGGGGCCCCTCGGTCCTGACGATGTGTCTGAACAGGGCGCTCATGCTCATCTGAGGGCCGCCCTCCAGGGTAGCTGAGGACACATCAACGCACCATGAACGCCTCATTACAGATGCTCCAGTAGGTGTCAAGTTACAATGAAGTCTTCATTTTACAACTATAGACACACTAAAACCATCAAAACTGGTCTGGACCCAACATTAATGTGTATGATATTAGTTCAGTGTGTGTCTGTCTGTGTGTGTGTCTGTGTGTGTCTGTCTGTCTGTTTTTGCGTGTGTCTGTGTGTGTGTCTGTCTGTTTCTGCGTGTGTCTGTCTGTCTGTCTGTCTGTGTCTGTCTGTCTGTGTGTCTGTGTATGTCTGTCTGTGTCTGTCTGTCTGTGTCTGTCTGTGTGTGTCTGTGTGTGTCTGTCTGTGAATGTGTCTGTCTGTGTCTGTCTGTGAATGTGTCTGTGAATGTGTCTGTGAATGTGTCTGTCTGTGAATGTGTCTGTCTGTGTCTGTCTGTGAATGTGTCTGTCTTTGTCTGTCTCTGTCTGTCTGTGAATGTGTCTGTCTCTGTCTGTCTGTGAATGTGTCTGTCTCTGTCTGTCTGTGAATGTGTCTGTCTGTCTGTCTGTGAATGTGTCTGTCTGTCTGTCTGTGAATGTGTCTGTCTGTCTGTCTCTGTCTGTCTGTGAATGTGTCTGTCTGTCTGTCTCTGTCTGTCTGTGAATGTGTCTGTCTGTCTGTCTCTGTCTTTGAATGTGTCTGTCTGTGAATGTCTCTGTCTGTCTGTCTCTGTCTGTGAATGTGTCTGTCTGTGTCTGTCTGTCTGTGAATGTGTCTGTCTGTGTCTGTCTGTCTGTGAATGTGTCTGTCTGTGTCTGTCTGTCTGTGTGTCTGTCTGTGTCTCTGTCTGTGTCTGTCTGTCTGCGTGTGTGTCTGTCTGTCTGTCTATGTCTGTATGTGTGTGTATGTGTGTGTGTCTGTTTGTGTGTGTGCCTGTGTGTGTGTCTGTCTGCGTGTGTGTCTGTCTGCGTCTGTCTCTGTCTGTCTGTATGTGTCTGTATGTGTCTGTCTGTCTGTGTGTGTCTGCGTGTGTGTCTGTCTGTGTCTGCGTGTGTGTCTGTGTCTGCGTGTGTGTCTGTCTGTCTGCGCGTGTGTCTGTCTGTCTGCGCGTGTGTCTGTCTGTCTGCGTGTGTCTGCATGTGTGTCTGCGTGTGTGTCTGTCTGTCTGCGTGTGTGTCTGTCTGTCTGCGTGTGTGTCTGTCTGTCTGCGTGTGTGTCTGTCTGTCTGCGTGTGTGTCTGTCTGTCTGCGCGTGTGTCTGTCTGTCTGCGTGTGTCTGCATGTGTGTCTGCGTGTGTGTCTGTCTGCGTGTGTGTCTGTCTGCGTGTGTGTCTGTCTGCGTGTGTGTCTGCGTGTGTCTGTCTGTCTGCGTGTGTGTGTCTGTCTGCGTGTGTGTCTGTCTGCGTGTGTGTGTCTGTCTGCGTGTGTGTGTGTGTCTGTGTGTGTCTGTCTGCGTGGGTGTATGTGTCTGTCTGCGTGTGTGTCTGTGTGTGTCTGTCTGCGTGTGTCTGTATGTGTGCGTGTCTGTCTGCGTGTCTGTCTGCGTGTGTCTGTCTGTCTGTCTGCGTGCGTGTCTGTCTGTCTGTCTGTCTGCGTGCGTGTCTGTGTGTGTCTCTGTCTGTCTGTCTGTCTGTGTCTTTCTGTCTGTGTCTGTCTGTGTCTGCGTGTGTCTGTGTCTGTCTGTCTGTCTGTGTGCGTGTCTGTCTGTCTGTCTGCGTGTGTCTGTCTGTCTGTGTGTCTGTCTGTCTGTCTGTGTGTGTATGTGTGTCTGTCTGTCTGCGTGTCTGTCTGTCTGTCTGCGTGTCTGTCTGTCTGTCTGCGTGTCTGTCTGTCTGTCTGTCTGCGTGCGTGTCTGTCTGTCTGCGTGTCTGTCTGTCTGTCTGCGTGTCTGTCTGTCTGTCTGCGTGTCTGTCTGTCTGTGTCTGTGTGTGTCTCTGTCTGTCTGTGTCTGTCTGTCTGTCTGTGTCTTTGTGTGTCTGTCTGTCTGTGTGTCTGTCTGTCTGTGTGCGTGTCTGTATGTGTCTGTCTGTCTGTCTGCCTGCCTGTGTGTGTGTGTGTCTGTCTGCGTGTCTGTCTGTCTGTCTGCGTGCGTGTCTGTCTGTCTTTCTGCGTGTCTGTCTGTCTGTCTGTCTGTCTGTCTGTCTGTCTGTGTGTGTCTCTGTCTGTCTATGTCTGTCTGTGTCTGTCTGTCTGTCTGTCTGTGTCTGTCTGTCTGTCTGTCTGTGTCTGCGTGTGTCTGTGTCTGTCTGTCTGTGTCTGTCTGTCTGTGTGCGTGTCTGTCTGCGTGTGTGTCTGTCTGCGTGTGTCTGTCTGTGTGTCTGTCTGTGTCTGCGTGTGTCTGTCTGTCTGTGTCTGTCTGTGTGTGTGTCTGTCTGCGTGTCTGTCTGTCTGTCTGCGTGCGTGTCTGTGTGTCTGTCTGTGTGTCTGTCTGCGTGTCTGTGTGTGTCTGTCTGTCTGTCTGTGTGTGTCTCTGTCTGTCTGTGTCTTTCTGTCTGTGTCTGTCTGTCTGTGTCTGCGTGTGTCTGTCTGTCTGTGTCTGTCTGTCTGTGTCTGTCTGTGTGTCTGTCTGTCTGTCTGTGTCTGTATGTGTGTGTGTGTGTGTGTGTCTGTCTGTCTCTGTCTGTCTGTCTGTGTGTGTCTGCGTGTGTGTGTCTGCGTGTGTGTGTCTGCGTGTGTGTGTCTGCGTGTGTGTGTCTGTCTGCGTGTGTGTGTATGTGTATGTGTCTGTGTCTGTGTGTGTGTCTGTATGTGCGTGTGTGTCTGTCTGTCTGCCTGCCTGTCTGTGTGTCTCTGTCTGTCTGTCTGTCTGTCTGTGTGTCTCTGTCTGTCTGTCTGTCTGTCTGTCTGTGTGTCTGTCTGCATGTGTGTCTGTCTGCATGTGTGTCTGCGTGTGTGTCTGTCTGCGTGTGTGTCTGTCTGTCTGTATGTGTCTCTGTATGTGTCTGTGTCTGTCTGTCTGTCTGTCTGTCTGTGTGTGTCTGTCTGCGTGTGTGTCTGCGTGTGTGTCTGTGTGCGTGTGTCTGTCTGCGTGTGTGTATTTGTCTGTGTGTGTCTGTCTGCGTGTGTGTGTCTGTCTGCGTGTCTGTGTGTCTGTCTGCGTGTCTGTGTGTCTGTCTGCGTGTCTGTGTGTGTCTGTCTGCGTCTGTATGTGTATGTGTGCGTGTCTGTCTGTCTGCCTGTGTGTCTGCCTGTGTGTCTGCATGTGTGTGTGTCTGTGTGTGTCTGTGTCTGTCTGTGTCTGTGTGTGTCTGTGTGTGTATGTGTGTGTGTGTCTGTCTGTCTGTCTGCGTGTCTGTCTGTGTATGTGTCTGTGTATGTGTCTCTGTCTGTCTGTGTCTTTCTGTCTGTCTGTGTGTGTCTGCGTGTGTGTGTCTGTGTCTGTCTGTGTCTGTCTGTCTGTCTGTCTGTCTGTCTGTCTGTCTGCGTGTCTGTATGTGTGTCTGTCTGCGTGTCTGTATGTGTCTGTGTGTGTCTGTGTGTGTCTGTATGTGTCTGTATGTGTGCGTGTCTGTCTGTGTCTGTCTGTCTGTGTGTGTATGTGTGTCTGTCTGTCTGCCTGTGTGCCTGTGTGTATGTGTGTGTGTCTGTCTGCCTGTGTGTGTGTCTGTCTGTCTGTCTGTCTGTCTGTGTGTCTGTCTGTCTGTGTGTGTGTGTATGTGTGTCTGTCTGTCTGCGTGTCTGTCTGTCTGCGTGTCTGTCTGTCTGTCTGTCTGTCTGTCTGTCTGTCTGTCTGTCTGTCTGTCTGCGTGTCTGCGTGTCTGTCTGTCTGTCTGCGTGTCTGTCTGTCTGCGTGTCTGTCTGCGTGTCTGTCTGTCTGTCTGTCTGCGTATGTGTCTGTCTGTGTGTGTGTGTGTGTGTGTATGTGTCTGTGTGTGTGTATGTGTGTGTGTGTATGTGTCTGTGTGTGTGTGTGTGTGTGTATGTGTCTGTCTGTGTGTGTGTGTGTATGTGTGTGTCTGTCTGTCTGTCTGTCTGTCTGTGTCTGTCTGCGTGTCTGTCTGTCTGTCTGTGTCTGTCTGCGTGT
>NC_136607.1:380000-387500 GCF_910589615.1 Taurulus bubalis | reverse complement strand
AACGTCAAAGATCTGAGGAGGAAGTCTTAGCCTTAGTGGTACATCCAAGACTCTCATTGGTCAGCTGCTCGCACAGAAGCACCACTATTGATCACTGTGCTAATACTTATTAGTACAGTGATCAATAGTCTCTCCAGCTGTTGAAGCCGATGACAGCTGATCTGCGTCATTAGAAACAAACGGTTAATTTCTCTTGAAACATGTTTCCTCATTTCCTCTCCTTGAATGGTTTCAAGGAAAAGACTCGAGTGAAGGAAGCGTGGATGCAAGAAAGAGGCTTGTGCTGTACCAGTGGCAGAGCCGGGCTTATCTAATTATGCAGTATTATTATTGCAAGTCATACTTAAACATTTACCAGTACTTTAATGACTTACATCTGCAGTTACAAACTAGGCAATGGCTTCCTCTGAATGCTCCTATGGCCCTTCAGGGTCTGGAGAGGTCAAAGCTCCAGCACTTAGTGCTAGTATCTACTGTAAGACCACTGGGTTCCAGCTTTACCACGCAAAGCCAGCACATCTGGTTTCAACACCATAACTTGTATATTGTTACAACAAGAAACCAAAAGGTGTTAAACTGAACTCAGACTCAGGACCTCCTGTTCAGAGCTCGTTCATCTTGTTTGACTTTGATAGAAGTCCTTCAAGTTGAAACGAATATGACCAACAACAAACACTCTAACTGATGTAACCAGTAACGTGTCCAAAGATACTTTACTGGTTACATCAGTTAGAATGTCCTTCTGCAACTCTTCCACTTCTCACGCATTGCCACTCAAAGACACTGGGAGTGATCTACTGTGGAGTGCTTCTAGTAGAAGAAGAAGAGAGTGTTATCTACTGTGGAGTGCTTCTAGTAGAAGAAGAGAGAGTGATCTACTGTGGAGTGCTTCTAGTAGAAGAAGAGAGAGTGATCTACTGTGGAGTGCTTCTAATAGAAGAAGAAGAGAGTGTTATCTACTGTGGAGTGCTTCTAGTAGAAGAAGAGAGAGTGATCTACTGTGGAGTGCTTCTAGTAGAAGAAGAGAGAGTGATCTACTGTGGAGTGCTTCTAATAGAAGAGAGAGTGATCTACCGTGGAGTGCTTCTAGTAGAAGAAGAGAGAGTGATCTACTGTGGAGTGCTTCTAATAGAAGAGAGAGTGATCTACCGTGGAGTGCTTCTAGTAGAAGAAGAGAGAGTGATCTACTGTGGAGTGCTTCTAATAGAAGAGAGAGTGATCTACTGTGGAGTGCTTCTAGTAGAAGAAGAAGAAGAGAGTGTTATCTACTGTGGAGTGCTTCTAATAGAAGAGAGAGTGATCTACTGTGGAGTGCTTCTAGTAGAAGAAGAGAGAGTGATCTACTGTGGAGTGCTTCTAGTAGAAGAAGAGAGAGTGATCTACCGTGGAGTGCTTCTAGTAGAAGAAGAGAGAGTGATCTACTGTGGAGTGCTTCTAGTAGAGGAAGAGAGTGATCTACCGTGGAGTGCTTCTAGTAGAAGAAGAGAGAGTGATCTACTGTGGAGTGCTTCTAGTAGAAGAAGAGAGAGTGATCTACCGTGGAGTGCTTCTAATAGAAGAAGAGAGTGTTATCTACTGTGGAGTGCTTCTAGTAGAAGAAGAGAGAGTGATCTACTGTGGAGTGCTTCTAATAGAAGAGAGAGTGATCTACTGTGGAGTGCTTCTAGTAGAAGAAGAGAGAGTGATCTACTGTGGAGTGCTTCTAGTAGAAGAAGAGAGAGTGATCTACCGTGGAGTGCTTCTAGTAGAAGAAGAGAGAGTGATCTACTGTGGAGTGCTTCTAATAGAAGAGAGAGTGATCTACTGTGGAGTGCTTCTAGTAGAAGAAGAGAGAGTGATCTACCGTGGAGTGCTTCTAGTAGAAGAAGAGAGAGTGATCTACTGTGGAGTGCTTCTAGTAGAGGAAGAGAGTGATCTACCGTGGAGTGCTTCTAGTAGAAGAAGAGAGAGTGATCTACTGTGGAGTGCTTCTAATAGAAGAGAGAGTGATCTACCGTGGAGTGCTTCTAGTAGAAGAAGAGAGAGTGATCTACTGTGGAGTGCTTCTAGTAGAAGAAGAGAGAGTGATCTACCGTGGAGTGCTTCTAGTAGAGGAAGAAGAGAGTGTTATCTACTGTGGAGTGCTTCTAGTAGAAGAAGAGAGAGTGATCTACCGTGGAGTGCTTCTAGTAGAGGAAGAAGAGAGTGTTATCTACTGTGGAGTGCTTCTAGTAGAAGAAGAGAGAGTGATCTACTGTGGAGTGCTTCTAGTAGAAGAAGAGAGAGTGATCTACTGTGGAGTGCTTCTAGTAGAAGAAGAGAGAGTGATCTACCGTGGAGTGCTTCTAGTAGAAGAAGAGAGAGTGATCTACTGTGGAGTGCTTCTAATAGAAGAGAGAGTGATCTACTGTGGAGTGCTTCTAGTAGAAGAAGAGAGAGTGATCTACCGTGGAGTGCTTCTAGTAGAAGAAGAGAGAGTGATCTACTGTGGAGTGCTTCTAGTAGAGGAAGAGAGTGATCTACCGTGGAGTGCTTCTAGTAGAAGAAGAGAGAGTGATCTACTGTGGAGTGCTTCTAATAGAAGAGAGAGTGATCTACCGTGGAGTGCTTCTAGTAGAAGAAGAGAGAGTGATCTACTGTGGAGTGCTTCTAGTAGAAGAAGAGAGAGTGATCTACCGTGGAGTGCTTCTAGTAGAGGAAGAAGAGAGTGTTATCTACTGTGGAGTGCTTCTAGTAGAGGAAGAAGAGAGTGATCTACCGTGGAGTGCTTCCAGTAGAGGATGATCTCGGGGATGTTGCCCGCTGGGTGCAGCAGGTGGTAATCCCTCCACTCGGCCCAGTCGATCGTCATGGTGCCGTTCTTATCCATACTGGGAGGGAAAGCAAACCATGGACAGTTTCAGTAAAAGAACAAGTGATCTGCTCACGTGCATCAGCACCTAGCCACCGTATCATCACAGCGTGTATAGCTGAAGAACAGAGCAGCTGGTGACAGACTGGTCACTAGAGGACTACTTACTACCGGACAGGGGCCACGACATGACCCCTCCTGATTCTGAGCAGCAGAGAGAGAGGGAGACAGGAGGTTAGAGGATCACTTCCCTTCTCATAGCTGAGTGTTAGGGAACCTATTCTGCAGGATATCTTCTGTATTTGACCATGAAGAGTAAGTCTGTAGGTTTACAATTTAAGTTTGCCATTAAAATGATTCATTTTAATGCTGTACATTAACGTGATGCATTTAATGGTAATGTATTTATGTGAATATATTCTAAATGTAATTGTACTTTTAATGTGAGGTAACATTTAACACATTTGTCTTGTTCATGATAATAAAGAAATGCTGTTCTGTAAAAGTAGTCAGTCGTCCTTCAATGTGTTTTTTGTCATTAGCATGTCGATAAATTCATTTAGCATTTTAAGGATAATTAATCGTACATTTTTTACAGTGTCTTTCTGTTAAGTAATGTAGGACCATGGAACACACACACACACACACACACACACACACACACACACACACACACACACACACACACACACACACACACTCACAGTGACTCTTGCTCACCTCTTGAGGATCTTCTCGGCCTGCTCCTCAGAGATGCTCACTCCCAGATCACGCAGAGACTGCATGATCTCCTGAGAGTCGATCCTCCCTGCAGCACAGAGGTAAAGAACTGTCATTAATCAAAGATGAAAGGTTTCAGGCATGAAGTCAGTTCACTAGGCAGGTGAGCAGAACTCTGCTGGTAGAACAGCTGTACTGCATCCTGTCCTCTGAGTGAGAAGCTCTGTGCAGTCTGACTAAATGACGTCATGGTGTTCCCATCAGCTGGAGCCTACAGATTAAAAGGGAGGCTGATCTCCTCTTGATGCTCATCACAGTGAACTGTCAGGACGCGTCATCAGCGAAAGTTTTGTTCTAGTCTCCGTAGGTCTGAGCCTCCTCAGATGGAGCGAGAGCCCCGAGCACAAGAAAGACATTCACTCTTTTATTCTCCTGAAGGCCAAAAGGCGCACAAACTAATGTACCGTTAAGAACACGTCATTAACGAGTCATTATCTGTAATGAACTAGTGGTTTTTTCCATGGTGGATGGAGGAAACGGTAACTGTTTTACGGAGATAAGCCACGGCCCCTTTCAGGCGCAAGTAACATTAGCGCTGCGCTTGGTGTGAACGCAGCATAAAGGTCCTGCGGCACAGGATTCCTCACCATCGTTCTTCTTGTCCAGGCTTTTGAAGACCAGACGCAGCTTCTTCTCGTGGTCTTTGAGGTAATGAACAAACTCCCCAAAGTCCAGCTGTCCGTCCAGGTCCTTGTCTCCTGCCTTCACTATTTTCTGGAAGGAGAGAAGAGGCGGGAGAACCTTTGAGCTCGTCTTGTATTTACGTAACGTCACGTTCAGTAAGCATGAGGCATTCACAGGAACATCATCTGCAAAGATATGGACCTGAACTCTTTGCTAGCGTTATTAAAGACAGCCCTCTAGCTGTAAGGGACAGGATGTGACCAACAGAGGGATGTGACCAACAGGAGGGATGTGACCAACAGGAGGATGTGACCAACAGGAGGATGTGACCAACAGGAGGGATGTGACCAACAGGAGGGATGTGACCAACAGGAGGGATGTGACCAACAGGAGGGATGTGACCAACAGGAGGGATGTGACCAACAGGAGGGATGTGACCAACAGGAGGGATGTGACAGATGTATGTGAGCAACAGATGTATGTGACCAACAGGAGGGATGTGACCAACAGGAGGGATGTGACCAACAGGAGGGATGTGACCAACAGAGGGATGTGACCAACAGGAGGGATGTGACCAACAGGAGGGATGTGACCAACAGGAGGGATGTGACCAACAGGAGGGATGTGACCAACAGATGTGACCAACAGGAGGGATGTGACCAACAGGAGGGATGTGACCAACAGATGTGACCAACAGATGTGACCAACAGGAGGGATGTGACCAACAGGAGGGATGTGACCAACAGGAGGGATGTGACCAACAGGAGGGATGTGACAGATGTATGTGACCAACAGATGTATGTGACCAACAGGAGGGATGTGACCAACAGGAGGGATGTGACCAACAGGAGGGATGTGACCAACAGAGGGATGTGACCAACAGGAGGGATGTGACCAACAGGAGGGATGTGACCAACAGGAGGGATGTGACCAACAGATGTGACCAACAGGAGGGATGTGACAGAGGGATGTGACCAACAGGAGGGATGTGACCAACAGATGTGACCAACAGATGTGACCAACAGGAGGGATGTGACCAACAGGAGGGATGTGACCAACAGAGGGATGTGACCAACAGAGGGATGTGACCAACAGGAGGGATGTGACCAACAGGAGGGATGTGACCAACAGAGGGATGTGACCAACAGGAGGGATGTGACCAACAGGAGGGATGTGACCAACAGGAGGGATGTGACAGAGGGATGTGACCAACAGAGGGATGTGACCAACAGAGGGATGTGACCAACAGGAGGGATGTGACCAACAGGAGGGATGTGACCAACAGGAGGGATGTGACCAACAGGAGGGATGTGACCAACAGGAGGATGTGACCAACAGGAGAGATGTGACCAACAGATGTGACCAACAGGAGGGATGTGACAGAGGGATGTGACCAACAGGAGGGATGTGACCAACAGATGTGACCAACAGATGTGACCAACAGGAGGGATGTGACCAACAGGAGGGATGTGACCAACAGGAGGGATGTGACCAACAGAGGGATGTGACCAACAGGAGGGATGTGACCAACAGGAGGGATGTGACCAACAGAGGGATGTGACCAACAGGAGGGATGTGACCAACAGATGTGACCAACAGATGTGACCAACAGGAGGGATGTGACAGAGGGATGTGACCAACAGAGGGATGTGACCAACAGAGGGATGTGACCAACAGGAGGGATGTGACCAACAAAGGGATGTGACCAACAGAGGGATGTGACCAACCGAGGGATGTGACCAACAGGAGGGATGTGACCAACAGAGGGATGTGACCAACAGGAGGGATGTGACCAACAGGAGGGATGTGACCAACAGGAGGGATGTGACCAACAGATGTGACCAACAGATGTGACCAACAGGAGGGATGTGACAGAGGGATGTGACCAACAGAGGGATGTGACCAACAGAGGGATGTGACCAACAGGAGGGATGTGACCAACAAAGGGATGTGACCAACAAAGGGATGTGACCAACCGAGGGATGTGACCAACAGGAGGGATGTGACCAACAGGAGGGATGTGACCAACAGAGGGATGTGACCAACAGGAGGGATGTGACCAACAGGAGGGATGTGACCAACAGGAGGATGTGACCAACAGGAGGGATGTGACCAACAGGAGGGATGTGACCAACAGGAGGGATGTGACCAACAAAGGGATGTGACCAACAAAGGGATGTGACCAACAGAGGGATGTGACCAACAGGAGGGATGTGACCAACAGGAGGGATGTGACCAACAGGAGGGATGTGACCAACAGAGGGATGTGACCAACAGGAGGGATGTGACCAACAGGAGGGATGTGACCAACAGGAGGGATGTGACCAACAGGAGGGATGTGACCAACAGAGGGATGTGACCAACAGAGGGATGTGACCAACAAAGGGATGTGACCAACAGAGGGATGTGACCAACCGAGGGATGTGACCAACAGGAGGGATGTGACCAACAGGAGGGATGTGACCAACAGAGGGATGTGTGTTGCTAAGCTAGCAGCTGGTGCATGTGTGTTGCTAAGCTAGCAGCTGGGTGCATGTGTGTTGCTAAGCTAGCAGCTGGGTGCATGTGTGTTGCTAAGCTAGCAGCTGGTGCTTGTGTGTTGCTAAGCTAGCAGCTGGTGCTTGTGTGTTGCTAAGCTAGCAGCTGGCGCTTGTGTGTTGCTCTCAGGATGAGAACAGTCCACAGGCCCGTTGGAGGGAACCACCTCACCAACAGCTCTCAGAGATCAGCTGCTGGCTTTAGTCTCTACATCCCTCTTTAACATCAGAAGCTAGCATAGCATGTGATGCTACTACAGCAGTGAAGAGGTGAGATGTGGAAGATGCACAGCATGAATACTCCTCCAGTCAAAGTCTGCATTCAAAAGGTAACTCCAGTAGAAGTATGGTTAGTTAGTATCTAAGGTAAAGGTACGAGCAGCAGAATGGACCCTGTGTTATATGATCATATGATCATGCAGCGTATTATTCTAGATGGTCACACCAATGAAGTTGGTTGACATATTTGTTGTGCCACACATTCCATTGGAATCACATCTCATGTGTTCTAGACGGGTCTGGGTTCATGACTTCACGTGTTTCCAGTCTCAAGATCCTGCATCGATAACAATACCATAACATGCCATCGATCAAATAACAGAAGAACATCAGTCATGGAAAAGTCATGGAAATCCATTTTCTTGTGAGATCTGGGTGTAAACAGTAAAAAGTGAGTAAATGTAGTATTTAAACTAACAATGAGAACACAAAGCATACAGTAAATCTTAA
>NC_136607.1:342500-372500 GCF_910589615.1 Taurulus bubalis | reverse complement strand
ACAGTGGGCAGAGACCCCCAGAGGGACAGTGAGCAGAGACCCCCAGAGGGACAGTGGGCAGAGACCCCAGAGGGACAGTGAGCAGAGACCCCATGGGGACAGTGAGTAGAGACCCCATGGGGACAGTGAGCAGAGACCCCAGAGGGACAGTGAGCAGAGACCCCATGGGGACAGTGAGCAGAGACCCCAGAGGGACAGTGAGCAGAGACCCCAAAGGGACAGTGAGTAGAGACCCCAGAGGGACAGTGAGCAGAGACCCCAGAGGGACAGTGAGTAGAGACCCCATGGGGACAGTGAGTAGAGACCCCCCAGAGGGACAGTGAGCAGAGACCCCATGGGGACAGTGAGTAGAGACCCCCAGAGGGACAGTGAGTAGAGACCCCAGAGGGACAGTGAGCAGAGACCCCATGGGGACAGTGAGCAGAGACCCCAGAGGGACAGTGAGCAGAGACCCCAAAGGGACAGTGAGCAGAGACCCCCAGAGGGACAGTGGGCAGAGACCCCAGAGGGACAGTGAGCAGAGACCCCAGAGGGACAGTGAGCAGAGACCCCAAAGGGACAGTGAGCAGAGACCCCCAGAGGGACAGTGGGCAGAGACCCCCATGGGGACAGTGAGTAGAGACCCCAGAGGGACAGTGAGTAGAGACCCCAGAGGGACAGTGAGTAGAGACCCCATGGGGACAGTGAGTAGAGACCCCAGAGGGACAGTGAGCAGAGACCCCATGGGGACAGTGAGTAGAGACCCCAGAGGGACAGTGAGCAGAGACCCCCAGAGGAACAGTGGGCAGAGACCCCCAGAGGGACAGTGAGTAGCGACCCCATGGGGACAGTGAGCAGAGACCCCATGGGGACAGTGAGCAGAGACCCCAGCTAATGTTAGCCTCATAACTAGATACACGTGTTAAATAACGTTAGCCTCATAACTAGATACACGTTAGATAACGTTAGCCTCATAACTAGATACATGTGTTAGCTAACGTTAGCCTCATAACTAGATACATGTGTTAGCTAACGTTAGCCTCATAACTAGATACATGTGTTAGCTAGCGTTAGCCTAATAACTAGATACATGTGTTAGCTAACGTTAGCCTCATAACTAGATACATGTGTTAGCTAACGTTAGCCTCATAACTAGATACATGTGTTAGCTAACGTTAGCCTAATAACTAGATACATGTGTTAGCTAACGTTAGCCTCATAACTAGATACATGTGTTAGCTAACGTTAGCCTAATAACTAGATACATGTGTGTTCTTTGCGTGTTGGTTGCTGTGCTTCATCTCTGGTGTTTCTTTCAGCGCTGCCGGCCGGATCAGGAGCCGTCTGTGAGGAAGCAAAGCCTCTGAACGGTGAGTTATGATGTTCTGAATATGATGAAGGGATCTGATCATTGTAACGGTGAGACTTTACAGAATAATCTCTTTTGTTCTAAGAAGAAGAGAGAGGAAACTCTTGTTGGTCTAGGAGCTTCACTCAGTGAGCTACAATGTAACGCTTTACATGTTATCTGTTTGTCTGAGCATTCTAACAACAACAACAGTGCAATAGATATTCAATTAAGTATAAAATAATTTTAATAATAATTTTCTTTGTAAGAAAAATTCCTCGTTTGTGTGAACATTCCTGGTGAATAAATGGTTCTGATTGTGATGTAATATCAGGATGAATGGACTCAACATCAGCTGCAGGAGGTCTTCTTGTTTCAGCTGCAGGAGGAGGTCTTCTTGTTTCAGCTGCAGGAGGTCTTCTTGTTTCAGCTGCAGGAGGCCTTCTTGTTTCAGCTGCAGGAGGCCTTCTTGTTTCAGCTGCAGGAGGTCTTCTTGTTTCAGCTGCAGGAGGCCTTCTTGTTTCAGCTGCAGGAGGCCTTCTTGTTTCAGCTGCAGGAGGCCTTCTTGTTTCAGCTGCAGGAGGTCTTCTTGTTTCAGCTGCAGGAGGAGGTCTTCTTGTTTCAGCTGCAGGAGGTCTTCTTGTTTCAGCTGCAGGAGGTCTTCTTGTTTCAGCTGCAGGAGGCCTTCTTGTTTCAGCTGCAGGAGGAGGTCTTCTTGTTTCAGCTGCAGGAGGTCTTCTTGTTTCAGCTGCAGGAGGAGGTCTTCTTGTTTCAGCTGCAGGAGGAGGTCTTCTTGTTTCAGCTGCAGGAGGTCTTCTTGTTTCAGCTGCAGGAGGTCTTCTTGTTTCAGCTGCAGGAGGTCTTCTTGTTTCAGCTGCAGGAGGCCTTCTTGTTTCAGCTGCAGGAGGTCTTCTTGTTTCAGCTGCAGGAGGTCTTCTTGTTTCAGCTGCAGGAGGTCTTCTTGTTTCAGCTGCAGGAGGCCTTCTTGTTTCAGCTGCAGGAGGAGGTCTTCTTGTTTCAGCTGCAGGAGGTCTTCTTGTTTCAGCTGCAGGAGGAGGTCTTCTTGTTTCAGCTGCAGGAGGAGGTCTTCTTGTTTCAGCTGCAGGAGGTCTTCTTGTTTCAGCTGCAGGAAGAGGCCTTCTTTTTTCAGCTGCAGGAGGAGGTCTTCTTGTTTCAGCTGCAGGAGGTCTTCTTGTTTCAGCTGCAGGAGGAGGTCTTCTTGTTTCAGCTGCAGGAGGAGGTCTTCTTGTTTCAGCTGCAGGAGGTCTTCTTGTTTCAGCTGCAGGAGGAGGTCTTCTTGTTTCAGCTGCAGGAGGTCTTCTTGTTTCAGCTGCAGGAGGTCTTCTTGTTTCAGCTGCAGGAGGCCTTCTTGTTTCAGCTGCAGGAGGAGGTCTTCTTGTTTCAGCTGCAGGAGGTCTTCTTGTTTCAGCTGCAGGAGGAGGTCTTCTTGTTTCAGCTGCAGGAGGAGGTCTTCTTGTTTCAGCTGCAGGAGGTCTTCTTGTTTCAGCTGCAGGAAGAGGCCTTCTTGTTTCAGCTGCAGGAGGAGGTCTTCTTGTTTCAGCTGCAGGAGGTCTTCTTGTTTCAGCTGCAGGAGGAGGTCTTCTTGTTTCAGCTGCAGGAGGAGGTCTTCTTGTTTCAGCTGCAGGAGGTCTTGTTTCAGCTGCAGGAGGAGGTCTTCTTGTTTCAGCTGCAGGAGGTCTTCTTGTTTCAGCTGCAGGAGGTCTTCTTGTTTCAGCTGCAGGAGGTCTTCTTGTTTCAGCTGCAGGAAGAGGTCTTCTTGTTTCAGCTGCAGGAGGTCTTCTTGTTTCAGCTGCAGGAGGAGGTCTTCTTGTTTCAGCTGCAGGAGGTCTTCTTGTTTCAGCTGCAGGAGGAGGTCTTCTTGTTTCAGCTGCAGGAGGTCTTCTTGTTTCAGCTGCAGGAGGCCTTCTTGTTTCAGCTGCAGGAGGAGGTCTTCTTGTTTCAGCTGCAGGAGGTCTTCTTGTTTCAGCTGCAGGAAGAGGTCTTCTTGTTTCAGCTGCAGGAAGAGGTCTTCTTGTTTCAGCTGCAGGAGGTCTTCTTGTTTCAGCTGCAGGAAGAGGTCTTCTTGTTTCAGCTGCAGGAGGTCTTCTTGTTTCAGCTGCAGGAGGAGGTCTTCTTGTTTCAGCTGCAGGAGGTCTTCTTGTTTCAGCTGCAGGAAGAGGTCTTCTTGTTTCAGCTGCAGGAGGTCTTCTTGTTTCAGCTGCAGGAAGAGGTCTTCTTGTTTCAGCTGCAGGAAGAGGTCTTCTTGTTTCAGCTGCAGGAGGAGGTCTTCTTGTTTCAGCTGCAGGAAGAGGTCTTCTTGTTTCAGCTGCAGGAGGAGGTCTTCTTGTTTCAGCTGCAGGAGGAGGTCTTCTTGTTTCAGCTGCAGGAGGTCTTCTTGTTTCAGCTGCAGGAGGAGGTCTTCTTGTTTCAGCTGCAGGAGGAGGTCTTCTTGTTTCAGCTGCAGGAGGTCTTCTTGTTTCAGTTGCAGGAGGAGGTCTTCTTGTTTCAGCTGCAGGAGGCCTTCTTGTTTCAGCTGCAGGAGGCCTTCTTGTTTCAGCTGCAGGAGGTCTTCTTGTTTCAGCTGCAGGAGGAGGCCTCACTGTATTTCACTCTGTGTCTTCCTGTGTTCCAGCGGAGACGACGTACCACACCCTAGAGGACGGCGGCGTGGTGGAGTACTGCACCACCACAGTCAGCGACTCGGCTCCCTCCTCGGCGGTGGCGCTGGAGGCTCCGGCGGAGATGCTGGCCTCGTCCTCGTCCTCGCCGCCGCCGCCGCAGGGTCAGGCCAAGCCTCAGGAGCTGAAGAGCCGCATCGCCCTGAACTCAGCCCGCCTGCTGCAGGAGCAGAGGGTCACCAACGTGCACATCCGGCAGATCGCCCAGCACCTGGAGGGCCAGAACGAGCTGCTGCACATGATGCGGCGCTCGCAGGAGGCGCAGGCCTTCGCCCAGGAGCGGCAGGCCCAGGCGCTGGAGGGCACGCAGGCCGCGCTGCTGGCGCTGGTCCAGATGCTGCGGCCTGCGCTCAAAGACCTGCGCAAATTCCTCCAGACGGGCAGCGAGGTGGCGAGCGCCGCGGCAACCGCTGAGGGGGCGGGGCCAGAGGAGCAGAGAACCAAGACCCCTCAGGCTCCTCCACAGCCGGCTGAGGACACATAGTGTGTGTGTGTGTGTGTGTGTGTGTGTGTGTGTGTGTGTGTGTGTGTGTGTGTGTGTGTGTGTGTGTGTGTGTGTGTGTGTGTGTGTCTCTCTCTTGTACATAGAGGACTTCAGAAGACAATGACGAGTCATACGTTGCTTTGCTGTGAGCAAAGTGCAGAACTTGACTTTTGTTTTATTGTTCAGAAAAACAGTGAAAAGGTTATCTTGAAAATATTTTTTTACTTTTTACCATCTGTAATTATCAGCGAGTTTATGTTATTTAATACATTGGATTTAATAATGAAAGAAGGATTGTAATACAAGCTGCAGAACATCTCAGTTCTTCAAGTCACCCTGAAGAAGAGGAGGAGTCTGGTTTCTAGACTCAGACCTTCAGTCAGTGCTCCATGTCTTCAGAATAAAACATGCACTAAGTCCAGTGTGTTTACTGCAGGCTGCATCGCTGCTCATGAACCACGAGAGGAGCAGCAGTTTTATATCTATTTACAAATTGGGATGAAATGTGTCATGTAAATTACTTGTCTGTAATTTGGAATTCAACGATCAGGACAGGAAGGCACTCCAGCGTGTGATAAAAACTGCACAGTTCATCTCGGGAGCAGCTTTCCCCTCTCTTCAAGACATTTACTCCACCAGAGTAACCAGGAGACCACACCACATCATCAGGGACAGAACACATCATCAGGGACACAACACACCACATCATCAGGGACACAACACACCACACCATCAGGGACACAACACAGCACACCATCAGGGACACACCACATCATCAGGTACACGACACACCACACCATCAGGCACACAACACATCACCAGGGACACAACACGCCACATCACCAAGGACAGAGCACACCACATCATCAGGGACAGAGCACATCATCAGGTACACGACACACCACATCATCAGGGACACACCACATCACCAGGGACACAACACACCATCAGGGACATACCATACCATCAGGGACACACCACATCACCAGGTACAGAACACACCACATCATCAGGGACACAACACACCACATCATCAGGGACACACCATCAGGGACACACCACATCATCAGGGACACAACACACCATATCATCAGGGACACACCACACCATCAGGGACACAACACACCATCAGGGACACAACACACCACATCACCAGGGACAGAGCACATCATCAGGTACACGACACACCACATCATCAGGGACACACCACATCACCAGGGACACAACACACCACATCATCAGGGACACACCATACCACACCATCAGGGACACAACACATCACCAGGGACACAACACACCACATCATCAGGGACACAACACACCACATCATCGGGGACAGAACACAACACATGATCAGGGACACACCACATAATCAGGGACAGAACACACCACATCATCAGGGACAGAACACACCACATCATCAGGGACAGAGCACACCACATCATCAGGGACAGAACACACCACATCATCAGGGACACAACACATCAGGATGGTGAACACACACACACACGCACGCACTGAACTGTGAACGGCTGCTGCTGTGACTTCATATCTCGACCATACTTGTCCTTGTATATTTGTAGCAATGCATAGTGCACTTTATACACTGATTGTGAAATATTGCCATCACATGTTTGTCTTAAGCCTTTGTCTTTACCTAAAGTGTATTGTACCTCTGTGTGTTAGGAGGACCCAGCACAATAAGCTGTTCATTGTACAGAGTAACTGTGCATTTGACAATATCTTGAACCTTATTAGCTGTAACTGATGCAGTTTGTACTTTATTATGATAACTGAATACAAAACCTAACATATCATTAAAGTCATTAATGAATCATGCAGAGTCTATATGTAACAGGAAACCAGGTTTAAAATCCATGTAATGGGCCTGTCCTGTACTCGAGGTCGCAGTGGCGTCCATCCTCTTGATAACGTGTGTTTCGCAGCTCGGCCGGTAGGCAGCAGCAGAGAGTCTCGCTGCATCCTGTCACCCGCATTGTTCAGCAGGAAGAAGAGCAGCAGGAAGCGAACAGAATGGTAAGAGGCACGCGCTGCTCGGGTTAAACTCGCGCGTACGGCGGCTCCTGTGCGCGAGAGCGCGTGGACAAATACACGAAGAAGCTCCGCAGCCCGCGCGCAGCTAGCTAGCGGTAGCTTAGCTTCCCGGTCAGGACTGTGAGGCATAACGTTAGAGCTTCACGTTAGCTAACAAGCTTACTTGAATTAATTAAAATGATCGCTTATTAATTAAAGCTCACGTTAATAACAATTGTGACGCCATTGTTATTAACGTGAGCTTTTCGTCTCCGGTTAGTGTGACGTTGCAGCCAATGTAATACTGAGTGCGCATGCGCGGACTCCTCAACAGGTTCCCCAGATGTTCCTCTGTTCCTTCATGCAACAGTTTGAATGATGTGTTCTCATCCACCGCCTCTACCTTTCTCTCAGAGCTCAGCTCTAATCCTCAAGGCTTGTTCACAGGAGAATGGTCCAGTTAAATGACTCTTACTAAGTATCATTAGTACGTCCTGTGTGACGTCATGAAGTGAGAGCTGCATCAATTAGTCATCTAATAAATTAGATGACTAATTGATTAGTCGACTAATTGATTGATACAAAAAATGATCTGCAACAATTTCTTTATAATTGATTCTCTGTTAAAGTATTTTTCATGCAAAGATGTCAGAATGGTTTCCTGCTTTCCTCATGAAATAACGTGGTTTCGGACTGAGCAGCAGTCCTCTGCACTGGGACGTGATGGAGTCTACCTGGCCTCTAGAAGACGAGGGGTTGAAGATAATGGTTAGCTTACAAACAACCTGATGATGTCATCGGGGTTGTTGAGTGACTCGTTGAAGTAAAAGATGTTTAATCCGTTCCTCTGGGACGCGTCACATGTTGCCATGGTCTGGTCATGAGAGCTGTGACCATTACTGTGATCTTAACTATGTGACCTACTGTGATCTTATCTTCATGACCATTACTGTGATCTTATCTTATTGACTATACTGTGATCTTATCTTCATGACCATTACTGTGATCTTATCTTATTGACTATACTGTGATCTTATCTTTATGACCATTACTGTGATCTTGTCTTTATGACCATTACTGTGATCTTGTCTTTATGACCATTACTGTGATCTTGTCTTCGTGACCTAGTGTGATCTTATCTTCATGACCATTACTGTGATCTTGTCTTCATGACTATAGTGTGATCTTATCTTCATGACCATTACTGTGATCTTATCTTCATGACTATAGTGTGATCTTATCTTTATGACTATTACTGTGATCTTATCTTCATGACTATAGTGTGATCTTATCTTCATGACTATAGTGTGATCTTATCTTCATGACTATAGTGTGATCTTATCTTCATGACTATAGTGTGATCTTATCTTTATGACCATTACTGTGATCTTATCTTCATGACTATAGTGTGATCTTATCTTCATGACTATAGTGTGATCTTATCTTCATGACTATAGTGTGATCTTATCTTCATGACCATTACTGTGATCTTATCTTCATGACTATAGTGTGATCTTATATCCATGACCATTACTGTGATCTTGTCTTCCAGGCGACAGGAGTGGATCAGGCGGTGGGCATGAGTCTGGTGGTCTTCAGCCTCCTGCTGTTCTCGTACTACTCTGTGTGGGTCATCGTGCTGGTGGGTTCTGTTCTAGTCCTGAAGGCTCTACCAGACCTCTCAGGGTTACATCCCCTCTCCTTGAATGCAGTGTTTACATCATAAATCAACACTGCAGTGTGTCTTGTTGTCACAAACAAAGAAGATGAACGTTGCTCTGCTCTCTGGTTCTTCAGCCTTTCGTGTCCGATGACCACGCCGTGCACAAGTACTTCCTTCCTCGAGAGTTCTCCGTCATCCTGCCGGGCCTGGCAGCGCTGCTGCTGCTGATCTGCATCGGTGAGAGCACACACGCACGCACACACACGCACACTCACATTCACACACTCACACACTCACACACACACACACACGTGACGGCGCTCTACAGCTCTACAGCTCAACAGTCGGTGTAGAAGTTAACCTCTCCTCTCCACAGGGGCCTTCACTGCTTTCATCATGTGGAAGAACCGCCAGCCAAAGAAAGTGGACTGAGTCAGGAGGAGTGCTGTGCACTGATTGATGCTACACCCTCTAATGGACTGATTGATGCTACACCCTCTACTGGACTGATTGATGCTACACCCTCTAGTGGACTGATTGATGCTACACCCTCTAATGGACTGATTGATGCTACACCCTCTACTGGACTGATTGATGCTACACCCTCTAATGGACTGATTGATGCTACACCCTCTACTGGACTGATTGATGCTACAGCTGTTTTTCATGCTCACAAAGTTATATTTTTTTAAAGAAAGTTCCTGATATGTATGTAATATTTGGGTTTGAGTTGATAACTTTAAAGCTTCTATGTGTCCAATTTGAAAACCTTTGACTTTGGCGCCCCCAAGTGGTGATATAGAAAACTACAGAATCCATTAAAAACAAACCAAAGACTAGTTTCTTTCTTTGTAAAAGGTTATATTGACATTATGTTTAAATGATCTCACAGCTCAGTGCTAGTATTCAGAGTGTTTCTCTCCTCTAGCAGACTGTGAACAGGAAGAGACATATCAAGGTCATATCAAGGTCATATCTAGGTCATATCAAGCTCATATGTAGGTCATATCTAGGTCATATCTAGGTCATCTAAGTCTTCAGGTCATATCTTAGTCATATCAAGGTCATATCTAAGTCATATCTAAGTCATATCAAGCTCATATGTAGGTCATATCTAGGTCATATCAAGGTCATATCTAGGTCATCTAAGTCTTCAGGTCATATCTTAGTCATATCAAGGTCATATCTAAGTCATATCTAAGTCATATCAAGGTCATATCTAGGTCATATCTAAGTCATATCAAGGTCTACAAACCAACATCTAGAGACTACAAAACACATGGTCAACATCTAGAGACTATAAACCAACATCTAGAGACTATAAACCAACATCTAGAGACTACAAACTAACATCTAGAGACTACGAAACAACATCCAGAGACTACAAACCACATGGTCAACATCTAGAGACTACAAACCAACATTTAGAGACTATAAACCAACATATTGGTTTGTAAAAGCATATTGGTTTCTAGATGTTGACAATGTGGTTTGTAGTCTCTAGATGTTGGTTTATAGTCTCTAGATGTTGAACATGTGTTTTATAGTCTCTAGATGTTGGTTTATAGTCTCTAGATGTTGACCATGTGTTTTGTAGTCTCTAGATGTTGGTTTGTAGTTTCTAGATGTTGGTTTGTAGTCTCTAGATGTTGGTTTGTAGTCTCTAGATGTTGGTTTATAGTCTCTAGATGTTGACCATGTGTTTTGTAGTCTCTAGATGTTGGTTTATAGTCTCTAGATGTTGGTTTGTAGTCTCTAGATGTTGACCATGTGTTTTGTAGTCTCTAGATGTTGGTTTGTAGTTTCTAGATGTTGGTTTGTAGTTTCTAGATGTTGGTTTATAGTCTCTAGATGTTGGTTTGTAGTCTCTAGATGTTGGTTTATAGTCTCTAGATGTTGACCATGTGTTTTGTAGTCTCTAGATGTTGGTTTATAGTCTCTAGATGTTGGTTTGTAGTCTCTAGATGTTGACCATGTGGTTTGTAGTCTCTAGATGTTGACCATGTGTTTTGTAGTCTCTAGATGTTGGTTTGTAGTCTCTAGATGTTGGTTTGTAGTCTCTAGATGTTGACCATGTGGTTTGTAGTCTCTAGATGTTGGTTTGTAGTCTCTAGATGTTGACCATGTGGTTTGTAGTCTCTAGATGTTGACCATGTGTTTTGTAGTCTCTAGATGTTGGTTTATAGTCTCTAGATGTTGGTTTGTAGTCTCTAGATGTTGACCATGTGGTTTGTAGTCTCTAGATGTTGGTTTGTAGTCTCTAGTTGTTGGTTTATAGTCTCTAGATGTTGACCATGTGGTTTGTAGTCTTTAGATGTTGGTTTGTAGTCTATAGATGTTGACCATGTGGTTTGTAGTCTCTAGATGTTGACCATGTGTTTTGTAGTCTCTAGATGTTGGTTTGTAGTCTCTAGATGTGGACCATGTGGTTTGTAGTCTCTAGATGTTGGTTTGTAGTCTCTAGATGTTGACAATGTGGTTTGTAGTCTCTAGATGTTGGTTTATAGTCTCTAGATGTTGAACATGTGTTTTGTAGTCTCTAGATGTTGGTTTATAGTCTCTAGATGTTGACCATGTGTTTTGTAGTCTCTAGATGTTGGTTTGTAGTTTCTAGATGTTGGTTTATAGTCTCTAGATGTTGGTTTATAGTCTCTAGATGTTGACCATGTGTTTTGTAGTCTCTAGATGTTGGTTTATAGTCTCTAGATGTTGGTTTGTAGTCTCTAGATGTTGACCATGTGGTTTGTTGTCTCTAGATGTTGACCATGTGTTTTGTAGTCTCTAGATGTTGGTTTGTAGTCTCTAGATGTTGGTTTGTAGTCTCTAGATGTTGGTTTGTAGTCTCTAGATGTTGGTTTATAGTCTCTAGATGTTGGTTTGTAGTCTCTAGATGTTGACCATGTGGTTTGTAGTCTCTAGATGTTGACCATGTGTTTTGTAGTCTCTAGATGTTGGTTTATAGTCTCTAGATGTTGGTTTGTAGTCTCTAGATGTTGGTTTGTAGTCTCTAGATGTTGACCATGTGGTTTGTAGTCTCTAGATGTTGACCATGTGTTTTGTAGTCTCTAAATGCTGGTTTGTAGTCTCTAGATGTTGACCATGTGGTTTGTAGTCTCTAGATGTTGGTTTGTAGTCTCTAGATGTTGACCATGTGGTTTGTAGTCTCTAGATGTTGACCATGTGTTTTGTAGTCTCTAGATGCTGGTTTGTAGTCTCTAGATGTTGACCATGTGGTTTGTAGTCTCTAGATGTTGGTTTGTAGTCTCTAGATGTTGACAATGTGGTTTGTAGTCTCTAGATGTTGACCATGTAGTTTGTAGTCTCTATATGTTGGTTTGTAGTCTCTAGATAAATGTTGATGCTGGGAAACGTGTTGTTTTAGTCTTCATATGGTCACCACTCCAGAACAGTGAAGAAGGAGAGAGGAGTCAAGGAGACATGAGCAGCTGAGAGGAGTCAAGGAGAGAGGACTCAAGGAGACATGAGCAGCTGATGTTTAAGTGTTTTAGAGGAGAAAAACACTGCAGGTTATGAAGACCAGACTGAAAACACACAAAGGAGACAGGAGATAGGAGACAAGGAGACAGGAGACAGGAGACAGGAGACAAGGAGACAGGAGACAGAAGACAGGAGACAGGAGACAGGAGACAAGGAGACAGGAGACAGAAGACAGGAGACAGGAGACTGACTGACACTTACTGGTGTCTGTTCTTTATTCTTCGCTCAGGAATGTTATTTACTTCATTGAAGTGTTAGATTAGTTTCCAGTGAGATATTAATGTATTATAGAGGGACTTTGTTGTTGTAAACATAACTGTTCTGTTATAGAAGAGTTATGTTTACAACAACAATATTTTATTGTTGTTGTAAACATAACTGTTGTTGTTCTATAAACAGTACTTATAAACCATTATCTACTGACCAAACACATAGTGTGTTTCTGTATCATTGTAAAGCCTGTTGTCACGCTGGGAGAGCGGCAGCAACAGTGTGTGTGTGTGTGTGTGTGTGTGTGTGTGTGTGTGTGTGTGTGTGTGTGTGTGAGTGACATGCAGTTCTCATGGACTGCTCCGTGTCCAGCAGCCTGATTCATGTTTACTGACCTTGAGGTCAGTTAACATGAAACTTTAATGAGTATCTAACTCGTCCATTCAGACCTTTAATAACAGTGTCATGTTGTCATGTTCATGTTGTCATGTTGTCATGTTCATGTTGTCATGTTGTCATGTTCATGTTGTCATGTTCATGTTCATGTTGTCATGCTCATGTTGTCATGTTGTCATGTTCATGTTGTCATGTTCATGTTCATGTTGTCATGTTCATGTTGTCATGTTGTCATGTTCATGTTGTCATGTTCATGTTGTCATGTTCATGTTCATGTTGTCATGTTCATGTTGTCATGTTCATGTTCATGTTGTCATGTTCATGTTCATGTTGTCATGTTCATGTTGTCATGTTCATGTTCATGTTGTCATGTTCATGTTGTCATGTTCATGTAGTAGTAGTAGTTCATGTAGTAGTAGTAGTAGATAGTACTACATCTTTAGTAACATAGATAGTAGTACTATATCTTTAGTAACATAGATAGCAGTGCTATATCTTTAGTAACATAGATAGTAGTACTATATCTTTAGTAACATAGATAGTACTACATCTTTAGTAACATAGATAGTAGTACTATATCTTTAGTAACATAGATAGTACTATATCTTTAGTAACATAGATAGTACTATATCTTTAGTAACATAGATAGTAGTGCTATATCTTTAGTAACATAGATAGTACTATATCTTTAGTAACATAGATAGTAGTACTATATCTTTAGTAACATAGATAGTACTACATCTTTAGCAACATAGATAGTAGTACTATATCTTTAGTAACATAGATAGTAGTACTATATCTTTAGCAACATAGATAGTAGTACTATATCTTTAGTAACATAGATAGTACTACATCTTTAGTAACATAGATAGTAGTACTATATCTTTAGTAACATAGATAGTACTATATCTTTAGTAACATAGATAGTACTACATCTTTAGTAACATAGATAGTAGTACTATATCTTTAGTAACATAGATAGTAGTGCTATATCTTTAGTAACATAGATAGTAGTACTATATCTTTAGTAACATAGATAGTACTACATCTTTAGTAACATAGATAGTACTATATCTTTAGTAACATAGATAGTAGTGCTATATCTTTAGTAACATAGATAGTAGTACTATATCTTTAGTAACATAGATAGTACTACATCTTTAGTAACATAGATAGTACTATATCTTTAGTAGCATAGATAGTAGTACTATATCTTTAGTAACATAGATAGTACTACATCTTTAGTAACATAGATAGTACTATATCTTTAGTAACATAGATAGTACTATATCTTTAGTAACATAGATAGTAGTACTATATATTTAGTAACATAGATAGTACTATATCTTTAGTAACATAGATAATAGTACTATATCTTTAGTAACATAGATAGTACTACATCTTTAGTAACATAGATAGTACTATATCTTTAGTAACATAGATAGTAGTACTATATCTTTAGTAACATAGATAGTAGTGCTATATCTTTAGTAACATAGATAGTAGTACTATATCTTTAGTAACATAGATAGTACTACATCTTTAGTAACATAGATAGTAGTACTATATCTTTAGTAACATAGATAGTACTATATCTTTAGTAACATAGATAGTACTATATCTTTAGTAACATAGATAGTAGTGCTATATCTTTAGTAACATAGATAGTACTATATCTTTAGTAACATAGATAGTAGTCCTATATCTTTAGTAACATAGATAGTACTACATCTTTAGCAACATAGATAGTAGTACTATATCTTTAGTAACATAGATAGTAGTGCTATATCTTTAGTAACATAGATAGTACTATATCTTTAGTAACATAGGTAGTAGTACTATATCTTTAGTAACATAGATAGTACTACATCTTTAGCAACATAGATAGTAGTGCTATATCTTTAGTAACATAGATAGTAGTACTATATCTTTAGCAACATAAATAGTAGTACTATATCTTTAGTAACATAGATAGTACTACATCTTTAGTAACATAGATAGTAGTACTATATCTTTAGTAACATAGATAGTACTACATCTTTAGTAACATAGATAGTACTATATCTTTAGTAGCATAGATAGTAGTACTATATCTTTAGTAACATAGATAGTACTATATCTTTAGTAACATAGATAGTAGTACTATATCTTTAGTAACATAGATAGTACTACATCTTTAGTGACATAGATAGTACTATATCTTTAGTAACATAGATAGTACTACATCTTTAGTAACATAGATAGTACTATATCTTTAGTAACATAGATAGTACTATATCTTTAGTAACATAGATAGTAGTACTATATATTTAGTAACATAGATAGTACTATATCTTTAGTAACATAGATAGTAGTGCTATATCTTTAGTAACATAGATAGTAGTACTATATCTTTAGTAACATAGATAGTACTACATCTTTAGCAACATAGATAGTAGTACTATATCTTTAGTAACATAGATAGTAGTGCTATATCTTTAGTAACATAGATAGTAGTACTATATCTTTAGCAACATAGATAGTAGTACTATATCTTTAGTAACATAGATAGTACTACATCTTTAGTAACATAGATAGTAGTACTATATCTTTAGTAACATAGATAGTAGTGCTATATCTTTAGTAACATAGATAGTAGTACTATATCTTTAGTAACATAGATAGTAGTACTATATCTTTAGGAACATAGATAGTACTACATCTTTAGTAACATAGATAGTAGTACTATATCTTTAGTAACATAGATAGTACTATATCTTTAGTAACATAGATAGTACTATATCTTTAGTAACATAGATAGTAATGCTATATCTTTAGTAACATAGATAGTACTATATCTTTAGTAACATAGATAGTAGTACTATATCTTTAGCAACATAGATAGTAGTACTATATCTTTAGTAACATAGATAGTAGTGCTATATCTTTAGTAACATAGATAGTAGTGCTATATCTTTAGTAACATAGATAGTACTATATCTTTAGTAACATAGGTAGTAGTACTATATCTTTAGTAACATAGATAGTACTACATCTTTAGCAACATAGATAGTAGTGCTATATCTTTAGTAACATAGATAGTAGTACTATATCTTTAGCAACATAAATAGTAGTACTATATCTTTAGTAACATAGATAGTACTACATCTTTAGTAACATAGATAGTAGTACTATATCTTTAGTAACATAGATAGTACTATATCTTTAGTAACATAGATAGTACTACATCTTTAGTAACATAGATAGTAGTACTATATCTTTAGTAACATAGATAGTAGTGCTATATCTTTAGTAACATAGATAGTAGTACTATATCTTTAGTAACATAGATAGTACTACATCTTTAGTAACATAGATAGTACTATATCTTTAGTAACATAGATAGTAGTACTATATCTTTAGTAACATAGATAGTAGTACTATATCTTTAGCAACATAGATAGTAGTACTATATCTTTAGTAACATAGATAGTACTACATCTTTAGTAACATAGATAGTAGTACTATATCTTTAGTAACATAGATAGTACTATATCTTTAGTAACATAGATAGTACTACATCTTTAGTAACATAGATAGTAGTACTATATCTTTAGTAACATAGATAGTAGTGCTATATCTTTAGTAACATAGATAGTATTACTATATCTTTAGTAACATAGATAGTACTACATCTTTAGTAACATAGATAGTACTATATCTTTAGTAACATAGATAGTAGTACTATATCTTTAGTAACATAGATAGTACTACATCTTTAGTGACATAGATAGTACTATATCTTTAGTAACATAGATAGTACTACATCTTTAGTAACATAGATAGTACTATATCTTTAGTAACATAGATAGTACTATATCTTTAGTAACATAGATAGTAGTACTATATATTTAGTAACATAGATAGTACTATATCTTTAGTAACATAGATAGTAGTGCTATATCTTTAGTAACATAGATAGTAGTACTATATCTTTAGTAACATAGATAGTACTACATCTTTAGCAACATAGATAGTAGTACTATATCTTTAGTAACATAGATAGTAGTGCTATATCTTTAGTAACATAGATAGTAGTACTATATCTTTAGCAACATAGATAGTAGTACTATATCTTTAGTAACATAGATAGTACTACATCTTTAGTAACATAGATAGTAGTACTATATCTTTAGTAACATAGATAGTACTATATCTTTAGTAACATAGATAGTAGTACTATATCTTTAGTAACATAGATAGTACTACATCTTTAGTAACATAGATAGTACTATATCTTTAGTAACATAGATAGTAGTACTATATCTTTAGTAACATAGATAGTACTACATCTTTAGTAACATAGATAGTAGTACTATATCTTTAGTAACATAGATAGTACTATATCTTTAGTAACATAGATAGTACTACATCTTTAGTAACATAGATAGTAGTGCTATATCTTTAGTAACATAGATAGTACTATATCTTTAGTAACATAGATAGTAGTCCTATATCTTTAGTAACATAGATAGTACTACATCTTTAGCAACATAGATAGTAGTACTATATCTTTAGTAACATAGATAGTAGTGCTATATCTTTAGTAACATAGATAGTAGTACTATATCTTTAGCAACATAGATAGTAGTACTATATCTTTAGTAACATAGATAGTACTACATCTTTAGTAACATAGATAGTAGTACTATATCTTTAGTAACATAGATAGTACTATATCTTTAGTAACATAGATAGTAGTGCTATATTTTTAGTAACATAGATAGTAGTACTATATCTTTAGTAACATAGATAGTAGTACTATATCTTTAGTAACATAGATAGTACTATATCTTTAGTAACATAGATAGTACTATATCTTTAGTAACACAGATAGTAGTACTATATCTTTAGTCACATAGATAGTACTATATCTTTAGTAACATAGATAGTACTATATCTTTAGTAACATAGATGGTAGTACTATATCTTTAGTAACATAGATAGTAGTACTATTTCTTTAGTAACATAGATAGTAGTACTATATCTTCAGTAACATAGATAGTCGTACTATATCTTTAGTAACATAGATAGTAATATATCTTTAGTAACAAAGATAGTGGTACTATTTCTTTAGTAACATAGATAGTAGTACTATTTCTTTAGTAACATAGATAGTACTATATCTTTAGTAACATAGATAGTAGTACTATATCTTTAGTTACATAGATAGTACTATATCTTTAGTAACATAGATAGTACTATATCTTTAGTAACATAGATAGTAGCACTATTTCTTTAGTAACATAGATAGTACTATATCTTTAGTAACACAGATAGTAGTACTATATCTTTAGTAACATAGATTGTAGTACTATTTCTTTAGTAACATAGATAGTAGTACTATATCTTCAGTAACATAGATAGTTGTACTATATCTTTAGTAACATAGATAGTAATATATCTTTAGTAACATAGATAGTAGTACTATTTCTTTAGTAACATAGATAGTAGTACTATTTCTTTAGTAACATAGATAGTAGTACTATATCTTCAGTAACATAGATAGTCGTACTATATCTTTAGTAACATAGATAGTAATATATCTTTAGTAACATAGATAGTAGTACTATTTCTTTAGTAACATAGATAGTACTATATCTTTAGTAACATAGATAGTAGTACTATATCTTTAGTTACATAGATAGTACTATTTCTTTAGTAACATAGATAGTAGTACTATATCTTTAGTTACATAGATAGTACTATATCTTTAGTAACATAGATAGTACTATATCTTTAGTAACATAGATAGTAGCACTATTTCTTTAGTAACATAGATAGTACTATATCTTTAGTAACATAGATAGTAGTCCTATATCTTTAGTTACATAGATAGTACTATATCTTTAGTAGCATAGATAGTACTACATCTTTAGTAACATAGATAGTACTATATCTTTACTTACATAGATAGTACTATATCTTTAGTAGCATAGATAGTAGTACTATTTCTTTAGTTACATAGTACTATGTCTTTAGTAACATAGATAGTACTCTATCTTTAGTAACATAGATAGTAGTACTATATCTTTAGTTACATAGTACTATATCTTTAGTAACATAGATAGTACCATATCTTTAGTAACATAGATAGTAGTACTATTTCTTTAGTTACATAGTTCTATATCTTTAGTAACATAGGTAGTACTCTATCTTTAGTAACATAGATAGTAGTACTATATCTTTAGTTACATAGTACTATATCTTTAGTAGCATAGATAGTACTCTATCTTTAGTAACATAGATAGTACTATATCTTTAGTAACATAGATAGTAGTACTATATCTTTAGTAACATAGATAGTACTATATCTTTAGCAACATAGATTGTAGTACTATATCTTTAGCTACATAGATAGTACTATATCTTTTGTAACATAGATAGTACTATATCTTTAGTAGCATAGATAGTACTATATCTTTAGTTACATAGATAGTAGTCCTATATCTTTAGTTACATAGATAGTACTATATCTTTAGTAGCATAGATAGTAGTACTATATCTTTAGTTACATAGTACTATATCTTTAGTAACATAGATAGTACCATATCTTTAGTAACATAGATAGTAGTACTATTTCTTTAGTTACATAGTTCTATATCTTTAGTAACATAGGTAGTACTCTATCTTTAGTAACATAGATAGTAGTACTATATCTTTAGTTACATAGTACTATATCTTTAGTAGCATAGATAGTACTCTATCTTTAGTAACATAGATAGTACTATATCTTTAGTAACATAGATAGTAGTACTATATCTTTAGTAACATAGATAGTACTATATCTTTAGTAACATAGATAGTAGTACTATTTCTTTAGTAACATAGATAGTACTATATCTTTAGCAACATAGATAGTAGTACTATATCTTTAGTTACATAGATAGTACTATATCTTTTGTAACATAGATAGTACTATATCTTTAGTAGCATAGATAGTAGTACTATTTCTTTAGTTACATAGTACTATATCTTTAGTAACATAGATTGTACTATATCTTTAGTAACATAGATAGTAGCACTATTTCTTTAGTAACATAGATAGTACTATATCTTTAGTAACACAGATAGTAGTACTATATCTTTAGTCACATAGATAGTACTATATCTTTAGTAACATAGATTGTAGTACTATTTCTTTAGTAACATAGCTGGTAGTACTATATCTTCAGTAACATAGATAGTCGTACTATATCTTTAGTAACATAGATAGTAATATATCTTTAGTAACATAGATAGTAGTACTATTTCTTTAGTAACATAGATAGTAGTACTATTTCTTTAGTAACATAGATAGTACTATATCTTTAGTAACATAGATAGTAGTACTATATCTTTAGTAACATAGATAGTACTATATCTTTAGTAACATAGATAGTAGTGCTATATCTTTAGTAACATAGATAGTAGTACTATTTCTTTAGTAACATAGATAGTAGTACTATATCTTCAGTAACATAGATAGTAGTACTATTTCTTTAGTAACATAGATAGTACTATATCTTTAGTAACATAGATAGTAGTACTATATCTTTAGTTACATAGATAGTACTATTTCTTTAGTAACATAGATAGTAGTACTATATCTTTAGTTACATAGATAGTACTATATCTTTAGTAACATAGATAGTACTATATCTTTAGTAACATAGATAGTAGTCCTATATCTTTAGTTACATAGATAGTACTATATCTTTAGTAGCATAGATAGTACTACATCTTTAGTAACATAGATAGTACTATATCTTTACTTACATAGATAGTACTATATCTTTAGTAGCATAGATAGTAGTACTATTTCTTTAGTTACATAGTACTATATCTTTAGCAACATAGATAGTACTCTATCTTTAGTAACATAGATAGTAGTACTATATCTTTAGTTACATAGTACTATATCTTTAGTAACATAGATAGTACCATATCTTTAGTAACATAGATAGTAGTACTATTTCTTTAGTTACATAGTTCTATATCTTTAGTAACATAGGTAGTACTCTATCTTTAGTAACATAGATAGTAGTACTATATCTTTAGTTACATAGTACTATATCTTTAGTAGCATAGATAGTACTCTATCTTTAGTAACATAGATAGTACTATATCTTTAGTAACATAGATAGTAGTACTATATCTTTAGTAACATAGATAGTACTATATCTTTAGCAACATAGATAGTAGTACTATATCTTTAGTTACATAGATAGTACTATATCTTTTGTAACATAGATAGTACTATATCTTTAGTAGCATAGATAGTACTATATCTTTAGTAACATAGATAGTAGTCCTATATCTTTAGTTACATAGATAGTACTATATCTTTAGTAGCATAGATAGTACTATATCTTTAGTAACATAGATAGTAGTACTATATCTTTAGTTACATAGTACTATATCTTTAGTAACATAGATAGTACCATATCTTTAGTAACATAGATAGTAGTACTATTTCTTTAGTTACATAGTTCTATATCTTTAGTAACATAGGTAGTACTCTATCTTTAGTAACATAGATAGTAGTACTATATCTTTAGTTACATAGTACTATATCTTTAGTAGCATAGATAGTACTCTATCTTTAGTAACATAGATAGTACTATATCTTTAGTAACATAGATAGTAGTACTATATCTTTAGTAACATAGATAGTACTATATCTTTAGTAACATAGATAGTAGTACTATTTCTTTAGTAACATAGATAGTACTATATCTTTAGCAACATAGATAGTAGTACTATATCTTTAGTTACATAGATAGTACTATATCTTTTGTAGCATAGATAGTACTATATCTTTAGTAGCATAGATAGTAGTACTATTTCTTTAGTTACATAGTACTATATCTTTAGTAACATAGATTGTACTATATCTTTAGTAACATAGATAGTAGCACTATTTCTTTAGTAACATAGATAGTACTATATCTTTAGTAACACAGATAGTAGTACTATATCTTTAGTCACATAGATAGTACTATATCTTTAGTAACATAGATGGTAGTACTATATCTTTAGTAACATAGATTGTAGTACTATTTCTTTAGTAACATAGCTGGTAGTACTATATCTTCAGTAACATAGATAGTCGTACTATATCTTTAGTAACATAGATAGTAATATATCTTTAGTAACATAGATAGTAGTACTATTTCTTTAGTAACATAGATAGTACTATATCTTTAGTAACATAGATAGTAGTACTATATCTTTAGTAACATAGATAGTACTATATCTTTAGTAACATAGATAGTAGTGCTATATCTTTAGTAACATAGATAGTAGTACTATTTCTTTAGTAACATAGATAGTAGTACTATATCTTCAGTAACATAGATAGTAGTACTATTTCTTTAGTAACATAGATAGTACTATATCTTTAGTAACATAGATAGTAGTACTATATCTTTAGTTACATAGATAGTACTATTTCTTTAGTAACATAGATAGTAGTACTATATCTTTAGTTACATAGATAGTACTATATCTTTAGTAACATAGATAGTACTATATCTTTAGTAACATAGATAGTAGCACTATTTCTTTAGTAACATAGATAGTACTATATCTTTAGTAACATAGATAGTAGTCCTATATCTTTAGTTACATAGATAGTACTATATCTTTAGTAGCATAGATAGTACTACATCTTTAGTAACATAGATAGTACTATATCTTTACTTACATAGATAGTACTATATCTTTAGTAGCATAGATAGTAGTACTATTTCTTTAGTTACATAGTACTATATCTTTAGCAACATAGATAGTACTCTATCTTTAGTAACATAGATAGTAGTACTATATCTTTAGTTACATAGTACTATATCTTTAGTAACATAGATAGTACCATATCTTTAGTAACATAGATAGTAGTACTATTTCTTTAGTTACATAGTTCTATATCTTTAGTAACATAGGTAGTACTCTATCTTTAGTAACATAGATAGTAGTACTATATCTTTAGTTACATAGTACTATATCTTTAGTAGCATAGATAGTACTCTATCTTTAGTAACATAGATAGTACTATATATTTAGTAACATAGATAGTAGTACTATATCTTTAGTAACATAGATAGTACTATATCTTTAGCAACATAGATAGTAGTACTATATCTTTAGTTACATAGATAGTACTATATCTTTTGTAACATAGATAGTACTATATCTTTAGTAGCATAGATAGTACTATATCTTTAGTAACATAGATAGTAGTCCTATATCTTTAGTTACATAGATAGTACTATATCTTTAGTAGCATAGATAGTACTACATCTTTAGTAACATAGATAGTACTATATCTTTACTTACATAGATAGTACTATATCTTTAGTAGCATAGATAGTAGTACTATTTCTTTAGTTACATAGTACTATATCTTTAGTAACATAGATAGTACTCTATCTTTAGTAACATAGATAGTAGTACTATATCTTTAGTTACATAGTACTATATCTTTAGTAACATAGATAGTACTATGTCTTTAGTAACATAGATAGTAGTACTATATCTTTAGTTACATAGTACTATATCTTTAGTAGCATAGATAGTACTCTATCTTTAGTAACATAGATAGTACTATATCTTTAGTAACATAGATAGTAGTACTATATCTTTAGTAACATAGATAGTACTATATCTTTAGTAACATAGATAGTAGTACTATTTCTTTAGTAACATAGATAGTACTATATCTTTAGCAACATAGATAGTAGTACTATATCTTTAGTTACATAGATAGTACTATATCTTTTGTAACATAGATAGTACTATATCTTTAGTAGCATAGATAGTACTATATCTTTAGTAACATAGATAGTACTATATCTTTTGTAACATAGATAGTACTATATCTTTAGTAACATAGATAGTACTATATATTTAGTTACATAGATAGTACTATATCTTTAGTTACATAGATAGTACTATATCTTTAGTTACATAGATAGTACTATATCTTTAGTAACATAGATAGTTGTACTATATCTTTAGTAACATAGATAGTACTATATCTTTACTAACATAGATAGTCAGGGTTTGACCTCATTCCTTTGTGTTGTGAGCTGCACACTCAGCAGCTCTGAGCTGTGAGGACAGCAGGTCAGACCTCTTCTCTACCTGGACACATCCTGTCATGGTAAATAAAGCCAAAGTATAAACTTCATCAGATGGTCTCACACAGAAAGGTAAACAGTGAGCCAGACCCGGGAGCGTCTGGTGGCCTTTATTTGCCAATGGGGCCCGGTCGGGCTCGGCCGAAGAAATATCATGGAGCAGCCACCCTGTGGACACACCACCCTGTGGGCCCACCACCCTGTGGACAAGCATCGGGGCCGGGTGCTCTTTGGACCGGGCGGCGGGACAGGCAGGAGGCCTGGAGAGCCGATCTCCGGCAGCATGGACTGGAGTTGCCCAGGGTGAGAGGTGCCGGGCGGGAGTGAGGATCGAGCCCCCGGCTGAGCACCGCTGTGTTGGAGTTTTCCCCAGGGAACGAGAGGGTCGCCTCCCTGCGCCTCCGGGTTGCGGGGAGTAAGGCTCTGACTGTTGTTTGTGCTTATGCACCGAACAGCATTTCAGAGAATCCGGCCTTCTTGGAGTCGGTGGGAGGGGTCCTGGAAAGAACGCCGCCTGCCGACTCCATAGTTCTCCTGGGAGACTTCAACGCTCACGTGGGCAATGACAGAGAAACCTGGCGGGGCGTGATTGGGAGGAACGGCCTGACCGATCTGAACCCGAATGGTGTTTTGTTGTTGGACTTCTGTGCTAGCCACAGTTTGTCCATAACAAACACCATGTTCGAGCATAAGGTAGCTCATAAGTGTACCTGGTACCAGAACACCTTAGGCCGGAGATCAATGATCGACTTTGTAGTCGTATCATCTGATCTGCGGCCGTATGTCTTGGACACTCGGGTGAAGAGAGGAGCAGAGCTGTCAACTGATCACCACCTGGTGGTGAGTTGGATCAGATGGAGCCGGCTAGAAAGACTTGGCAAGCCCAAACGTGTAGTGAGGGTGAACTGGGAAGATCTGGCAGAGGACCCTGTCTAGGTCTTCAACTCCCACCACCGGAAGAGCCCCTCACACATCCCGAGGGAGGCTGGGGACATGGAGTCCGAGTGGACCATGTTCAAAGCCTCTATTGTGGACGCGGCCGCTAGGAGCTGTGGCCAGAAGGTCATCGGTGTCGTGGCGGCAACCCGAGAACTCAGTGGTGGTGAGGGAAGCCGCCAAGCTGAAGGAGGCCTTTTGGACCTGGCTGGTCCAGGGATCTCCTGAAGCAGCTGACGGGTACCGGCAGGCCAGAAGGGCTGCAGCTGTGGTTGTCGCGGATGCTAAAACTCAGGCATGGGAGGAGTTCAGGGAGGCCATGGAGAAGGACTTTCGGTTGGCCTTAAGGAGGTTCTGGAAAACCATCCGACGGCTCAGGAAGGGAAAGCAGGGCCGACCCCAGGCTGCTCTTGGCGGTGGAGGGGAACTGCTGACTCAGATGGAGGACATCGTCGGGTGGTGGAAAAAACACTTTAAGGAACTCCTAAACCTGGTCAATATGTCTCCTGGAGAGGGGGCAGCGCCGGAAGACTTGGGGGTGGTTGCACCCATATCCCTACTGAAGGCCACTAAGGTAGTCAAAAAGCTCCTTGGTGGCAAGGCGCCGGGGGTGGATGAGATCCTGAGATGTCCTGTTCCTGACTTTCATGGACATCAGAAGGGAGCTTGGAGTTACTCCTTTGTATCGAAAGGAGTCAGCTGAGGTGGTTCAGCATCTAATTCGGATGCCTCCTGGACCATTAGAGGTTTTCCAGGCACATCCAACTGTTAGGAGGCCCCGGGCAAGAGCCAGGACACGCTGAGGCCATGGTGTTGCGGGTGAGAGGGAAGCCTGGGTCAGCTGGCTGGGCCTGCTGCCACCGAGACCCGACCCCAGATAAGCGGATGAAAATGGATGGATTATTAAAAAACAAGGTATTTTTTTGGTTTCAGTCGGATATGAGTTCTGGTTGTTAAAAAATTAAACCCAAAATGATTATGATTAAATGGGAGTTAACATATTATTAAGAGGAACTAAATTAATTAAGTTGACCTGGCTCAATTTTTTTCAAATAATTTACTGAAGCAGCTGCAGTCTGTGGTTGCAGACATATTACAAGATTCAATTTGGTGCAGACGGGGCTACAAATTCCCAGATACTTGGCTCTAGTAGTTCTACTTCGGCTCCTTTTAGACCCTGGTCTTAGTAAATTGTCGGGCCGCCAATAAAAAAAAATCTGGGGCAGAATGTAGCCGGCTCATGAAATGTTCCTCCTGGGCTTCTGTAGGGCTGAGTAGGCCTTAGCCCCTCCTACTTCCTGTTTCACAATTAGTTTGGGCCACCATATATAAGCCACACGATGAGCTGCCTCTTTCTCTCTTTTTGACTCCCAGGCTTCGGTAGGTGTGCACTTTAGCTTCCTAAATTGAGGCATATTTGCTGTGAGTTTCATCCTTTTTGTCTCTTACTCTAGGTCCAGCTCCAGAGTTTCCCACTTCCCCGTAGAGCTTTCTGATGGGGGTTGTGCAGCGAGCAGCCTAGAGACGCTGACTGCCGCTGCTGTTTTGTCTGACTTACTAATGTACTTATATTTATGGTTTTGTTTTACTTAGTTTTGTATCGCTTGGTTTTGTTTTGCATGGTTTTATGTTAGTTAGTTCATTTAGTTACCCTTTTTGTGCATCTGTACCTCCTAAGTGTGTGTGTGTGTGTATATATATATATATATATATATATATTACTTGTTTTATTGGTTTTAACCTTTTAGATGTGATGGATGTCCTGTATTTCAATATTCTGTCAAAGTAATAATAAATGTTATACTCTTGGGGTAATCCTTGGTCTCATTAAACCATCCACTGCCTCATGGATCCTTTTAAACTGCAGGCTCTTTAGTGGTTTTGAGCTGGTGTTAAAGGTGCAGTACGAATGGAATTTGAACCTGATTAGGGCCTGTGGTCCCATTCTAATGCATGCATCATATCAAGCCTTTAAATCAGCTCTTAGTGTAGCAGACTCTTAACAATGCACACAGTTCATCATCCCCTGTATATCATGATTATAATCCTACGTTCAGTGACCAGTTCACTCCGATGGGAGTGAACGTGTGTGTTGATGGTAATGAGCAGCATGGGACCAGTGCACCAGTGAGGCTCTTTGATGTTGCAGTACTGCTTAGTACTGCATTTATTCTTAGTTCTGGGATTTTATGGGATTTGTTGATTAAGAAAAAAAAAATGGAATTCAGTCATTTACCGTTGACATCTTTTACTGTACAGATTAATCAATTGTTGACCAAATATGTTTGAACCATGTTTAATACGTTTGCACCGCTGTGGTCCACCATTGCCTCGTTGTCTTCCTGTTCATTTAACTTTTAAAATTGCGAAGCTTTTCATACTTTACTAAAACTGCTATATCTCCTCAACCACAAGGGCTATTTGAATAATTCCGGTGCATAAAGAAAAAGATGTTAAGATGTGTATATGGCAGTATATGGGCTCCTGGTTAAAGGTTGTGGATGATAGAACACAGAAAAATAACTTCTCTCCTATCTTCACTTTCCCAAGTCCGATTTTAATCTAAGAACACTCTTTTAATGGTTAGAGCCCATGGGAGCCGTCTAAAGACCACTTTAGATTGACATTCGCTGGATTCAATATACACTAGTTCAAGGTCTGTCCAAAGGCATTACACATGTACAGACAGCCTTTAGGCGCGCAAAAGGTTTTCATTAAGGTTCATTTGCATGTACAGTAATGAAGATTGACGTATAAATGAATGTGTTTGCATTAAGAGGTGTGGTTGTGGGAGGGCCGGTTTCCTCCCATCACCACAGCACAGCTCACCAGCGTACTATTCCTTTGTGTTGGTTTCCATAGATACCCTGTTGGACTCAACGGACAGTCAGCTGTTTGTCTCTGGCCTCCACTGGCTCTTTGATTTATTTTGCTGGAGCTTTGAAAGCCTCTTCTGTGTTAACAGTGCAGTGCTCAGGGTTCGGGTAGTCACTCATTTTGGATCTGTGTATTGGTTCGTATCCCAGATGGAGATGTCAGCGGCTGCCGGTGGCCTGGGGACGTCCGGGCAGCGGCAGCGCTCCGGCACGGTGAAGAGGAGGCGCTGGGGAGGTCTGAGGCAGCAGTGGAAGCTTCTGGGCGTGTTTGAGATCGACCAGCAGCACGAGTTCTACAGCCTGGCCTGCATGATGAAGGAGGGGCTGGCAGCAGCCACCCAGAACAACATCGATGCACCTACAGTGAGTATGGTCACATCCTGGTTATGCAACACTTAACACCTAATGGAAGTGTGAAGGGTCGTAGGAGTACAGGCAGCCTCACTTGAACTGTAAGAGGGGATCAGTCAGTTATCTATGAAGCCCACATTGTTTGCTGGACACCTCGGCAAGCAGAGAGTGATCAAAGGTCCTCCTGAGAGCCGGCTGTCAGGAGGACCTTTGATCACTGGACCAAACCCTTTAGCTGACGTGTCTATCTGTCTATTCAATAACTGTGGTTGTATTGCCCATTATGACGATGTTACACATCAATGAGCATAATCAATGAGATAAAGTTCCATTATTTGTCAGGTATTTAATTCACTGGACTGACAAAAACCTGACAGCACATCTGATTATTTTATGTAAACTGTTTCTTAATAAAATTGCCAGAGAACGTAAAGAATATCAAATGAAATATACAATGACAATTTTTTTCATATCCGTAAGCTAACTCATCCCAAACATCCCATCCACACCACGACCATGCATGTGCTTGTCTTTCTAGCTCTGTAAAGGTTGTGAACACATGACTGAACCCTAAGTATTGCCATTCATTAAAATGTCATGCTCTTTTGAATTGAATACGTTTCGAAGCTGCAACACAGATGTTCAGGGCAGAGTGAAAGAAACATGGAATCACATACATGAGTCTGGATGGTTGCTTACTGTTTCTACATCAGCGGTTTATTGGTTCAAGACCGAGCAGCAGCATCTTGTTGAAGCTAACGGTTTATTAGTTCATGACCGAGCAGCAGCATCTTGTTGAAGCTAACGGTTTATTGGTTCATGACCGAGCAGCAGCATCTTGTTGAAGCTAACGGTTTATTAGTTCATGACCGAGCAGCAGCAGCATCTTGTTGAAGCTAACGGTTTATTGGTTCATGACCGAGCAGCAGCAGCATCTTGTTGAAGCGAACGGTTTATTGGTTCATGACCGAGCAGCAGCAGCATCTTGTTGAAGCTAATGGTTTATTGGTTCATGACCGAGCAGCAGCATCTTGTTGAAGCTAACGGTTTATTGGTTCATGACCGAGCAGCAGCATCTTGTTGAAGCTAACGGTTTATTGGTTCATGACCGAGCAGCAGCATCTTGTTGAAGCTAACGGTTTATTGGTTCATGACCGAGCAGCAGCAGCATCTTGTTGAAGCTTACGGTTTATTGGTTCATGACCGAGCAGCAGCAGCATCTTGTTGAAGCGAACGGTTTATTGGTTCATGACCGAGCAGCAGCAGCGTCTTGTTGAAGCTAACGGTTTATTGGTTCATGACCGAGCAGCAGCAGCATCTTGTTGAAGCTAACGGTTTATTAGTTCATGACCGAGCAGCAGCATCTTGTTGAAGCTAACGGTTTATTGGTTCATGACCGAGCAGCAGCATCTTGTTGAAGCTAACGGTTTATTGGTTCATGACCGAGCAGCAGCATCTTGTTGAAGCTAACGGTTTATTGGTTCATGACCGAGCAGCAGCATCATCTTGTTGAAGCTAATGGTTTATTGGTTCATGACTGAGCAGCAGCATCATCTTGTTGAAGCTAACGGTTTATTGGTTCATGACCGAGCAGCAGCAGCATCTTGTTGAAGCTAACGGTTTATTGGTTCATGACCGAGCAGCAGCAGCATCTTGTTGAAGCTTACGGTTTATTAGTTCATGACCGAGCAGCAGTATCTTGTTGAAGCTAACGGTTTGTTGGTTCATGAACGAGCAGCAGCAGCATCTTGTTGAAGCTAACGGTTTATTAGTTCATGACCGAGCAGCAGCAGTATCTTGTTGAAGCTAACGGTTTATTGGTTCATGACCGAGCAGCAGCAGCATCTTGTTGAAGCTTACGGTTTATTAGTTCATGACCGAGCAGCAGTATCTTGTTGAAGCTAACGGTTTATTGGTTCATGACCGAGCAGCAGCAGCATCTTGTTGAAGCTAACGGTTTATTGGTTCATGACCGAGCAGCAGCATCATCTTGTTGAAGCTAATGGTTTATTGGTTCATGACTGAGCAGCAGCATCATCTTGTTGAAGCTAGCGGTTTATTGGTTCATGACCGAGCAGCAGCAGCATCTTGTTGAAGCTAACGGTTTATTGGTTCATGACCGAGCAGCAGCAGCGTCTTGTTGAAGCTAACGGTTTATTGGTTCATGACCGAGCAGCAGCAGCATCTTGTTGAAGCCTACGGTTTATTAGTTCATGACCAAGCAGAAGTATCTTGTTGAAGCTAACGGTTTATTGGTTCATGACCGAGCAGCAGCAGCATCTTGTTGAAGCTAACGGTTTATTAGTTCATGACCGAGCAGCAGCAGCATCTTGTTGAAGCTAACGGTTTATTGGTTCATGACCGAGCAGCAGCAGCATCTTGTTGAAG
>NC_136607.1:100000-337500 GCF_910589615.1 Taurulus bubalis | reverse complement strand
AATGGTGTTTTGTGATGAAATCCGACGCCCTTGACCCTAAAGCCTCGCTCCAGGAATAGAGATGAACGGTTTCAGTCATACTGTAGATTACATGCTGGAATGATGTCATCTCTGCCAGACACAGCTGATGAGATTTATTGGATGCATGTCGCATTATGGGAATTCCATCTGGCTGGTAACTAGTTCTTGGAAGTGTAAAGCCTCTCTTTGATGTGTTGCGTCAGAATGTTTTCCTTTCCAATTTCCAGCTTTCCCAAATGAGGCGTGTTGACTTGTGTGAACATGAATCTCTCTCTGCACAACGGATTATTACGTCGACACTGACTGAACGCTCCGTTTACTGGTGGAGTGTATAGCAGCGTTATTTTGTCCTGGAATTGTGTCCAATATTGGGGTAATTGTACCATTTTCTACTACTTTATACTCCACTACACCTCAGAGGGAAGTACTGCACTTTTATAAAACACTATTTATTTGACAGCTTTCAATTTTGTAGACGGAACATATAATACAGATGAAACCGCCCAACATCCTATGGAGTAATGACTCCACCTCAACCACTGACATCAGGATATAATGATGTATCCATTCTGCTGCACAATGAGTACTTTTACTTGATATACTTGAAGTACATTTTGATGACAATACATTATGTGTTTACGTGTACATGACACTGTTTACTCTAGTATTCGATCTAAATACTTCTTCTGCCACGGTTTCTCCAGAGCGTTGCAGCTACACTGAATGCTAAATGTCCGTCACCATCGACAACAATGCATCACCTTGAACTGTAAAGCTGTTCAGCAGTTGTGGAAATATAAACTCAACAATAACACTGATGTTGGTCCAGAATCTGTGTCTGTGTTGGGATGAGCTGCTGCTCTCTTCAGCGCCACAGAGCGTTGAGCCGCTTTAACTCTGCGCTGGTTAAGACATGTATGTTTCGCTCTCACTCTCTGTTTCAACATCGTTTCCAGCTGTTTCTCACAACCAGCGCCAACGGTCTGACCCAGTTGGAGACAGACAGCTTATGAGACAGATGTTTGTTTTAGGAGTTGGTGGAGACCAAACCAGAGCTACAAGAGGGAAACCAGTGGACTCTCATTCACCAAGCAGCCAGAAATATGCATATAATTAAGCAATAAGGTACGAGAGGCAGTACTGTATCGTCAATAATGTACTGTTCAAGGGTGTTGGGCCCGACGCCTAGACCTTTATAACCAGACCCTCTGGTGTGGTCGGATCCAGTGAGGCCTTTACCGTGGCTTACGCAGGCTGGTCTGGATCCATGACGTTTGGTTTCGTCCCTCTCGTCTCCGGGTTTTTACAACGCCAACAAAACATTGTTTGCGGACGTGAACGCTGTCCTTCATCGAACACCAGCACCGCCTCAATGGTGGATCATTGACGTACCTGCTGACCCCGCAGAGGTCACTGCTGAGGTCACTGCTGACCCCGCAGAGGTCACTGCTGAGGTCACTGCTGACCCCGTAGAGGTCACTGCTGACCCCGTAGAGGTCACTGCTGACCCTGTAGAGGTCACCAACCCCGCAGCATGTCCTTCATGTGTCCTCTGGTTCTGATCTGCAGGTCTACTGTTCCCATCTCTTCCACTTGGTGAACAGTTCATTGCCCACTTCGTTTGACTGACAGTGTTTTTTCTGTTGCGCAACATTTCATAGGCCTCAATCTCTTTCTCATCTCTGGTACTCTTCGGCTAACCTCAAGTACCTTATTGCTTTTATAATACGGTCATAACCACTCATCAAGTCATTCTCCCTGAAATATCAAAGTTTACACGCAACATGTTTGCTAACTGTCGAGCGTGAAGTGAAAACTAACGGTGGTGTGAAGTCTATCTGTTGTTTTGAGTTCTGATATGGAACGCTCTGGTGATGTAAACAGTTCATGACATTATGGCTCAGTACAGTACAGCATGTGACTCCCTCTCAACCAATCAGAATGCTTGATGTCATACCCGTATGATATAGTGTTACTGTGTCTGCTAGATGTGTGAGGATAACAATGTTATGATTTAACATGTTGTTATTCCTCACTGTTTCAAGGTGTTCACAGGATCAACGTCCCACACAGACGGAAGGTACAGATCAACATGTTCCTGTCCTGTACAGCATTACCATGATGGTTACAGAGCGTAATGAAGCACATTCCATTTCCCATGTCCTTTGTAGAAATACTTCCTTGTTATGCAAAGTGTGTTTTATCCTGATGATCGGATCAATGCCAGGTAAGTTTGATCTGCTTGTCCCAGAAATACCAAACATAGTTTCTTTATTAACAGCCCAGAAAGCTCTGAGGCTTGACGTGTTCTTAATGTCGCAGGTTCGACATTAAGGGCTGCGAGGTGAGTCGGTGGACGGAGCCGGCTCCAGAGGGAAGCCAGATCATCGTGGTCCTCAAAGACCTCAACTTTGAAGGCCAGTACGTCACCCTGGGTAAGGAAGACCAGCTGGCTGTGGGTAGACCCTTCAGGCCAATCAGATGGGCTCCAACAACGAAATGCACCTTACAGGAAACGTGTGAAGACTATTTAGATAACAAAACTAAACAATGAGTAAAGGCCAGAGGTCATGTTGGGGCTGGAGGGGATGAGGGGATGAGGGGATGAGGGGATGAGGGGTCGCTCTGCAACCACAAGGTCTGACCCCTGCTCTCCATCGTCTGCTACGGAATGTCCTTGAGCAAGGCACTTTCTTTCTTTCTAATATCCAAATATTAAACATACTGAGTGTGTGTGTGTGTGTAGACCAGCAGCGCCCCTGGCTGCTGCGGCAGGTGGAGGTGGACTCGCTCTTCCTGCGGCGGCTCAGCGTCCTGGACTACAGCCTCCTGCTGGCCCATCAGACCTTGCAGCAGGACGAACGCCACCAGAGCCTCTCCTTCGCCTCCCTCATCATCAGAGCCAAGAGGTCAGTCTCTAGTCTGTCCTCATCATCAGAGCCAAGAGGTCAGTCTCTAGTCTGTCCTCATCATCAGAGCCAAGAGGTCAGTCTCTAGTCTGTCCTCATCATCAGAGCCAAGAGGTCAGTCTCTAGTCTGCTTATAGTTCATGACAGGTTCCCAACATTCTGACCCTGCTTTAGTGGTTTGGTGGTCCATTCTGCAGTGACAGTACGGGGGATGTGGGAAATGAAATATGAAATATTACAGAATGTGGTCTATGATATCCATCTCCAGACTTCCTGTTGGCTCCCTCTCACACATGAATGGGATCAAATCATTTGATTATATGACTGTGATGTTATTGGAATGCATCACAGTCTAATAAGAACATGAGTCATTTCAGGGGTGCATAAATAGTTTACAGACATTTTTCTTTTCCAATGTCTGTTTGGGAAAGTATGCATGTGGGGTCTGAATAACTGCAGAAACAATATGTCCAAGATCCCCGAGGCCGCATGCAGGTGTTGCTCCTGTTAGTGGCTCTCAAGCTGTGGGCAGATATTACAGGTGGGGCCGGGGGGAATGTGGAATTATTTTATTTTAAAGACCTTTATTGAGAACTTCACATATTAAAAAAGTACACGTCCTGAATGAATACCTGGAGAAATGCCTGTACTTTCAGGTAAATGTCTCTAGGTCTCAGCTCAACATTGAGCATTAACTGAGAGGATCAGCCTGAGCCTCGTTTAATAAGATGTGTACTGCAGACACTAACACTATTAAGACTTAAGGCTCGTTGGTGTTGCACAGGATGCATGCTATTGTTGTTTTGAAAATATATTCAGTGTAAAACTCTTTATTGCCAAATATTTTAACTTGTTTTGTTTAGTGTTTTACAGGTGGCACTTTTGAAAAGATATCCAGTGAAAAGGTTAATTTAGCCACAATAAGATATTCTTTTGCCAAATATTAGTTATATTTTTCCACAGATAGAACTTTATTTGCATTGTTCTAAAAAAATAATGAATTCTATTTATAAAAGCACAGATGGAGTCAAATTTCTTTAAATAAAAATTCAGCATGGACCATTTTGTTACAGTGTTGGTGGGGCGCGAACATGCTTCTTCCTCCAAAGTGGGGCGCTTGAGAACCACTGTTTGTGTAATGTTTGAGTGAACTACAGTGACCAGCTGGAAATACCGAGACTTAAAAAAGGAACGACATGTTTGACTGGTTCTTTAAGTCTTCAGTGGGACAGTTTGAGACTAACAGTGTTGAGAAAGATAATTTAACATTGCTAGTTCTTTGTAATTCTGTGGTTTAGCAGCATGACACCATAGTTCCTTCACATCTGCGAGAACATTGTTGGAAAAATCTAATTAGATTCTTTATTACTCCTGTCTGTCTATTGATCAACCATGTTGGAGGAAATGTGGGCAGTAAGACTTTCCGGACGTAGCCACTCCATGTCTTGTGCCTATGTCCGGAAAGTCTCAACAGTTCTGGGGAAATGTCCATATGGTTATTGTCAACATTCTGGGTGACGACACACTAAGTCCTGTATGTGTCTCTACTTTGGTAACATGACAACAGACACTGTGTTAAAGGAGATCTAGCAGCTAGTAAACAGGCAAAGATAGAACCACCATCACAAGATGGAGCGTTGAACAGTGTGAGTGAAATATAAGAGATGGAACCGTTGACCCACAGGATGAGATCAAGAGATGTCGTGACCAGAGGGAGAAATGTACGATGTTTACACGTCAACAATAGAACAAGACATACAGAGCAGACAGATTCAGCCTCTCTGCCAGCTGGACATGTAATATGAACAGTTGTTTATTATGTTAACTAATCATGATGCATCAGTCTTAATTATAGCATCTGTCTCAACAAAAAACTGACGGATGAGTGACTCTCACAGATTACATTTTCCCCAAGAGCTGTAACTCATCAGCAAATGATAAAGAATATTAACAATGTTCCACATCCCGTCTGAGGATAGACGGTTAGATAAAATAATCTGTTCCTGGTCGTCTGTCATTCACCACTTTGGTCTGGACGGAAACATCTGGACATCTTTGGATGGGTTGCAATGCAACTTTGTTCAGACGTTGATATTCTGCAGAAGACGAATCGTATTAACTTTGAGAAAAAGTTCTGAGGGGAGAATTAATCATTTATTGGATGAATGATTCATGTTCCCCTCAGGATGAATTGAAAACAAGACCACACAGGATCCAGACACCTCAGATCTTTTGGAAGAATGAAACACTTCATTTAAAACATACAAATCATTATTAAAACGAAGGTTACGGATGTAACTAGGGTTCTATGACTCACACCCATCTCATCACACCCATCTCATCAGCTCCATTTCACTCTGCTCACCTCTTTAAGTTCCAGCTTCTTTCACACTCACTGTCAGATCGTTCGACAAAGTTCAATTCAGTTTATTTTATATAGCCCAACATCACAAATACAAGTTTGCCTCGGAGGGCTTTACAATCTGTACACATGACATCCCAAAGGCAGGCAAGAATAGGGTCTCTAGTAGTGATGTGTCCTTTCGTGTCGAGGCTTCGATGCGCGTGTCGAGTAACCAGGTAGATTTTGGTGAAGCGCGTATCGAGGCTTGTGTCGATGACGTATGTGGTGACGTTCGAAGCCTCGCGAGCCGCCCGCACCACGTGACTGATTCAGAAAATGGTTTGTGTGTTTGCCGTGCGAATTGAAATATAAGGGGCAGCGAAACTCAATGGATTTACCCCTTCCTCTCTGTACCAGCTTCATGTGTGTCTGTGAAAGGGTATTTTATAAAGCAGGCGAAATAGTCTCAAAAAGCCCAGCACTGTGGAAAAGTTCTTATTTTTACTTAAAAATTGTACTCATCAACATGGACTAGCGGAGCCGAGGCTCGAAACACCGATGCTCTGACTGAAAGTCGGATATTCTAACCACTGACCCACAGTCACATCACAACCCTCTCCCAATTTGTTTCGAGTTTTGATTTTGACCCCGCCATTATATCATAAAGATAGACACAATAATAATAAGTTAATAATTGATGTATTGGCGTCACAAACATAATTTATTCAATTTAAAGCTTCACACACCAAAGCCATGGTGTCGTTATGATCACTCTGCTTGTTTTACATGTATTGTCCACTTGGTGGCGCAGTAGAGCAAATGAAGCTCCATGAAGCTCTATGAAGCTTCGGCACATGAGCGAACCAATTGGATGGAAAGCTTTAATGCTTCAGGAAGCTTCATCTCGCCATCACTAGTCTCTAGCACCAGGTGTAGGTCCCATGCGGGAGCCTTCGAGGCGCAACCACAGACCCCCTTTTAGGAAGAGGGACACCATCCTGTGGCTCCCCACTGTGTTATTGTTGACCCTAACATGCTGACATGAAATAGCAGCCACGTACACCCTCAGGGTAGAGGTAGACCAGTGTGGCAGACACAGGGCACTGTACTGAGTCTTTGTTCTGAACTGCACACCAGTCAGAAAACCACCTCCACCTGACTGCAGACAGGTAGATGGCGCTCTGGCATTCAGAAAAGTCCTTCTGACTGGCTAGCTGGTCGGACCCTCCAGCGGCTAGACCCACAGTTGAAGGACGCTGGGGTCGGGATGCCAAATCCAACCCCCGAGCTGAGACAGGAGGTTTCTCCTGTCGGGGAGGCATCAGAGCGTCCTGCAGCAGAGTTTGTGCAGCAGGGAGAACCAAGTCTTGGCAGCCATAAGGAGACCACCTCTTCCCTGCCGAAGAGACCCTATATGCTGTGCACCACCTCTGGATGAAGCCGCCACTCCCCCGATGGTGGCTTGTGATGGGAGAGGAAACCCGCTACCTGGTACCGTTCTCCTGGTAGATGCATTGCCCGTAGGATGGTCAGGCGAGGTTGCCAGCCAAATCAAAATAGCACAGAACACTCATAGTAACTTTGCAGATTTGGTGCCGCCCTGGTTTGTGTGAAACACGGTTGAGGTGGAGTCTGACTGGACAAGCACATGCTTTTCTTTCAAGAATGGCAGGAAGTGTTTGAGCTCCAGGTGCCTGGTCCATAGCTCTAGAGCAGTGAAAGCTCTGTGTGGTCCTGAGCGGAGCATTGCCCCAGAGCCACCCTGTTCTACCACACTGCACCCCGCCCTGAGAGGCAGGCATCTGATGTGACGACCTTCTGGCGGAATGGAATGGAGCCTATGGGGACACCCCTTGAAAGATATGCCTTCTCCCTCCATGAGGATGGAGCGAGAAGGCAGTGCAAACCACAGAACAGAATAGTTGGGGTCAAGTAAGACCACAGCACCTCCAACCTCCACAATAACGAGGAGGGATTGTAATTATCTATAAACTTATATCCATGGACTGCTGTATTACTTTTGCCAAGCCATTAAGCTATTAGCTTAGCTTTAGCTTTCGAGGGGCAATTGTACCCGATCAGCAGACCAATTTCACATTTTACAAGATGCATATAATTCGTCTTAGACGTCTTTGGCCATTACAAAAGGCTCTCCATGTCGTTCATTGAGCAGATCCCATGCTGCGTGATATGAATCTTCTCAATCAATCAGAACATTCCTGCCTAAGACCTCTTTAGTTGCTCATCCAACATATTTCTGGATTTTCTCTGTCTGAAAGGACAACACACTAAAACTGTAGGCTCTAAAAATGGCCGGCCTTCATCCAGACATTTGCAAGGTCTGCCGTGTCATGTTGAAGCGCCCTTCTTGGAGCCACATCTCTTATTGGTTGTGGGTTAACCTGATTGATTGCTTGCTCAACCGTAGGCAGTTAAGACGTATGTGGTGTAAGTCCTTGGTCTTTCATCATAGACACCCCCAGGTGTCTCCAGGCTAGATGAGCTCATCTAGCCTGGAGACACCTGGGGGTTCCCTAGCAAATGTTGGGGAGAGGGACGTCTGGAATACCTTATCTTACATCTCATCTTATCTGCTGCTTCTAAAACCCAGCCCCAGGTAAGAGAGAGAGAGAGAGAGAGAGAGAGAATTATTTTTGGTTGTATGACAAACCATAGTTTAGTCATACATGCTTAGTCAGTTTAGGTTATTTTGGGAATGAAGCAAAAACACATTTCTTCATTTGAAAATGTGTGCCTCTGCTTTGGAAATCATATCACATCTTAATTGTTGTAATTAGATTTGCCAAATACATCCTAGTTACTTGTTATTGCTCCTACTGACATTATGACGTCTACACATGTTTAGATCCCTTTACTGCACATATGTATTGTGAATGAGGCTGCATCACTTACACCTGTTATCTCCTCTGGGACGTTCCCATTTTAGATCAGTGAATCCCGGCTCCAGCCCCATGCAGGCCGGCATAGCTCCCGTCCCTGGGGCCGTCCTGGAAGAAGACTCCACCTTGGAGTTGTCTGAAACAGATTCCAGGTATTTGGAGCAATTACAAGCAGGAGTTGCATCAGGTGGTGGCACTATTCAAACGTGCCCTGAGCATTCAGGGCCGGGAAGTGACGCAGCTGAGCTCCCAGACTTCAGGGCCCAGAACCGACGTTTACTGCCCAACCTAAAGAACCCTCTGCACGTCATTGATGGACCTGAGCAGCGCTACTTCATCGGCATCATTGACATTTTCACAGTTTACAGTTTTAAGAAGAGGCTGGAGCATTTGTGGAAGAGACTGAGACATCCAGGCCGCTCCTTCTCCACCGTCAGCCCTCCAGCGTACTGCCTCAGACTGTGTCGCTGGGTCCAGGATCACACCAAGTAGACCGGATGGGAGGCGGAGACTTACTGAGCATGTCCAACCAACCACAGCCAACGCATGAAACGTTTCTCTCAACCTTCCCACATGCTCAACACACAGCTTCTGTCAGTCTGGTCTCCTAAAAACTACGTTCTCATACAACAGAATGCTTTGTCGTTTACATTTTGAGGACGGGCCTTTCACCCGGTAGACTAGGCTCCATGTCCCTCAACAAGTTAGCATTGACTTATTTTAATGTTTCACGTAACGCATGTAATTTAAGTTACGTAACAAACGATATTTATTTTAGCCAAACCATGATCTTTTACTAAAACTAACCAAGTAGTTTTGTTGTGTATTTTTCCACAGCGTTAAGTGTTTAAAACTGCCTCCGTAGCCAGGGAGAAAACGTCTTTAGTGGATGGGACATCATTTTTAAGAGACCTTGGTTCATTTGTATCCCATGTTGACATTTTATGATAAATTATGATCACATGTTGAGACATGCAAATAAAAAACAATTCTGTCCTCACAAAATGTTTTGGTATTTTTTTCAAGGTGCAACAAGACCCTAATAGAAAAAATAAGAATAGCCCCTTTTGTACAACATCAAAAACAGACAAACTGATATGTGTTCATAGTACAAATACAATACAAAAAGTTCCAAAATCTTTAAAATAGATTTACAGCAAAATAATTATGTTCTGCTTATTTTTTGATAAACTGCTGGTATTAGAGGGTTTTATTGAATTTGTGACTACATAAGTTCTAAAGGGATGAGAAGATAAGAATAATAAGAAATACTGCTTCCACAACATTGACAATATAATAAAACCTGTATCTTGTTTTCAAACCTATCACCGACACATCTCTCCTTGCTTGTAATCAACAACATGAACAAGTTTGATCAGATACATTTTCTCCTCTATTAAAAAATGAGCCAGACATTCACAACATGTGAGAGACTTCTTACTGTGCGGCTTCGATGATTCTGGGAATTAAGTATTGTTGAAGGATGCATCTTCCCAGTATGACGATGGGGAGCTTCCAGCCTGAGGACGTCATGAGGCGGTTCCTCCAGGCGGCTCAGCTGCTGATATAAGAGCTGCCTGTAACTCCGGCACAGGCTTCTGCGTGGAGCCGTCCTCAGAGTAAGACTTGCCAGCATGGGACAAAGGCTGACAGATCAGCCGCTGCCAGCTGCTGCTGCCTGTGGGCACGCAGTGATGGACCTGGGCCCGGACACGTCTGTGCTCATCCTCCTCAAACACTGCCGGGACATGAAGCAACAGGAGACGCGCCTCAGACGCATCTCTCTGCTGCTGCTGCTGCTCGCCGCTGCAGCGCTGCTCGCCTTCACCTGCTGGGCGGCTTTAGGGTGTGAACACACACCCAGCGGACACGGGGTGAGTCTTTCCTCTCGGCCTCAGGGTCCTGGGCTGCTTTAAGGTGTGGCCTCAGGGTCCTGGGCTGCTTTAAGGTGTGGCCTCAGGGTCCTGGGCTGCTTTAAGGTGTGGCCTCAGGGTCCTGGGCTGCTTTAAGGTGTGGCCTCAGGGTCCTGGGCTGCTTTAAGGTGTGGCCTCAGGGTCCTGGGCTGCTTTAAGGTGTGGCCTCAGGGTCCTGGGCTGCACACCAGGAGAGCATTAAAGCTCATCTTTTAAGTTACATTGGGCTGCAGGACTAATACAGTATTAGTACTACAGTAATATTACTGTAGTACTAATACTTCCCTCTTACAGAGCTGAATGAGGAGTTTAAAACTACCTGAACTAACTACATTATTTGGGGATTGATTTAAGACTTGCGCAATATGACGTGAATGATTTTTTTCTATCTTTTGGAGCGTTTTTCCTGATCGGATGTGAGGTCCCGGGACAGAGGATGTCTGTGTGTACAGACTGTACAACTCTGAGGATCATCTGTGATTTGTGGTTCTGGGCTGTACAAACTAATCTGAACTGAAGATGCTGCATCTCTGCAGATGAACACAGTGAATGGAGATGGACTGCAGCTGGAGGAAAAAGAGAAGAGTCCAGCCTTCTCCAAGCAGCAGGGAGTTTTCCCTAGAGGTATGCTGTGCCTTTAAATCAGAATATTTAAATTTCAAAGTTGTCTTTACTGCTCTGTGCTCTAAAGCACCACGGTATCCTGCATGAGTCCAGAGCGCTGTGCTGACGCTCTCTCCTCTGCAGGCGCTCAGGCTAACTCCAACAGACTGCGCATTGATCTGAGTAAGTGATTTATTGTTCTTTACTGACGTTCCACTACTTTGTGCATGACTTTTGTTTTGCCTGATAACGACTGAAACACACATGTTTATGTTAGTTCATATATTTCCTTATTATAGTTTCATTTAGGATCTTTATGTGTTTACAAAGTCTCAAAACGAAATGAACCAATCCTTAAAAACTCACTTTCAAAGAATGAACATTCCAAGTGTTGCAAAGCCAACTATGTCCTGTTAGTGACTAACTAACATTCACACTGATGGGAGGAGCTACCATGAAGGTACCACCTGTCCATCAGGACTAACTAACATTCACACTGATGGGAGGAGCTACCATGAAGGAACCACCTGTCCATCAGGACTAACATTCACACTGATGGGAGGAGCTACCATGAAGGAACCACCTGTCCATCAGGACTAACATTCACACTGATGGGAGGAGCTACCATGAAGGTACCACCTGTCCATCAGGACTAATCATTCATACATCACCATTTGAGGGTTAAGTGTTTTGACCAAGAACACATCGACATTGACTAGAGGAGACAGGGATCAAACCGCCGATCCTCTGACTGAAGGATACCAATGATCCCCAGACAACAATCCGAGAGGGATTAGTTCAGGTGGACCACGACTGACTGTATGTTCCTCCTGCAGGCTCCAGGTCTGACGGCCACAGCTCTGACCCCCGGTACGTCCAGTGGAACGCCGTGTTCGGTGAAGAATACAACGAAGAGAAACGTGCCATTGTGATTCCTGAGGACGGCTTTTATTTTGTCTATGTGAGGATCGCCTTAAGCTGCCACGATGACGACGAAGCTTCAGACTTGGAGACATTCCACGCAGTGCTGCACAAATGGAACGAAGCCTACAACGCCACCGTGACGCTGACGGAGGCCTGGGAGGGCGTGGCCTGCGCCGCGGACGGGCACAGGGGCGTGTTTGTTGGGCAGCTCTGTGATTTGCTGAGAGGAGATCATGTGAGCGTGTGGATCAGACGGGGTTACCGCCTGATCTCCAAAGCAGCATTTGGAGCGTTTCTGGCATAGAGAATGTGCCTCCATGACAATACCGAACGCCGTCTGCAGTGTAAATGTTCATTGTCTCTCTCAATAATGTATCTGTACAATATTTCTTTATTAAAAAAATATATTGAATATTCATTTTTGAAAGAGAAATACACATCAAACTAAAATTTCTGAAAAGGTTGTGCCTGACGGTGAAGGGCTCCATGGCAACAGCAGAGCAGCTGCTCAGCATCAGCACCTCTTCCTCAGCTGCTCGTCCTCATGTTCCTCACATGGGCTCCGTGGAAATAAACAGCTTTTTATTGCCAAGAAGTATTGTTACAACAGAGAAGAAATCTAACAAACACTAATTTCTGAACTTTTTGTTCGATGTTACGCAGAAGGTTGAGTAATCCCAGGACATGTCTGGTTCCTCAGCGTGTTGTTCAGATGCTCCTGGCAGCTTCTTCATGTGAAGAGATGCTCGTTCCTCTGGAGTTAAAAGGTGGGAGGAAACATCTCCACTCTTATCGACTTCCTTCCTTTAACATGCCAGCGGTCCGAGTGTGACGTTGTGTCTGTGGTATTGAAGTAAAGCATTCCCATTAACCACACACACCGTTACACCAGTAGTATCTCAGTAGGTTTAGAGTTTTTGGTTTTACGAAAAGTCACTGTTGAGACTCATGAGACTTTATTCTGAATAATTCTGTTATCGGTTTTCATTGCAAACTATTCTGTCAACCAGCTGACATTGCTTTGGGAAAGACTCGTTTCTTGTTGTTTTTATAAATAATAAGATCATTCCCTCCACTCTGAGGGCCCTTGGAGGGTTAAACATGCAGGTTGGACTGCATGCTGCGGCCCAACTATTGTTATATTTAACATGATATTTAACTATTAAAAAAAAATACTCATCCAGGGGTCCCTAATGGACCACCTGTCCATCAGGACTAACTAACAATTTCTTCCAGACAATTATTGTTGTGTATCTGTGCAGTAGCTATTCAAGAACCAGGCACTCATATTGCTGTAACACATGCATGTTTATTGCACATCAAAGCAGTGGAACCAGCTGGAACATGTGATGACAACAAGGTGTCTGGTCATGTTAAGGTCCTCCTGCAGGCATCGACAACACGCTACATTATACACAGGAAACACAGCCGACACACACACACACACACACACACACACACACACAGAACAGACTTGTTTCTACAGCGTGCAGCTCCACACGAGGTGTTCTTCAGTCCTTGGCCTGTTTATATCTGAAAATAATCAATACTTTGACAACATATTCTTAACTCCTAGTCCTCGTTCCTCTGCCTGAGTGGATGGAGTTCGTTCAGTTGTCATCTGTGCTTGGAAACTCCATTGGCTAATGAGAAATGTCAAATTCAGTGGAAAGCAACGGAAAACGACCGATATTGGGCAATGGGGTAAGAAGGGTTACTATAACCAGGGTCAAGAAAGACTTTGATGCGCAAACATTAAGTTATGAAGAAGTGTCTAAAGCATTACTGCAATGTTCATTTCAGTCTGAAAGGTGACACTACCTCAGGGGTCGGCAACCTGCGGCTCTTTAGCCCGTCTGTTGCGGCTCTTTAGCCCGTCTGTTGCGGCTCTTTAGCCCGTCTGTTGCGGCTCTTTAGCTCGTCTGTTGCGGCTCTTTAGCTCGTCTGTTGCGGCTCTTTAGTAGCCCGTCTGTTGCGGCTCTTTAGCCCGTCTGTTGCGGCTCTTTAGTCCGTCTGTTGCGGCTCTTTAGCTCGTCTGTTGCGGCTCTTTAGTAGCCCGTCTGTTGCGGCTCTTTAGCTCGTCTGTTGCGGCTCTTTAGCCCGTCTGTTGCGGCTCTTTAGCTCGTCTGTTGCGGCTCTTTAGCTCGTCTGTTGCGGCTCTTTAGCTCGTCTGTTGCGGCTCTTTAGCCCGTCTGTTGCGGCTCTTTAGCTCGTCTGTTGCGGCTCTTTAGCCCGTCTGTTGCGGCTCTTTAGTCCGTCTGTTGCGGCTCTTTAGCTCGTCTGTTGCGGCTCTTTAGTAGCTCGTCTGTTGCGGCTCTTTAGCCCGTCTGTTGCGGCTCTTTAGCCGTCTGTTGCGGCTCTTTAGCCCGTCTGTTGCGGCTCTTTAGCTCGTCTGTTGCGGCTCTTTAGCTCGTCTGTTGCGGCTCTTTAGCCCGTCTGTTGCGGCTCTTTAGCCCGTCTGTTGCGGCTCTTTAGCTCGTCTGTTGCGGCTCTTTAGCCCGTCTGTTGCGGCTCTTTAGCTCGTCTGTTGCGGCTCCCTGAGGCTTTTGTTTTTTGCCCAGTGGAAAACGTTTAAAGGGAAGTCCTCTTATCTTGGAGTTGTAGGTGATATTGTGTCACTGAAAATAAAATAAATGTTTCCACGTTTCTTTCACTAAATGTGCGTCACGCCCTGCAGCTGCTCCTCGTGACTCAGAGCCCCGCCCTCGCGCGCAGATGAGAGCAGAAGAGCGATTCCTCAACTGCTGCAGCAAACTGAGTAAAGTAGATCTACTTTCAGGAAGTGGATCACGTCTCCAGACTCCACTCCTGCTGCTGGTTCTGTGTCGGCTCATGAGACCCTGAGGCGTCCGCTAGTAAACACGGATCCGTCCTCCGGTTGCGGTGCTCTAGTGAGGAGGACGCTCAGTGGAAACGTAGCGAAAGATATGCGTTTAAAATGTAAAGCTCAGTGAGGAGGACAGGTATAACCTGCTACCTGCAGTTACAGGTAAACACTCTACCACATGAGCCACACGTATAGACAGACCTGAAGGGCTGCATAGTGGTGTTTTTAATTAACCTTAATGTAGCCGACACGTGACTATTTTTTGTTTGATAGTTATAAACAGGTAAAATAGCAATACAATGTAAACAAATGTCTTTTTTCTTGTTCTATATTTTCATAAATACATCAAACTATAGTTTTTTGTATATATAATATGACTATATATCAAACTTTAGAAGCTGTGATATCAAATAATATTTGTGGCTCCAGACAATTCTTTTTTGGTGGAAAAAGGTGAAAATGGCTCTTTGGATATGAAAGGTTGCTGACCCCTGTTCTAGAGGAACGCATGAATGTACTAAGTCATTGCACTCTGACGTTTTGATTTAAAAGAACAGGATATTTTGGCCCAATGGCTCTAAAGAAACAACCTTCCATCTTCCTCTGGAACCAGGGACATCTGGCCAGCTGCCAACTGGGACGTTCCAAACTACTGCACAGCTTCTGCTGGCAGCAGCTTGGGATGTGACATCACACTTGGGATTCCCTTAGAAAGACTCACAACATCACACACGCAGAAAGCATCCAAATAAAGACGTTACATCATCTGTAGTCAGTTACACACAACACAACACTAGTCATCCACGCTGAAGTCATTTCTTTGACCCTGATGGTTGTGAACGTTCTCCTGAGATCTATGAGCTCATCACAGTACGACTATGAGCTCATCACAGTACGACTATGAGCTCATCACAGTACGACTCTGAGCTCATCACAGTACGACTATGAGCTCATCACAGTACGACTATGAGCTCATCACAGTACGACTCTGCTTCCAGTCAGTAAACTCTGCTGCAACACTTGTTGTAATGGCGTTACACAAACGACAGGCCAAGTAGGTCTACTATGTTGTGGAGACGGTTTGGAATTCTATGCTCCGACTTTCCCTTGACCTTTTTGAAGATATGATTCATGATTTTCTGTATTTGAAAATGGTAATGGATTACGCATTGTCTTTTGAATGCCTCATAAATGCGTTGAGGTAAAAACACAAATGAAAGATTGAGAAGAATGAAGTTTCAGTTTTCACACAAAAGGGCTCCGTTAGCTAACTGATGGAGCGTAGCTGTAACCTCATCACACACTTCACTGTCATAAAGACCCACTGCTGCTCACAGTCACAAGCGCTTGTTGCAATTTCCTCCCATGAGCCATCTGAGTTCATAGAAGATGTCCCAACAAAATGGTTTGCATAAGTGTGTGTGTGTGTGTGTGTGTGTGTGCGTGTGTGTGTGTGTGTGTGTGTGTGCGTGTGTGTGTGTGTGTGTGTGTGTGTGTGTGTGTGTGTGTGTGTGCGTGTGTGTTTGTGTGTGTGTGTGTGTGTGTGTGTGTGCGTGTGCGTGTGTGTGTGTGTGGTTTGGTCCTCTAGCTCAGCAGTTCTAGGTAGGTGACAGGAACCTTTCCCTTTTGGTTCCCGCGTTCTCCAATCAACCAATCAGGATCCATTCCTGGTACGGTGTGTACAGTAATGAGCTGGAGAAACAAAAAAACAGTACATTTTAAGATATATTTCATAGAAAAATCTTTCATCAAAGTGAACCTATTTAAACAGGAACAAACTAATACATAGGATGTTTCGCAAGCGAAGGGAAACGTAAAGCAAAATGATGTAACATCATGTGACACGGCACCATCTTCCTCCTCCAGCCTCCATCGGCTGAGACCAGGCCAGAAGCAGACCGGGAATAGAGATCACAAGCAGTACCTAGAGCAGGGACCACAGGGTTGTGCTGATAAGCCATAGGCTGATAATCATGCAACTTTTATCAAACTTTCTAAGACTTAACCAACAGTTTACCAAACACTGTATTGAGCTTCCCTCCTGCTCTGCCTCTTGTATTATTTACCAGGTACTTTACAAAGACACTTTTACCAAGGGGATCATTTGACGCCAAGACAAAAATATGTCTAAGTCAGGAAACCAGCCGAGACGAGTAACGCTGACTAGCATTAGCAGTGTTGCTAGCATACCTGATGGGTCTGTTTGAACCGGGTAGAGCAGCGCTGACCACTGACCACCGGTCAGCTTCCCAGGCTGGATGAAGGAAACTAAAATGTGATAATAACATCAATGACAATATCTTAACTAATAAACTTCTCCCAGAAACTGCTCTCGACCCACAGACTGAGTGTACCTCGTGCCTGGAGAGACTCAGCAGATAACAACTGGGCAGTGGTGGCCGTCAGGGCCTGTAAGTCTTCTCTGCTGGCCTAAACAGAATCACAAAGCTATATCTATTTTATAATTTAATTGTTTTTCACAAATACACTACATGTATTATAATTATTTTTCCCCATCAGCTTATTTTCTCATTGCACAGCTCCTGTCTTCCTCTGTTGCTCTGCTTCTGGCTGCTGCACAGCGCTGGTTAAGGACAGCTTTTGTCCAATCAGATTTCACCTCTGTTTCTCTATGGGAGAAAAGCCGGTTAAACTACATGCTAACGGCCTGCTAGCGTATGGACGCGTGTTTCGCGCAGGGCCCGGCGTGACCATTAACGTGCACTGTGATTGGTCAGTGGTGCAGCGGCAGTAGGTGGCGGTAATGCACCTTTTTTTGGGGGGGCATGATCAGCTGTTTGACTCAGACGGCACTGAAGGTGCAGGTAGAAAAGCCACGGCCCGCCAATGCAACTGGGGGTCACTCAAACCAATTTAAGGCCGAGCCAGCCGACGTGGTTTTAAGGTCGGTGTGTGGGTGACTCATCCTACTTTACCTCATCAGCCAAGAGGGACAGCTCGCTGACATCGTGGCCGTCGTAGTCGTACAGCACCTTGGCCTTCCTCGTGCCGGTGACCTGGAGCTGCGTCTGCTCCATCGCCAGCGTGCCGGGCCTTTGGCCAGACAGAGAGGAGGCTGGGGCCCCAGGGGACGACGGCCCAGACGGGAGAGCAGAGGCGGCGGGGTCGGGGTCGACCGCAGCGGCAGGGTGGGGCGCGCTGACCCCACATCTGTGTGAACATTGAAGACAAGTGAAGTTACGGTAATCCTACAAAAATGTCCATTCTTTGGCCATGGAACACCATTAGTACCTGTCTGGGTGTGACCGCTGTCCAGACTTGGGTACTAATGGCGTTCCATGGCAAAAGAAAGGGAATAAGATTGAGTGTCTTGATTGAGCTGTGGTGCTGCTGTCTGAATAGCTAACTCCTGGTCAAACACATTTGGAAGCTTGCTTTTATAGTTACACAGTGCTGGTCACCCTTGTTGGTACCGATGACATTAAGTACTCCATGTAGAACATCTCCTGAAAAAAACTAATCTAGTGAAGCAGCGTTGGTCTAAAGAGACTTATGTTTAGGACAGAACCGCAAAAGAAACAACAACTGTATGTTTACAATAGGACTAAATAAACTATGCAAACTGTAAGATTGACATTATTTGCACCCTTCAAATCAGTGATAAACTCACAGGTGAAATCAATGAGAAGTCTTTGAAGGTTGATGCAAACTGTGGAAAAAACATCACGTAAAAACGTCCAAAGAGCTGAAGGCTGACCTGAACCCGTCTGGAGTTTTAACAGGAGCCACGGGTTGAACCACGAAGGCCAAAGAAGACCTGAACAAACCACAATCCTTCTGGCATCTCATTTCTTAGTGTACCGGGTACTCAACCAGGTTCTTTATTGATTCCATGTTATCCTTGTCATAAACAAAAAATATATAAAAAGTCAAAAACCTTAAATTATTCTTGAGGGAGGAAGCTCAAACTCAATATCCTGCTGCTTGATGACTGGCCTCCTGACTGGGACACTGCTCCTAAAGCCTGAATGATGGCTCACAGTGTCTGGCTGTAGGCATACCATAATATGCTGTAGGCATACCATAATATGCTGTAGGCATACCATAATACGGGTTAGAGCGATACTGATCCTCCATCCTCTCACAGACCTCTAGGGTTTCAGTGGCAGAGGAAATAGAACCATCGTGTGATGGATCACCAAAACGAGCCTCGGGCGTAAACGCATCATAATCATGATTTCCTTTGATTACAGGAATTTCTTAAAAATGAGGAAATTATGACAATGAATGCCATTTGAGCTGAATTTACCTTTAATTTGTACAAAACCTGTTCAGTAAAATCTCATGAAATCAGACATGGACACAGCAGGGGTCATCATGAACAACAGAGGCTGTAGTATACAAGACATTCCTGTAATCAAAGTCAAAACATGAGGAAATCATGAATATGAATGGACTACTGTATGTTGGCATTTCTCAGACGTGTGAAGTTGGACAGACAGGGATCAATCGGTCCAGTACACCTGTGCTGTTGCCTTCACCCGTAACGTCAGAAGCAGCCTGGGTGACCCAGCTGTTCCTGAAGAGAGGTATGACCTGTGGCTTCCTCACAGCATCAGTCAAACTCCCAGGACATGTGACCATATCTCTAGTGTATGCGGTCTGGAAACAAAAGATAATGGACCATTGGATTTATGATGTCTTGGGGAAATTAGGGCCCTAAAGACAAAACAAGGCAGACTAATGTGTAGCTCAGAATATACCGCTCTGCTAAAGGAGACGTGGGTAACCTTCACAGTGGAGTCGAAAACATTTTGAAAACTCGTTTATCCTTTCAAGTCCCATCCCCCTTGGACCTGGTTGCCTGAGCTGTTCTAATCTCCCCGGGTCAGACATGCAGCAGAGGAAGCTGCACAGAGTCCTCACTTGAGCTCCCTCTGCAGGTCCTGCATGTAGTGGTGACACTGGGCGTAGTACGTGGCCTGAGCCTCTGCAAAGTCCTGCAGACATCGCAGGTGGTTGAGCTGAGGGAAGAACGCAGAAGAGGAAGTCAGTGTGTGGAATCCCCGCAGAACATGATACATAAACACATAAATACATACACCATTCCTGGGTCATGTGTTAGGAGCCGGCATTGGGCAAAGCGTTTACAGCCTGGTCCGGTCTCCAGACTATCGCAGGTCTGACATCCACTCACACTCAGACCTACGGGCACTTCAGAGTCTTCCACGAACCACCAATGAGCTACGCTGCCAGTCTGGACTGGGAGGAAGCTGGAGAGAATCCATGCTGAACATCCTCTAACCACGACGCCGCCGTGCAGGAGCACACCATGCTTTCCTTGTTCCAAAAGCTCATCATGAATACATGTGTACTATGATGAGCTAACTTACAGCAGACCCAGCACAACTTGGAATGACATGTGTCTCCTTAAACCTGAATTATATTGAACATATTCCAGTAACTCTTTATAATAACTACACACTATTTAGCATTAGTAAAGCAGGAGTAAACACTTCTTCAATTCATCATTTATAAAGCATCGTTGTTTTATTCTTGATTAATAAGCTTGACTATTATGAGTTTCATGATTAGGTTTTCATAATTTATAAATGATGGATGATGTAGGTACTAATGTAGTTACTAGTGTAGGTACTAGTGTAATTACTAATGTAGTTACTAGTGTAGTTACTAGTGTAATTACTAATGTAGTTACTAGTGTAGTTACTAATGTAGTTACTAGTGTAGTTACTAATGTAGTTACTAGTGTAGTTACTAGTGTAGTTACTAGTGTAGTTACTAGTGTAGTTACTAGTGTAGTTACTAATGTAGTTACTAATGTAGTTACTAGTGTAGTTACTAATGTAGTTACTAGTGTAGTTACTAATGTAGTTACTAATGTAGTTACTAGTGTAGTTACTAGTGTAGTTACTAATGTAGTTACTAGTGTAGTTACTAATGTAGTTACTAATGTAGTTACTAGTGTAGTTACTAATGTAGTTACTAATGTAGTTACTAGTGTAGTTACTAATGTAGTTACTAGTGTAGTTACTAATGTAGTTACTAGTGTAGTTACTAATGTAGTTACTAGTGTAGTTACTAGTGTAGTTACTAATGTAGTTACTAGTGTAGTTACTAATGTAGTTACTAGTGTAGTTACTAATGTAGTTACTAATGTAGTTACTAGTGTAGTTACTAATGTAGTTACTAGTGTAGTTACTAATGTAGTTACTAGTGTAGTTACTAATGTAGTTACTAGTGTAGTTACTAGTGTAGTTACTAATGTAGTTACTAGTGTAGTTACTAATGTAGTTACTAGTGTAGTTACTAGTGTAATTACTAATGTAGTTACTAGTGTAGTTACTAATGTAGTTACTAGTGTAGTTACTAGTGTAGTTACTAGTGTAGTTACTAGTGTAGTTACTAATGTAGTTACTAGTGTAGTTACTAATGTAGTTACTAATGTAGTTACTAGTGTAGTTACTAATGTAGTTACTAGTGTAGTTACTAATGTAGTTACTAATGTAGTTACTAGTGTAGTTACTAGTGTAGTTACTAATGTAGTTACTAGTGTAGTTACTAATGTAGTTACTAATGTAGTTACTAGTGTAGTTACTAATGTAGTTACTAATGTAGTTACTAGTGTAGTTACTAATGTAGTTACTAGTGTAGTTACTAATGTAGTTACTAGTGTAGTTACTAATGTAGTTACTAGTGTAGTTACTAGTGTAGTTACTAATGTAGTTACTAGTGTAGTTACTAATGTAGTTACTAGTGTAGTTACTAATGTAGTTACTAATGTAGTTACTAGTGTAGTTACTAGTGTAGTTACTAATGTAGTTACTAGTGTAGTTACTAATGTAGTTACTAGTGTAGTTACTAGTGTAGTTACTAATGTAGTTACTAGTGTAGTTACTAATGTAGTTACTAGTGTAGTTACTAGTGTAGTTACTAGTGTAATTACTAATGTAGTTACTAATGTAGTTACTAGTGCAGTTACTAATGTAGTTACTAGTGTAGTTACTAGTGTAGTTACTAGTGTAGTTACTAGTGTAGTTACTAATGTAGTTACTAATGTAGTTACTAGTGTAGTTACTAATGTAGTTACTAGTGTAGTTACTAGTGTAGTTACTAATGTAGTTACTAGTGTAGTTACTAGTGTAATTACTAATGTAGTTACTAGTGTAGTTACTAGTGTAATTACTAATGTAGTTACTAGTGTAGTTACTAATGTAGTTACTAGTGTAGTTACTAATGTAGTTACTAGTGTAGTTACTAATGTAGTTACTAGTGTAGTTACTAATGTAGTTACTAGTGTAGGTACTAGTGTAATTACTAATGTAGTTACTAGTGTAGTTACTAGTGTAGTTACTAGTGTAGCTACTAGTGTAGTTACTAGTGTAGTTACTAGTGTAATTACTAATGTAGTTACTAGTGTAATTACTAATGTAGTTACTAGTATAGTTACTAGTATAGTTACTAGTGTAGTTACTAGCATAGTTACTAGTGTAGTTACTAGTGTAGTTACTAGTGTAGTTACTAGTGTAGTTACTAGTGTAGCTACTAGTGTAGTTACTAGTGTAGTTACTAGTGTAATTACTAATGTAGTTACTAGTGTAATTACTAATGTAGTTACTAGTATAGTTACTAGTATAGTTACTAGTATAGTTACTAGCGTAGTTACTAGTGTAGTTACTAATGTAGTTACTAGTGTAGTTACTAGTGTAATTACTAATGTAGTTACTAGTGTAATTACTAATGTAGTTACTAGTGTAGTTACTAATGTAGTTACTAGTGTAGTTACTAATGTAGTTACTAGTGTAGGTACTAATGTAGTTACTAGTGTAGGTACTAGTGTAATTACTAATGAGTTACTAGTGTAGTTACTAGTGTAATTACTAATGTAGTTACTAGTGTAGTTACTAGTGTAATTACTAATGTAGTTACTAGTGTAGTTACTAATGTAGTTACTAGTGTAGTTACTAATGTAGTTACTAGTGTAGTTACTAATGTAGTTACTAGTGTAGGTACTAGTGTAATTACTAATGTAGTTACTAGTGTAGTTACTAGTGTAGTTACTAGTGTAGCTACTAGTGTAGTTACTAGTGTAGTTACTAGTGTAATTACTAATGTAGTTACTAGTATAGTTACTAGTATAGTTACTAGTGTAGTTACTAGTGTAGTTACTAGTGTAGTTACTAGTGTAGTTACTAGTGTAGTTACTAGTGTAATTACTAATGTAGTTACTAGTGTAATTACTAATGTAGTTACTAGTATAGTTACTAGCATAGTTACTAGTGTAGTTACTAGCGTAGTTACTAGTGTAGTTACTAATGTAGTTACTAGTGTAGTTACTAGTGTAGTTACTAGTGTAGGTACTAATGTAGTTACTAGTGTAGGTACTAGTGTAATTACTAATGTAGTTACTAGTGTAATTACTAATGTAGTTACTAGTGTAGTTACTAGCGTAGTTACTAGTGTAGCTACTAGTGTAGTTACTAGTGTAGTTACTAATGTAGCTACTAATGTAGCTACTAGTGTAGTTACTAGTGTAGTTACTAATGTTATTACTAATGTAGTTACTAGTGTAGTTACTAGTGTAGTTACTAGTGTAGTTACTAGTGTAGTTACTAATGTAGTTACTAATGTAGTTACTAGTGTAGTTACTCATGTAGTTACTAGTGTAGTTACTAATGTAGTTACATCCTGTGCATCTGTATCGCTTTGACCGGCCTGTAAAAACATCCACATGAAGGATGCATGAGTCCTCCCACCGTCACAATCCATCACTAACTAAATAATTATATATTATTTTATGGAAATATTTCTAGTTAAACCTAGAACCAACATGGTATAAATGCTGGTATAAGCCATATTTTAAGTGTCATTAATTCTAGTGGGGAATTACTAAATTCCCCATATATTTATCTAGTTACTGGAATTTGCCTATAATACTCTTGGTCAATAACCATATGTTATTTTAACGGGGCGATGTGGTCACACAGTTAACTCGAGTGGATTTGACTACAAACGTTTTTTACTGCAGAGGTGTAAAGATACGAAAGCCTTTTTCTCTCCTTTTGCTCACAGAGCAACAACTCTGTGTGTCATATTCACTTCAGTTAAACTTGGCGCTATTAATAAGCACCATTTACTTCCTCCCCACGGGAACACTCATTCCTTCCTTGGAGCATGTGTGTAGTGCATCTGTGCAGCACGTCTGCCTCATGGAGCTCACGTCCTCTGCAGACTACGAGTCACTCACATGCGTGCTGCCGATGCCCTCCAGCAGCAGCCGGGTCAGCTCGGCCTGCCGGTCGAACTCCGTCTGAGCCACACGGAGCTCCTGCTCCGCCTGCAGGAGGAAGCAACAACAACAATAATAATAATAACAATAACAACAACTTTATTTATATAGCACCTTTAAAAACAAAGTTCACAAAGTGCTCTACAGAGAAGCAACGCATAGACATAACTTAAATACCAGTAAACAAAAAGGACCATAAAGGCAATGAATACAATAAAACCAAACTAATAACCAAAAAGAGCAAATGGAGTAGAAAACAAATAAAATATACAACAAAAACAGGGGAACAAAATAACTGCATAATAGATAATAAAAGGGCGACATCACAATAAGAGGGCTCATTTACACACACACACACACACACACACACACACACACACACACACACACACACACACACACACACACACACACACACACACACACACACACACACATACTCACTTTGTCCACTTCCTCACTCAGCAGCTGAGAACAGAAAGAAGAGTCATGAACATCCTCAGACTCAGACATGAAGACTAGACACTCTAAGGATCTAGAAGCTTCGTCTGCGCTTCAATCTGAAACTATGAGGGGCGCTGATTCTAAAAATGGATCTGCAGAACCTGGTTTAGTTAGTCCGTCTGTTACTATGGCAACACAGCCTTAATCTAACCAGCTGATCAACTTGATCTGAACTACAGATCTCTGGACAGTTTCCAGGCACCAACGTTGAATAAAATGAGTTTATTGCTGTCTTACAGGGCCACAGCGTTAGCGTCAGACAGCAGTCCAGAGAATACCTCTCAGCATCAGTAGTGACTGGCTTATTATTAATAATAAAGGATTATCATTAGACAATGAAACGCAGCCCCGGCCATCGGAAAAGGATACCTGCAGTTCAGTTCTTAAGTCTTACAGGAAAGAACCAAACATGAACCAAAGCTGAAGGCGGGTTAGGGTTATGATCTGTAGTCGGGGACGTGATCTGTAGTCGGGGTCGTGATCTCTAGTCGGGGTCATGATCTGTAGTCGGGGACGTGATCTGTAGTCGGGACGTGATCTGTAGTCGGGACGTGATCTGTAGTCGGGACGTGATCTGTAGTCGGGACGTGATCTGTAGTCGGGGATGTGATCTCTAGTCGGGGATGTGATCTCTAGTCGGGGATGTGATCTGTAGTCGGGGACGTGATCTGTAGTCGGGGACGTGATCTGTAGTCGGGGACGTGATCTCTAGTCAGGGACGTGATGTCTAGTCGGGGACGTGATCTGTAGATCTGTAGTCGGGACGTGATCTGTAGATCTGTAGTCGGGGACGTGATCTGTAGTCGGGACGTGACCTGTAGTCGGGACGTGATCTGTAGTCGGGGATGTGATCTGTAGTCGGGGACGTGATCTGTAGTCGGGGACGTGATCTGTAGTCGGGATGTGATCTGTAGTCGGGATGTGATCTGTAGTCGGGACGTGATCTGTAGATCTGTAGTCGGGGACGTGATCTGTAGTCGGGGACGTGATCTGTAGATCTGTAGTGGGGACGTGATCTGTAGTCGGGACGTGATCTGTAGATCTGTAGTCGGGACGTGATCTGTAGTCGGGACGTGATCTGTAATCGGGACGTGATCTGTAGTCGGGGACGTGATCTGTAGTCGGGGACGTGATCTGTAGTCGGGGATGTGATCTGTAGTCGGGACGTGATCTGTAGATCTGTAGTCGGGGACGTGATCTGTAGATCTGTAGTGGGGACGTGATCTGTAGTCGGGGACGTGATCTGTAGATCTGTAGTCGGGACGTGATCTGTAGATCTGTAGTCGGGGACATGATCTGTAGTCGGGGACGTGATCTGTAGTCGGGACGTGATCTGTAGTCGGGGATGTGATCTGTAGTCAGGGACGTGATCTGTAGTCGGGGACGGGATCTCTAGTCGGGGATGTGATCTGTAGTCGGGACGTGATCTGTAGATCTGTAGTCGGGGACGTGATCTGTAGATCTGTAGTGGGGACGTGATCTGTAGTCGGGGACGTGATCTGTAGTCGGGGATGTGATCTGTAGTCGGGACGTGATCTGTAGTCGGGGATGTGATCTGTAGTCGGGGACGTGATCTGTAGTCGGGGACGTGATCTGTAGTCGGGGATGTGATCTGTAGTCGGGATGTGATCTGTAGTCGGGGACGTGATCTGTAGTCGGGGATGTGATCTGTAGTCGGGATGTGATCTGTAGTCGGGACGTGATCTGTAGTCGGGACGTGATCTGTAGTCGGTGACGTGATCTGTAGTCGGGGACGTGATCTGTAGATCTGTAGTCGGGACGTGATCTGTAGTCGGGGACGTGATCTGTAGTCGGGGATGTGATCTGTAGTCGGGGATGTGATCTGTAGTCGGGGACGTGATCTGTAGATCTGTAGTCGGGACGTGATCTGTAGTCGGGGACGTGATCTGTAGATCTATAGTCGGGGATGTGATCTGTAGTCGGGGACGTGATCTGTAGTCTGGGACGTGATCTCTAGTCGGGGATGTGATCTGTAGTCGGGATGTGATCTGTAGTCGGGGACGTGATCTGTAGTCGGGGACGTGATCTGTAGTCGGGACGTGATCTGTAGTCGGGACGTGATCTGTAGATCTGTAGTCGGGGACGTGATCTGTAGTCGGGACGTGATCTGTAGTCGGTGACGTGATCTGTAGTCGGTGACGTGATCTGTAGTCGGGGACGTGATCTGTAGATCTGTAGTCGGGACGTGATCTGTAGTCGGGGACGTGATCTGTAGTCGGGGACGTGATCTGTAGTCGGGGACGTGATCTGTAGTCTGGGACGTGATCTCTAGTCGGGGATGTGATCTGTAGTCGGGACGTGATCTGTAGATCTGTAGTCGGGGACGTGATCTGTAGTCGGGGACGTGATCTGTAGTCGGGATGTGATCTGTAGTCGGGGACGTGATCTGTAGTCGGGGACGTGATCTGTAGTCGGGGATGTGATCTGTAGTCGGAGATGTGATCTGTAGTCGGGGACGTGATCTCTAGTCGGGGATGTGATCTGTAGCTGAGCCGGTTCAATGCAGAGGTCACAGTTCATGCTTCTAGCTGTAACGCATGTGACCGTTGTAATAACGTTTACGTTGAGTTCCTCCACTTCCCAGCTCTACTTCTCAGCTCCACTTCCCAGCTCTCCCCGTCGCTCTGCAGCTGGTTCAGTGAGAGTCAACACCTTTTGTTACTTAGCACTTCTACTCCGCTTCTGTTCCAGATATTAGTCACCAGAGATTCATTTTACATACAAAAATATCATCAATTTATAAAATATGTTCAATGCTATAGTCCACCTTTAATCAGCTACAGCATGCACGCAGCGCATTAGTAATGATACAATAATATAAGTACACTGACAGGAAGTACTTATCAGGATATATAGTTTTATTTCCCATTGTTACTGAGTCAAGGATCTGAATGCATCACTGAGAACACGTCACAGGTATTAATATTACAGGAGAGATGGAGATAGTGCGACAATATTATTAGATTTGTATTAAAAGTATATACAGATAACTTTTGATAGACCTTGATCGATGAATGACATTAGTGACAGTGTGTTGCTGACAGTGTGTGACTGTACATGTGGTGTGTTAGTGACAGTGCGTTAGTAACAGTGTGTTTTGACTGTACATGTGTGTTAGTGACAGTGTGTGACTGTACATGTGGTGTGTTAGTAACAGTGTGTTAGTGACAGTGTGTTAGTGACAGTGCGTTGCTGAGAGTGTGTTGCTGACAGTGTGTGACTTTTCATGTGTTGTGTTAGTGACAGTGTGTTAGTGACAGTGTGTGTTAGTGACAGTGTGTTAGTGTGTTAGTAACAGTGCGTTGCTGACAATGTGTGACTGTACATGTGGTGTGTTAGTGACAGTGGGTTAGTAACAGTGTGTTTTCACTGTACATGTGTGTGTTAGTGACAGTGTGTTAGTGACAGTGTGTGTTAGTGACAGTGTGTGTTAGTGCGTTAGTGACAGTGCGTTGCTGACAATGTGTGACTGTACATGTGGTGTGTTAGTGACAGTGTGTTTTGACTGTACATGTGTGTGTTAGTGACAGTGTTGACTGTACATGTGTGTGTTAGTGACAGTGTGTGTGTGTGTTGACTGTACCTGTGGTGTGTTAGTGACAGTGGGTTAGAAACAGTGTGTTTTGACTGTGCATGTGTGTGTTAGTGACAGTGTGTGACTGTACATGTGGTGTGTTAGTGACAGTGTGTGACTGTACATGTGTGTGTTAGTGACAGTGTTGACTGTACATGTGTGTGTTAGTGACAGTGTGTGTGTGTGTTGACTGTACCTGTGGTGTGTTAGTGACAGTGGGTTAGTGACAGTGTGTGACTGTACATGTGTGTGTTAGTGACAGTGTGTGACTGTACATGTGGTGTGTTAGTGACAGTGTGTGACTGTACATGTGGTGTGTGTGTGTGTGTCTGACAGTGTGTGACAGTGTGGCTCATTGGGCCATCGTTCCTGTTACACATCTAACTTACTGGGATTGGCTCATTGTGACCAGTGCAAATACAAAACTCAATGGATTCTTTTCAGAGACAACGTCATCATTTCAGATCAAACCGGTGTGGAGCAGTTGGATATGGATAAACATGCATAAACATGCTCATGTCATCATGTTGATGTTGCAACAGTCACTTGCTCAAGCATTAGAGTGCAGCACCCTCATCATTTTCTTTAAATACATTGAAAACTAAAACACATCTCCATACCTGTATAATATCAAACTGTGCCCAAAAAGAACAGCAGTTCGCAGCCTCCTGAGGATGGAAGCTGCTCAGCCCTCCATGACATAGAAGAGGGCGGAGTCTTAAAGTCATGAGTGTGATGTCAGGGACACATTCAGAAGTCAGAAGCATTTGCTAACAATCAGCCACCATAAGCTACTGCTCATACCTGACCAATGAGGCTGCAGCAGCAAAGGGCACCAGATTTAGCAACGTTGAATTGTTTTACTCAAAAATTATATATTTCATTTCTGTGTAGTTTTGTTTTTCAAAAGCTACATAGTCTACCTATGGCATACATAGGCTTTCCCATTTTGCTGGTCAGTGCGTCCTCATTGAGGCTGATGGTACATAAGTCCACTTGTTCTCGAGCGCTATGCCTATTAGCATGTTAGCATAGCGCCCCTTGGCCACATTGCCTGTATGTGTGACTCTTACCGCTGATGCACTGGCAGAGAGAACATAATTTCGAGGTCTTGTCTCCTGAAAATCAGGTGCAGCCTACAAACAGGAGCAGGGAGGAAGCACATGTTGGCAGTCATGCAGTTACAACCATGAAGCAGACAACTCAGAGCAGACGAGCAGCCGGAAGATGAGAAGCAGATCATAGTGGAAATGACTTATGGCTGTGAATCATTTATTGATTAGATTATTAAATAGTTGGAGTTAGATTACATTCTTATGTTGGATTGTTGTGATGAGACGATATGTCACATGACAGATCTCTGTATTTCTTTGAGCAGGTTCTCAACGGGACAGAGGAGATGAAACAACTTCCAAACACAGGAAATCTGGAGCCAAATTGGCCCAAAGGTTACAAAAGATTATGGAAAATTACATTTTGCACTGTAAATAATACTGAAGGTGGTGCTTTGCTATGAATATGCTGTTTTTTCTACATCGAGACTTTTGACTGCTGAACATCTCAAACAATGCTGACCCTATTTAAAAAGTCCTACAGCCTTAGGCTCACTTTTGATATGTGACTACCGCTTCTTATTCTTGTTAAATTGTGTTAACGGCTACATGTAAAAGAAAGATGGCCACTCATATAGAAGAGAAACATCAAAGTGTCTTTTACACTGGTTATCATGGGTTAAGGGACAGCATAAAGAGAGTGGATATTAACCTCACAATAAGAAGATAATGTTGTCTACAGTCTGGCCTCTGTGGGTTTCATGGTTACTGCGATTCAGAAACCCAGCGGACCGCAGGAGGAACAACTAGCGGAACTTGAAATGTTAACTCACCGCTGCTTTGGCTTCTGCCACTTTGGCTTTTTTCAGACGTGCTTTGCAGATGTCCAGATCCAGCCGCCGATTCTCCAGAAGTCGCCTCTCTTTCTGCAGAAGACAGGAGGGATCCAATCAGAAACCAGTACCTGCTGCAGGGAACACACCTGGCTCCACTAGGTTCATAGTTGCACCATGGCAACATACTTCTGTCAAAGTCAAACACTGTCTTCAAGCACCGAGGTCTTACGTAAAGAAGTGAGAAAGAATGTCTTACTGATATGGTCCTCCAGTCTCCTTCCAGGAAGTTGCGTAGAGGAGTGAGGAAGCCGACGGCTGAGGTCTGGAGGAGCTCTCGCTCGGCTCCGCCCAGTCTCTTCTGGTACTCCCCCACTGTGATCAGGGTACTGCCTACAGATACACGACACATGATGGAAACCCATCAGCTAGCAGTCTGACCTCAATGTAGCCCAATATGCAAAACACGGGGGGACAAATATTAAATCAAGAAAAATATTGATTGTCTTCATAAATTATATTGCCATTGAATAGCCGGTTGGTTCTGGTCAGGCCTTCTTCCATTGGTTGTTCTAGTCGGCAATGCAAATGTGTAGAAAACCTAACTAGATTACTAATGACCCCACTAGAGAGCTCATAGTACCATATTACCCCACTCGAGAGTTTATAGTACCATATTACCCCACTAGAGAGTTTATATTACCCCACTAGAGAGCTTATAATACCATATTACCCCACTAGAGAGCTCATAGTACCATATTACCCCACTAGAGAGCTTATAGTACCATATTACCCCACTAGCGAGTTTATAGTACCATATTACCCCACTAGAGAGCTCATAATACCATATTACCCCACTAGAGAGCTCATAGTACCATATTACCCCACTAGAGAACTCATAGTACCATATCACCCCACTAGAGAGCTCATAGTACCATATTACCCCACTAGAGAGCTTATAGTACCATATTACCCCACTAGAGAGCTCATAGTACCATATTACCACACTAAAGAGTTTATAGTACCATATTACCCCACTAGAGAGTTTATAGTACCCCACTAGAGCGCTCATAGTACCATATTACCCCACTAGAGAGCTTATAGTACCATATTACCCCACTAGAGAGTTTATAGTACCATATTACCCCACTAGAGAGTTTATAGTACCCCACTAGAGAGCTCATAGTACCATATTACCCCACTAGAGATCTTATAGTACCATATTACCCCACTAGAGAGCTCATAGTACCATATTACCCCACTAGAGAGTTTATAGTACCATATTACCCCACTAGAGAGCTCATAGTACCATATTACCCCACTAGAGAGCTCATAGTACCATATTACCCCACTAGAGAGTTTATAGTACCATATTACCCCACTAGAGAGCTCATAGTACCACATTACCCCACTAGAGAGCTTATAGTACCATATTACCCCACTAGAGAGCTCATAGTACCGTATTACCCCACTAGAGAGCTCATAGTACCATATTACCCCACTAGAGAGTTTATAGTACCATATTACCCCACTAGAGAGCTCATAGTACCATATTACCCCACTAGAGAGCTCATAGTACCATATTACCCCACTAGAGAACTTATAGTACCATATTACCCCACTAGAGAGCTTATAGTACCATATTACCCCACTAGAGAGTTTATAGTACCATATTACCCCGCTAGAGAGTTTATAGTACCCCACTAGAGAGCTCATAGTACCATATTACCCCACTAGAGAGCTTATAGTACCATATTACCCCACTAGAGAGTTTATAGTACCCCATTAGAGAGCTCATAGTACCATATTACCCCACTAGAGAGTTTATAATACCCCACTAGAGAGCTCATAGTACCATAGTACCCCACTAGAGAGTTTATAGTACCATATTACCCCACTAGAGGGCTCATAGTACCATATTATCCCACTAGAGAACTCATAGTACCATATTACCCCACTAGAGAGCTCATAGTACCATATTACCCCACTAGAGAGCTTATAGTACCATATTACCCTACTAGCGAGTTTATAGTACCATATTACCCCACTAGAGAGCTTATAGTACCATATTACCCCACTAGAGAGCTTATAGTACCATATTACCCCACAAGAGAGTTTATAGTACCATATTACCCGACTAGAGAGCTCATAGTACCATATTACCCCACTAGAGAGCTTATAGTACCATATTACCCCACTAGAGAGCTTATAGTACCATATTACCCCACTAGAGAGCTCATAGTACCGTATTACCCCACTAGAGAGCTCATAGCATCGTATTACCCCACTAGAGAGCTCATAGTACCGTATTACCCCACTAGAGAGTTTATAGTACCATATTACCCCACTAGAGAGCTCATAGTACCATATTACCCCACTAGAGAACTTATAGTACCATATTACCCCACTAGAGAGCTTATAGTACCAAATTACCCCACTAGAGAACTCATAGTACCATATTACTCCACTAGAGAGCTCATAGTACCATATTACTCCACTAGAGAGCTCATAGTACCATATTACCCCACTAGAGAGCTTATAGTACCATATTACCCTACTAGCGAGTTTATAGTACCATATTACCCCACTAGAGAGCTTATAGTACCATATTACCCCACTAGAGAACTCATAGTACCATATTACCCCACTCGAGAGCTCATAGTACCATATTACTCCACTAGAGAGCTCATAGTACCATATTACCCCACTAGAGAGCTCATAGTACCATATTACTCCACTAGAGAGCTCATAGTACCATATTACCCTACTAGAGAGTTTATAGTACCCCACTAGAGAGCTCATAGTACCATATTACCCCACTAGAGAACTCATAGTACCATATTACCCCACTAGAGAGCTTATAGTACCATATTACCCTACTAGCGAGTTTATAGTACCATATTACCCCACTAGAGAGCTTATAGTACCATATTACCCCACTAGAGAGCTTATAGTACCATATTACCCCACTAGAGAGCTTATAGTACCATATTACCCCACTAGAGAGCTCATAGTACCGTATTACCCCACTAGAGAGCTCATAGCATCGTATTACCCCACTAGAGAGCTCATAGTACCGTATTACCCCACTAGAGAGTTTATAGAACCATATTACCCCACTAGAGAGCTCATAGTACCATATTACCCCACTAGAGAACTTATAGTACCATATTACCCCACTAGAGAGCTTATAGTACCATATTACCCCACTAGAGAACTCATAGTACCATATTACCCCACTAGAGAGCTCATAGTACCATATTACTCCACTAGAGAGCTCATAGTACCATATTACCCCACTAGAGAGCTTACAGTACCATATTACCCTACTAGCGAGTTTATAGTACCATATTACCCCACTAGAGAGCTTATAGTACCATATTACCCCACTAGAGAACTCATAGTACCATATTACCCCACTCGAGAGCTCATAGTACCATATTACTCCACTAGAGAGCTCATAGTACCATATTACCCCACTAAAGAGCTCATAGTACCATATTACTCCAATAGAGAGCTCATAGTACCATATTACCCTACTAGAGAGTTTATAGTACCCCACTAGAGAGCTCATAGTACCATATTACCCCACTAGAGAGCTTATAGTACCATATTACCCCACTAGAGAGTTTATAATACCCCACTAGAGAGCTCATAGTACCATAGTACCCCACTAGAGAGTTTATAGTACCATATTACCCCACTAGAGAGCTCATAGTACCATATTATCCCACTAGAGAACTCATAGTACCATATTACCCCACTAGAGAACTTATAGTACCATATTACCCCACTAGAGAGTTTATAGTACCCCACTAGAGAGCTCATAGTACCAAATTACCCCACTAGAGAGCTTATAGTACCATATTACCCCACTAGAGAGTTTATAATACCCCACTAGAGAGCTCATAGTACCATAGTACCCCACTAGAGAGTTTATAGTACCATATTACCCCACTAGAGAGCTCATAGTACCATATTATCCCACTAGAGAACTCATAGTACCATATTACCCCACTAGAGAGCTCATAGTACCATATTACCCCACTAGAGAGCTTATAGTACCATATTACCCCACTAGAGAGCTCATAGTACCGTATTACCCCACTAGAGAGCTCATAGTACCGTATTACCCCACTAGAGAGTTTATAGAACCATATTACCCCACTAGAGAGCTCATAGTACCATATTACCCCACTAGAGAACTTATAGTACCATATTACCCCACTAGAGAGCTTATAGTACCATATTACCCCACTAGAGAACTCATAGTACCATATTACCCCACTAGAGAGCTCATAGTACCATATTACTCCACTAGAGAGCTCATAGTACCATATTACCCCACTAGAGAGCTTATAGTACCATATTACCCTACTAGCGAGTTTATAGTACCATATTACCCCACTAGAGAGCTTATAGTACCATATTACCCCACAAGAGAGTTTATAGTACCATATTACCCGACTAGAGAGCTCATAGTACCATATTACCCCACTAGAGAGCTTATAGTACCATATTACCCCACTAGAGAGCTTATAGTACCATATTACCCCACTAGAGAGCTCATAGTACCGTATTACCCCACTAGAGAGCTCATAGCATCGTATTACCCCACTAGAGAGCTTATAGTACCGTATTACCCCACTAGAGAGTTTATAGTACCATATTACCCCACTAGAGAACTCATAGTACCATATTACCCCACTAGAGAACTTATAGTACTATATTACCCCACTAGAGAGCTTATAGTACCATATTACCCCACTAGAGAACTCATAGTACCATATTACCCTACTAGAGAGTTTATAGTACCATATTACCCCACTAGAGAGTTTATAGTACCATATTACCCTACTAGAGAGTTTATAGTACCATATTACCCCACTAGAGAGCTTATAGTACCATATTACCCCACAAGAGAGCTTATATTACCATATTACCCCACTAGAGAGCTCATAGTACCATATTACCCCATTAGAGAGTTTATAGTACCATATTGCCCCACTAGAGAGCTCATAGTACCATATTACCCAACTAGAGAGCTTATAGTACCATATTACCCCACTAGAGAGCTTATAGTACCATATTACCCCACTAGAGAGCTCATAGTACCGTATTACCCCACTAGAGAGCTCATAGTATCGTATTACCCCACTAGAGAGCTCATAGTACCATATTACCCCACTAGAGAGTTTATAGTACCATATTACCCCACTAGAGAGCTCATAGTACCATATTATCCCACTAGAGAACTCATAGTACCATATTACCCCACTAGAGAGCTCATAGTACCATATTACCCCACTAGAGAGTTTATAGTACCATATTACCATATTACCCCAGTGGAGAGACAACATACGGGTTGCTTAACGGCTAGCCAGGTTACACTCAGTTAGCAGTTTATTATTTAGCTAATAAAAACCTAAATCACCATCAGACGATAGCCGGTGGGTTCCCAAATTACATTTTTGCCAATGAGTTTGGCCAACTGTTCACCTGCATTATTTGATTATTATTGTGAATATACAGGATGATGCTTCGTGAAAGTATCCCTCACGAGTACAAAGCAGACAACATGTTGATAGTCTCATCTGATGCAACGACGGTTTCATTAACAGCACCACTGACCGTATGGCGTCGCTGGACCAAAGTCATTGGCAGCTCCCAGCATGTACTGGCCCAGCAGCTCTGGGTTTGTCGTCCTGGAGGGAAGCTTCTTATCCAGCTTGTCATAGATGAATTCCTCTATTCGAGCACCTGGATAGCAGGTAATAAAGACATCTCAGGGAAACCATACACACAAGGAGAAACACTTGCTTGTGCCCATTTGATTCAGTTTCATGATCCTTATTCACATCATGTAATGGTCTCAATGGGATCACATGAAACTAATGGACTCAATCTATTGGTACCAACTATCATGCCACGCTTCTTTGGAAGGGGCTGTATGACGGGCCAAAAGGAGGACTGGCATGACAAGATACATGAATGGAAATGGTTGTATTGTGAATATTCAAAGGGTTTATTTGAATATCTGTTACTTATTATATACATTGTGGATTCAATGAGCTCTATTGTATTCATGTGTGATGATGTTAGTCCCTATAGCAGCCAATTCATCGCAGTGAGGCTATTGCTCTTCAACATCACAGACGACAGAGCGTGTGCATGAGGCCTTTCTTTGGAACAGACTCATATAGAGACCGGCCTTTCTTTGGAACAGACTCATATACAGACCGGCCTTTCTTTGGAACAGACTCATATAGAGACCGGCCTTTCTTTGGAACAGACTCATATACAGACCGGCCTTTCTGGCCCCTGATCCTCAGTTCATACACACTCTTCACTCCCCCCATGTTTACTTCATGAGGTCAGTATTACAGATCATATCCCATCATTACATCAACCAAGTCATACTCATTCTCACTTTCTCTTTTTAACAGAAAGATTTTTACATATTTCTAGTTGTTTCTATTGTTCTTTCTGGATTGCTATTAAGCTACACTTCATGAAATTATGTTTCTCATAAAAAACCTTTGACATCCCATTTATTGAAGGCTTTTCATGTGAAAAATATGCAGGAATGTTTCACTGAGGAAAGCTTAACGACAAAGTGGTTCTACTCTGTCTCTAAAGAATCGTCCCTGGTTTCACCTTCATCACGTGATGCAGCGGTCTACCTCGGTCAAAGGGTAAATGACTCTTTATGCTACACTGAACATCATCTGGGCTCATTGTGTACAATGAGGTCATCAGCTGGGAAAAGACTTACCAGTGTGGTCCACTGCAGCGTGGAGGGTTAGAAAATACAGAGCGAGAATTAGACATGAATACCAAGCTCCATTCTAAATCTGATACAGAATCATGTAGAATATCTAAGTTTGATACTAAAACTTAATTTGACATTTTAAAGGCTTAAAGGTAGGGTTGGTAATCATCTTCAATTGTTGTAACGTGCACTACATCCTGGCTCTGGAACAACCAGCTGGAATCAGCCCGTCCAATCACTTCATCCAGCCAGAATCCAACGATTGGGCCGACCAGCTGCCGTCGACCGTTCACCCACTGCTCCACAAGCTGCTGACCAGCTAGGAGTTCCAACGGCAGCCATGTTGGTCGTTTACGTTTAAGAGGATCATTTTGGGGGAGTGGCTTAAGAGGGCGGTCTGAAGAGTGTTATTGATTTGGCAGCTGTCTCGCTAGATCGAGCAACTTTTTCAGATAATGCTGCTCATCATTGGAAAAGAGCCGTCAACCGTGGGCTGGGTTTTTAGGTTGGCTCATTTTTCAAATCTAGTAATCGAGTATTCTTGCAAATAGTTTCTCCAGATTACAACCCGAGCTTTAGGGGATAGTGCTGCACAGGAGGCCGCCTTCAAAGCAAGGGCACATCTCTACTCAACACATTGATTACATATTTGACTAATAAGACCCCACAGAGTGTTTTTCCTGAAACAATGTGAAGGTCCTGGAACAGAGGATATCAGTACTTTGTGATTTTGGGTGATACAAAATATATTTAATTGAGTAATTGTCATTTGTTTCTTCTGTACTCCATATGAGGAGCTGTAAGTCATAGTTGAGAGGTCACATGTCTGTGCTCGTCTTCTCTTACTTGGGTTGGGCTGCAGGAGCACTTCGGTTTGTCGAAAGATCTTTTCAGTCCAGTTCTTGGTGCAGTCGGCCCGAGTGATCAGGTTCTCCAGGTGGGGATCCAGCTCCGTCTTCTCAGCTTGGCCCAGTTTCTCCTCTGTGAACTGGAGACAAAGTCAGGAGCCTGAGGTAGAGCCCACGACTACAGCACAGAAACCAGAGGTAGAGCACACGACTACAGCACAGAAACCAGAGGTAGAGCACACGACTACAGCACAGAAACCAGAGGTAGAGCCCACGACTACAGCACAGAAACCAGAGGTAGAGCCCACGACTACAGCACAGAAACCAGAGGTAGAGCACACGACTACAGCACAGAAACCAGAGGTAGAGCCCACGACTACAGCACAGAAACCAGAGGTAGACACAGGATCTAATCTATGAAAAACTCTTTGCAGACATGCATCAATGACAACATGGAGACTAGAGCAGTGATTTTCCACCAGTGTGCCGTGAGAGATCATCAGGGGTGTCGTGAGAAAATGTCCAATTTCACTTAATCGTTCCAAAAAATATTATTTATTTGCCGCAAATATTGTTCCATTGTTGAGCGTCTGAGCTGCAATATAGTGTCTGGAATAGTAATGAAATACTCTTCCGTGCCAGTAGGGAGCGCAATAATGACCATATATGCTGTATTATGCTACAATGTGACATTAATAATAACTACCATATATGCTGTATTATACTACAATGTGACATTAATAATAATAATTACCATATATGCTGTATTTTGCTACAATGTGACATTAATAATAACTACCATATATGATGTATTATACTACAATATGACATTAATAATAATTACCATATATGCTGTATTATACTACAATGTGACATTAATAATAATTACCATATATGCTGTATTATACTACAATGTGACATTAATAATAATAACTACCATATATGCTGTATTATACTACAATATGACATTAATAATAATTACCATATATGCTGTATTATACTACAATGTGACATTAATAATAATTACCATATATGCTGTATTATACTACAATGTGACATTAATAATAATAATGACCATATATGCTGTATTATACTACAATGTGACATTAATAATAATAATTACCATATATGCTGTATTATGCTACAATGTGACATTAATAATAACTACCATATATGCTGTATTATACTACAATATGACATTAATAATAATTACCATATATGCTGTATTATACTACAATGTGACATTAATAATAATGACCATATATGCTGTATTATGCTACAATGTGACATTAATAATAACTACCATATATGCTGTATTATACTACAATGTGACATTAATAATAATGACCATATATGCTGTATTATGCTACGATGTGACATTAATAATAACTACCATATATGCTGTATTATACTACAATGTGACATTAATAATAATAATGACCATATATGCTGTATTATGCTACAATGTAACATTAATAATAATAACCATATATGCTGTATTATGCTACAATGTGATATTAATAATAACTACCATATATGCTGTATTATACTACAATGTGACATTAATAATAATAATGACCATATATGCTGTATTATGCTACAATGTAACATTAATAATAATGACCATATATGCTGTATTATGCTACAATGTGACATTAATAATAATAATAACCATATATGCTGTATTATGCTACAATGTGACAATAATGATAACCATATATGCTGTATTATGCTACAATGTGACATTAATAATAATAACCATATATGCTGTATTATGCTACAATGTGACATTAATAATAATAATAACCATATATGCTGTATTATGCAACAATGTGACATTAATAACAATAACTATCATATATGCTGTATTATGCTACAATGTAAAATTAATAATAATGACCATATATGCTGTATTATACTACAATATGACATTAATAATTATTACCATATATGCTGTATTATACTACAATATGACATTAATAATAATTACCATATATGCTGTATTATGCTACAATGTGACATTAATAATAATAATGACCATATATGCTGTATTATGCTACAATGTGACATTAATAATAATGACCATATATGCTGTATTATACTACAATGTGACATTAATAATAATAATAATAATAATAATAATAATAATAATAATAATAATAATAATAACTACCATATATGCTGTATTATACTACAATGTGACATGTTGTGGTTGTTGGTGTGCTGCAGGATTGTAGAAAATGTGCCACCTGAGAGTTTGAGTGTGACATTAATATGATTAAATATTTATGCAGATTACAGCCGTTCAGATGGACATTAATAATAATAATAATGCTATATATATAGCATTATTATTATTAATGTATGTATATGTGTGTATATGTATGTATATATATATATATATATATATATATATATATATATATATATATATATATGCGTACACGCGCGTACACGCGCGTACACGCACGCACACACACACACACACACACACACACACACACACACACACACACACTATCCCCCATGACGCGCTGAGGCAGGAGGTCTCAGCGCGTCATGGGGTCGCATCCCTGGAGCACACTACGTCACTATGGTTCTCCTCCTGTTGGGCCGAGGAGCAGGAAGGCTCTGCGGTCACGTGACCACTCGATCACAGCCATCAGTAATGCACCGGGCTGGACCGGTACCGGCTGGTCTGCTCCAAACGCGCGACACCGCGCACACGAGCAGGTCCCGGTAACACGAGCAGGACTGCTCGTGTTACCGGGACCTCCCCTCACGCTACCGGGACCTCTCCTCACGCTACCGGGCGTCTCGCGGCTCACCTGCACGGCTCTGGTGAAGAAGACCCCGGCGCCAGACGCCAGCTTCTTCACATTGAAGTCCATGGTGCGGGTCTGCGGGATCCTGCGGGATCAGCTGAGAGGACGAGGCAGCGGGACTGGAGCTCTAATCCGCTTCACGGACCGTCGGAAATCTACACTCCGCCCTGCACTTAAAGGGACCACAGCACTTATAAAGAGACCACGGCGTCTTATTTTGAAGGTTTTATTTTATTTTGAAGGGGAGTGCCGTCTCTTCAGTCCTTAAGGTTCACGCCTCGCCGGAGAGGAGGAGGGGCTTATCGCCATGGAAACAGTTCATTTCCACCGTCCACCATGGGAGAAATAACGGCCGTTTCTCAATCAGCGTTCTTCTCTGGACTCGTGTTCTCTGGACTCGTGAAACGTCATCAGTCGCGGCCCAAGTACTGTTCCAATTCAAAAGTCCGCTTCTCGCCAAGAACGGTGAAAACCCCCGGATGTGACTTGGTCCGCCCATTTTACCGGGGACGCATCAGAGCAGACTTGAGCGTTCTTGAGAGAGCCAATATCCCAGAATGCATTTCGGACCAGCAAACGGGGAACAATGACGGATGAGAAAACTCATAACTGAAAGTTGACATTCTCTGAATACTACCGTTGTTGAGTCACAGAATGGAATTTTAGGATGTTTTCAGGCGAGAAGTTAGTTGTTTAAGCGTCAAATCTGTGGTCGCTTTGTTTCTGTTTGGCCCTTGAGTAATACAATTAATTGCTTTTTCAGTCCACTAGATGGTGCTGTGCTGTTGTCTGTGAGATCAGCAGAGGTCAGCAGAGGTCACGTGATGGAAGGAAGTTAGTTAAACAAACAAGAGACATGGAGAAAGAAATTAGAAATGTGTTTAAATAAAACGCCTGACTTCCTGTCACTCAAAGCGCTGCTGCAGAACAGCTGTTACACAAAACACACAACATTCACTACACACAGGTCAACACTCACTACACACAGGACAACACACACTACACACAGGACAACACACACAGGACAACACACACTACACACAGGACAACACACACTACACACAGGACAACACACACAGGACAACACACACTACACACAGGACAACACACACAGGACAACACACACTACACACAGGACAACACACACAGGACAACACACACTACACACAGGTCAACACACACTACCAGTGGCGGCTGGTGAATTTTTCCAATAACTACTATCAACAAACTGTAACTTTGGGCATGAGAGGTTCAGAGCAGGTTTAAGAAACATTGGGTTGGGTTTCAGAGGCTTACAGAATAAAAGAGGTGCCCACACCCTCACATGAAAGAGGTTTAGAGCAGAATAGATTCAGAAAGAGAGACATCACATTTTACATTGGGTGTTTGACAGAGTAGGCCCCACTGCTTGTAAAGACATTTAAACTGGGGGCCTGCAGTAAGGAGGCACTGGTGAGGTGGTCTTTGAAGGCAACGCGTTCCCTGGTGTGTCCAAGTATGGTGTCACCAACCTACAGATAAATATATAGAGAGAGATAAGATGTGGGGAATATCTCCTACAACCAGGCTTCATACTACAGACAAAAGCCAACAATCAGAGTTGACAAAAAAACTATGTTTTGTGTGTCTTGATGGCCACACACACATACACGGTTGAATTAGTATTTTAGATAAAGTTATAGTCTGATGTGATATCCACCCAAAGCTAACAATGTCCAGCATGTGTTCTGCTGTGGGAAAGATAACACATTAAACTCTAACACAGGCATCTGCTGATGTTGACACTCACCTCTGCAGCGATCCTTCAAGCTCATCTTCCTTCACAGCCCGGTGTTACGGTTTAACAGGCGACCATGTTAACTGGCCTCTGGTCAAAACATACCAGACTAGACGTTGTTGAGTCTTTTCAGGGAAATAATCCACGCGAGTGGAAACGTCGCTTGTTGTTTGTGTTGAAACAGGAAGTCAGCAAATTGCAAAAGTGTAATGTTTGGGTATTCATACACTTATGACCATATATCATTTATGATACACATCATAATGTGTTTGACCACATTGACTTTGTCATATATTCACATGGTTTAGGTGTCCCTTATTACGATAACGGCGGCTGCCCTGCGTGATTTTCCGGACCCATCGAGCGTGGATGTAACAGCTGCCGGACGCGGCATATGTCGGGGCAGGTGGACGCGGCGAGGCGCGCTCGTCACGTCTCCGCCCATCGCGGAGCGGTGCATACCGACTTTGGGGGGGGTTTCATTCGCCGCTGGACGCGTCCTCCGGGACTCCGGGTGACTTTGGGACTGTTGGGAGCTGGGGGATTAAGTTGTGTTTTGGGGGAGGGGTTAATTGGTTGTCATATGTCTTGCTTTGTGGCATTGAATTTTGTTTGTTAATAACACTGAGACGCTCAACCACCTGTTTGTTTCTGGGTGTTTTTGTTTTCATGGGTTAGGTAGTCCGATTTACCAGTATTGACAACAGATCCGCCCATGACCTTTTTAATTTAGCGTTGTGCTTTTCCCCCTCAATTTAAGGCAGAGGGCGAATTGTTACAGAGTGGTGGCCAGTATGGGGACCGGGAGGATTAACTAGTTGTGATATTTGTGTTAATTGTTTGCTGCTTAACCTATATTTGGTTTGAGTGTTTTTGTTTTACACCAAGCCAGTTACAGTTGTAGTACTTGTGGCTGTGTGAATAATATAAGTATGGCCCTGGTGAGGTGTGCACTCTAAGAAAATTACATTTAATTGTTGCACACCCCGAGGAAAGATGGGACACCACGTGTCTGTGTGGACTACAGGGGAGTTAACGCCAAAACCCACCATGATGCCTACCCAGTGCCGCTGGTGCATGAAATTTTGGAGTCCTTGCAGGGGGCTCAGTATTTTAGCTCCCTAGACCTCCAGAGTGGATACTGGCAGGTGACAATGGATGTGGAGAGCAAGCAGAAGACCGCAATGATCACCCATCTCGGCCTATTCCAGTTCAAGGTCATGCCATTCGGTTTGCGGAATGCAGGCGCCACTTTTCAGAGACTGATGGAAAGAGTCCTTGGGGAGTTGAAAGGCAAGATCTGCTTCATCTATATAGACGATATTATCGTCTTTTCTCAAACGCAAGATCAGCACCTGCGGGACCTCGATGCAGTGCTCCAGAAACTCCATCAGGCTCACCTGACCCTCAATGTAAAAAAATGCCATCTTCTCCAGTCGCAACTCACCTTTCTTGGGCACGTGGTATCCGGGAAAGGGGTGGAAGTTGACCGCTCAAAGGTGGATGCCATCGCAGCCTACCCAGTTCCCACGGACTTGAAAAGTCTCCAGAGGTTCCTGGGTCTAGTGGACTGGTACCACAAGTTCATCCCAAGGCTGGCTGACATTGTGGCCCCACTCAACAACCTGAAGAAAAGGGGGTATCGTGGGAGTGGACTGCAACCTGCCAGGCTGCCTTTGAGCAGGTTACAGTCATCACCGGTGCTGGCTCAGCCGAGGCCCCACCTTCCTTTCCATGTCCACTGTGACGCTAGTGGGGTGGGTCTTGGAGCCGTACTGATGCAGACCATTGAGGGCGACGAACGAGTCATCGCCTTCGCATCAAGGGCTCTGCAGGGTACTAAGCTGAGGTACTCCACATCGGAGCAGGAATGCCTGGCGCTTGTGTGGGCGGTGGAGAAGTGGCGGCATTTCCTTGAAGGAGAGACCTTCGATGTGTTCACAGACCACAGCGCTCTGACCTGGGCCTTCAACTGTCCCAAAGCTACATCACGGCTCACCAGATGGACTCTGCGCCTGCAGGCATTCTCTTTCCGAGTGCAGTACAAGAAGGGTTGCTGCAACGTCGTTCCGGATGCGCTGTCCCGGGCACCCCCTCCACCACAAGAAGGTAGTGTGTGTGCGGCAGTTGCCAAAACGCGCTGGTCTGATTTGCCCAATTCCCTGTAGGACATTGAAGAGGCACAGAAGAACGACGAGTTCTGCCGAGAGCTGGCTCAGACGGTTTGCCAGCCCACACCCGGCCGTATTCACCATGAGCTACAACAGTGAGTGGTGTATCGTGGTGTACCGTCCAAGTTTGGAGGGTTCAACTACCAATTAGTTGTTCCGGCCGTACTAGTCCCGGAGTTTCTGGCCTACTTCCATGATAGCCCCTTTGGAGGGCACTTTGGAAGGATGAAGACCCTCTTAAAGATCCTAGAGGTGGCATGGTGGCCAACAGTCCGCAAGGATCTTTGGGGGCATGTTCGGGCCTGTCTTACGTCTTCACCAAGCCGGCTGGTCAGCTTCAGACAACTGAGGTCGACAAGCCTGGGGAGATGTTAGGTGTGGACTTCATGGGGCCCTTCCCACTTAGCAAGTCCCGTAATTCAGTCCTGATGGTGGTGGTGGACTATTACACTAAGTGGGTAGGGCTTTTTGCTCTGAAAGATGCCAAAACGCCAAAGGTCTGTCAGATCTTGAAAAACGACATCTTCACCCACTGGGGGGTACCAGCATACCTGGTCTCGGATCGAGGACCCCAATTCACAAGCCATCTGATGTCCAGCCTGTGTGAGACTTGGGGCGTGACGCAAAAGCTCACTACGGCTTACCACCCCCAGACGAATCTGACGGAGAGGGTCAACAGGACGCTGAAGACCATGATCGCCTCGTTTGTAGGGGACCGCCATCCGGACTGGGACCGGTGGTTGCCGGAGTTCCGGTTGGCTATCAACACGGCGGTGCATGAGACCACTGGCGTGACCCCTGCAGTGTTGGCTCTGGGCCGCAACGTCAGAGGCCCGCTGGAACGTCTCTTGCACCAGACCCCTGCACCCAACACCTCCAGATACAACATGCTACACACACACACACACACACACACACACACACACACACACACACAAATGTTGAGGGAGGTCAAAAGACATGTTGGTGTGGCCAAGGCCAGACAAGCCAGGTATTATAATGCGCGCCGCAGAGATGTACACTTTAGGGTGGGCGATCTGGTCTGGGTTAGGTCGCACCCACTGTCTAAAGCCTCAGACAAATTCTCTGCCAAATTTGCACCCAGATGCTTAGGGCCTGTTAGGGTAGAGAAGAAGTTAGGTCCGGTAAACTACCGTGTTCATTGGTTGAGGGTTGACTGGTAAGATGAAGGTGGACAGTGTGAATGTGGTTGACATGAAACCTTATTATGGCCCCGAGAAGCCGCTGGCTTGGGGGGGAATGTAAAGATCGCATAGGTCCGCCTGGGATACGGCATTGCTAAAAGAAGCACCTTGGTTGTTCTTTTTCTTTTACACGTTATTGCTGTACCGATGATCTTATCGGCGGCCTGAATAAGGACACGGGTTTAAACGGGACCGTTTATTATTTGTTGTTGTTATTACTTTTATTGTGACATGGGTATATAAGGTGATTGGGGGGAAGTGACGCGTGGGGGTTTTTTTTTGTCTTCCCGAGCGGATTTCGGCGCACACGGCACTCGGGTGCTATTGGATGGGATTACGGCGGCTGCCCTGCGCGATTTTCCAGACCCATCGGGCGTGGATGTAACAGCAGAGGACTGCACGGACAGCCGAAGCACAAAGCCCAGCTGCCGGACGCGCGGCATAAGGTAGCGCGGGACAGGTGGACGCGGCGAGGCGCGCTCGTCACGTCTCCGCCCGACGCGGAGCGGTGCATACCGACTTTGGGGGGGGTTTCATTCGCCACTAGACGCTTCCTCCGGGACTCCGGGTGACTTTGGGACTGTTGGGAGCTGGGGGATTAAGTTGTGTTTTGGGGGAGGGGTTAATTGGTTGTCATATGTCTTGCCTTGTGGCATTGAATTTTGTTTGTTAATAACACTGAGACGCTCAACCACCTGTTTGTTTCTGGGTGTTTTTGTTTTCATGGGTTAGGTAGTCCGATTTACCAGTATTGACAACAGATCCGCCCATGACCTTTTTAATTTAGCGTTGTGCTTTTCCCCCTCAATTTAAGGCAGAGGGCGAATTGTTGTAATAATGATGTGACTATGTAGACTGTAATGATGAAGTGACTATGTAGACTGTAATAATGACGTGACTATGTAGACTGTAATGATGAAGTGACTGTAGACTGTAGTAATGAAGTGACTGTGTAGACTGTAGTAATGAAGTGACTATGTAGACTGTAATGATGAAGTGACTATGTAGACTGTAATGATGAAGTGACTATGTAAACTGTAATGATGAAGTGACTATGTAGACTGTAATAATGAAGTGACTATGTAGACTGTAGTAATGAAGTGACTGTGTAGACTGTAGTAATGAAGTGACTATGTAGACTGTAGTAATGAAGTGACTATGTAGACTGTAATGATGAAGTGACTATGTAGACTGTAGTGATGAAGTGACTATGTAGACTGTAATAATGAAGTGACTATGTAGACTGTAATGATGAAGTGACTATGTAGACTGTAATAATGAAGTGACTATGTAGACTGTAGTAATGAAGTGACTATGTAGACTGTAATGATGAAGTGACTGTAGACTGTAATAATGACGTGACTGTGTAGACTGTAATAATGAAGTGACTATGTAAACTGTAATGATGAAGTGACTATGTCGACTCTAGTAATGAAGTTATTATGTAGACTGTAATGATGAAGTGACTATGTAGACTGTAATGATGAAGTGACTATGTATACAATAGATACAATATGTTGACAACGTTTTCCTTCGTGAAGAATTTGCGAGGGGAAAAAGGGAATAAATCGCAATACTCAATGTATCGCAGTATCGTGATGGTATCGAATCGGGACTCAAGTATGGTGATAAAATCGAATCGTGGGACCTCTGGTGATTCCCACCCCTATAATATTGTAGTATCATATCATATGTAAGCGAATATCATTTATGTTATCCCCCTGTACTTCCCCCTCTTAATATCAGTTAGAAAAACTATGATCATTTCAGTTCGGAGTTATGAATTACAACTAATTGTAAACCCCTCTGCATGTGAGCATCTAGTCAAAGTAAAACAGTTTAAATGCAATTAAAAAAATTCTACTTACTTGTTTGAGGATCTTTATCTGAAATAAAAAGAAAAGACAGGATTTCAGACGTCACAGTTGCATATTCAGAATATCTTTTCTCCACTAAATCTGACCCCTTACATTGGTAACAAATCATTCTTTTACAGTGTGTTTCAGTTGCTATTTATTGTTCTATAACTTCTCTCTGACATCAGGAGGACTGAGTCTGGTGACTGTTGGCTGCTGCATTAAAGAAACTCTTTTGCAATAACAGTGTGATGAGTTCAGGCAGCTCGTCTTCACAAACACTAGAGCTCCAGTATGATCAGAGGACCTGGTGATGACAACAGCAGAGGACCTGGTGACTACAACAGCAGAGGACCTGGTGACGACAACAGCAGAGGACCTGGTGACGACAACAGCAGAGGACCTGGTGACTACAACAGCAAAGGACCTGGTGACTACAACAGCAGAGGACCTGGTGACGACAACAGCAAAGGACCTGGTGACGACAACAGCAGAGGACCTGGCGACTACAACAGCAAAGGACCTGGTGACTACAACAGCAGAGGACCTGGTGACGACAACAGCAAAGGACCTGGTGACTACAACAGCAAAGGACCTGGCGACTACAACAGCAGAGGACTTGGTGACTACAACAGCAGAGGACCTGGTGACGACAACAGCAGAGGACCTGGTGACGACAACAGCAGAGGACCTGGTGACTACAACAGCAAAGGACCTGGTGACGACAACAGCAGAGGACCTGGTGACTACAACAGCAGAGGCTCTGTGGCCCCAAAGCCGGACCCCATGCTGCTGGTTGCTTCTCACTTTGGTGAACTAGGAACTAAACCGTGATCAACTTCAGGACCCAGTGAGAAATTTAAAAAAGTACAATTGAATAAAACAAGTTGTATTTGGCTGGAAAAGAAAGAAAAGAGTTACACATGTCAGGATGTTAAATCCCTTCTCCCTTCCTGATTCAATTGGAGCGTATACCAGTTCTCTGTTAGATGACGATGGTGCTGTCACATGACCATCACACTGGGGCTCTGAGCTTTACACGTCTGAAGCTGGTTGCTTCAGACTGGGAAAGTAACCTAAAGCTGGTTTCACTTTGCAACCTTATAAGCAAGATGTCACAGGCTAAAATCAAAGAAGAACAGGAAACGTCAAAATTGGAAACACAGTCACCTCATTTAAGAGTAGACTTAAGACTTTCCTCTTTGATTGCGCTTATCTGCCATGGCCCTGCTGCCCCCCATTTCCTCCCTCCTCTCTACCTGCTTCATGGATCTTAGATATCTGGATCATAGTCCATGCGTATACTACTCATTATATGAATAATTTCTGTCATGACGTCTATTGCTTCTGTCCATTTGGGGAGAGGGATCCTCCTCTGTTGCTCTCCCTCAGGTTTCTTCCTTTTTTCCCTGTGAAAGGGTTTTTACTATCTTTTATTTAGGGGAGTTTTTCCTGATCCGATGTGAGGTCCTGGGACAAGATGTTACGTGTACAGATTGTAAAGCCCTCCGAGGCAAACTTGTATTTGTGATGTTGGGCTATATAAAATAAACTGAATTGAATTGAGGTCCGACCGCTTGTCGAACCTCAGACTCAAGACAAGAAGTGTGGATTCCGTCCCGGCCGTGGCACAGTGGACCAGCTTTTTACCCTCAAAGACTACTGGAGGGGTCCTGGGAGTTTGCCCAACCATGTGCTTTGTAGACTTGGAGAAGGCTTTCGACCGGGTCCCTCTGGGGTTTTTGTGGGGGGTGCTTCGGGAGTATGGGGTGCGGACCCGTTGGCACGGGCCATCCGGTCTCTGTACGCCTGCAGTAGGAGCTGTGTTCGTATCCTCGGAAATAAGTCAGACACATTCCTGGTGGGTATTGGCCTCCGCCAGGGCTGCCCTTTATCACCGGTCCTGTTCGTGACCTTCATGGACAGGATATCTAGGCGCAGCCAGGGGGCGGAGAGGATCTGGTTCGGGAGTCTCGGGATCGCCTCTCTGCTGTAAGCGGATGATGTGGTCCTGTTTGCCTCTCGGACCGTGACCTCCAGCATTCACTGGGGCGTTTTGCAGCCGAGTGTGAAGCGACAGGGATGAGAGTTAGCACCTCCAAATCTGAGGCCATGGTGCTCTGCCGGAAACCGGTGGATTGCTCCCTCCAGGTGGGGACAAACTGCCTACCCCAAGCGAAGGAGTTCAAGTATCTCCGGGTCTTGTTCACGAGTGAGGGTAAGGTGGAGCGGGAAATCGACAGGCGGATCGGTGCGGCTGGGGGATCATCCTCCTGTTCTTAATGTATGACCTGTCATACAAGTGATTGATTACTTGATACCAGGCAGAGGGAAGGGTATCTGATTTACATTTGAACAGCTGCAGAGGTGAAGAGACTTTGCATGCAAGGGTCTGTGGGAGATTGACTATAACTAGGAATATTCAATTCTCATTACACTGTAACCTGTAGAACTGAATAACAATTCCTTCTAGGTAAAATATTTAGTTAGCAAACACAGGAGGGCGGAGTGAGGACTTCAGGCACTGGAAAACAGGAATGTTATTGAGCCATCTTCATGCCCAAGCCAAAGAGAGACTCCGCCCCTGTGGAACTTTTAACCAATCGCATGCCGTAGAATTGACCAATGAGCCAAAGCCAGACAAGAACGGTCTGTGTAAGCGGAAGCTTAGACACCTTCAGCTGAAATGTTATACTGGATCACCATTCAATTTTTATATTAAAACCGTTTTATTATAACTCATTGAATTCTGGACTTCTCTTCGGTTGCGACCACCCAAGGTTTTTTTTATTTAACAAAATCCTTGAGTTTCTCACCTTTCCTCTTTTTGTAAGCCATGAATCCACCCACAGCGAAGAGGAGAGCAAGAGCAGCCACTGCAGCGATGATGATGATGTCAATGGGTTTCTCTGTTGAGCATGAAGAACAAAACAAAAGATGAGGCAGTGAATCACTTTGGTTAGGACTTTGAAGTGTGTCTCTGTGTCTCTGTTTCATTTGCGATAACTGCAGAAATAATTATGTGAAAATAAAAGAAACACACCAGACATGAAGAAAATATAAATATATGAATATAAGTACATCCATCAGCTTAAACCACACACACAATAATAAAGTGGTATTCAACACAAATTAAAAGGTTATAACAAAACACATTTGTCAGCCTCCTTCCTCCCTCCTGATCTCAGCCTCACCTTCGTTGGTCCGGATCACAGCTGCATAAAGTCTGGTGATGTCGTCGGTCTCCACACCGGCCAGCTGGAACACACACTCGTACCTCCTCCAGTCTCCAGCTGGAACACACACTCGTACCTCCTCCAGTCTCCAGCTGGGACCGAGGAGAGTTTCAGGTCGACGCTCATCTGGAAGGTTCCATCGTGGTTGGGGAGGATCTCTCCGTGGTCCACGTCCTCATGGAGCTCCTCTCCATCCATCCTCCAGAACAGAGTGGCTCTGTCCAAAGCTTTTTGCGTCTGTATAGATGGTGCCCTCTTTCTTCTCTGTTTGGATTCTCCGTATTTGCCTGGCCCCTGCAATACTGCAGTTCATAACCTGAGTTCATAACTAATCAATACCTGAGTTTATAACTGGTGATCAATAACTGAGTTTGTTACTAAATTTAGCCGGGCTCAAAGTCCCCTGGTTATGAACAGGTATCTACTAGAGACCCTATGGACAGGTATCTACTGTAGACCCTGGTTATGGACAGGTATCTACTGTAGAGACCCTGGTTATGGACAGGTATCTACACTAGAGACCCTGGTTATGGACAGGTATCTACTGTAGAGACCCTGGTTATGGACAGGTATCTACACTAGAGACCCTGGTTATGGACAGGTAGTTACACTAGAGACTCTGGTTATGGACAGGTATTGTAGCGTGAACGGTGGTCTTGCCAGGGAAAGAGGAGGGTAGGGGGGAGAGTAGGAAAGGCAAGACCTCGCACCTAACTCGGTGGCACTCCGTCGGCTAATTATCCTAGTGATCCCGGAGGAAATAATAATCCTCATCCGATATTGGCATAACGCCTTCGGTCTTTTATCTCACCCCGTGCTAAATCGTTCGGTTTTTGTGTTATTTTCAAAATAATTTATAGGTTTTGTCGAGGGTGTTTTACAGCTTGCGCTCTAGGTCCCCTGCGGTAGGCTGTAACTTCTCTCAACCCGTATCAAGCGAGTACGTATATCGTCTCTACCTTCTCTCTACCTATTTTGACACCATCTCATCATTATGACAAACACTGCAAAAGTCTTCACCCAAAGATACTTACCTTAAGTCTCTTTGGTAGATTCAGTCGTCACTTCTGTATCTCACGGTGGATGGACAGGGAAAGAGGGTTTAAATTGTTTTAAAGAACCAGAACCTTTGGTTTGGTTTCAGTCCCTTATGAATGGTAAGGCCGAGTTTTTATTCAAAGTTTATCTTACATACAAAAAAATAAATTCAATCAAACAGTTTAAAAGTCACAAGTAACTAAGAGAAAGGGTTACGTTTTTAGAGCTGGTGAGTGAACACCTCTTCTCTCTTGTCTACTCCTGCACAGAATTGCCAGGTACCCCCCAAAAAACATGCATTCCTACCCCCTCTTTTAAACACCAGAATACAAAAGTCATCCTGTCACCAGAGTTGGACAGAGGAGGTTTCACTACCTTATTTGGTAATACTGCCAATGCATGCTCTTAACAAAGGAGAGAACATTTAACACATCTCATTCAAAAAGAGTATATAACATAGCAACTTATAGCGTCCTATGAATTTAATGTGGTCTAATCACAAACTATAATGAAAATAAAAAACAAACAGTATATATATATATATATATATATATATATATATATATACTTTCATCTTCTTCCTTGGACACACAACAGTATCTACTGTATAGACCCTGGTTATGGACAGGTATCTACTGCACAGACCCTGGTTATGGACAGGTTTCTACTGTAGAGACCCTGGTTATGGACAGGTTTCTACTGTAGAGACCCTGGTTATGGACAGGTATCTACTGTAGAGACCCTGGTTATGGACAGGTATCTACTAGAGACCCTGGTTATGGACAGGTTTCTACTGTAGAGACCCTGGCTATGGACAAGTATCTACTAGAGACCCTGGTTATGGACAGGTATCTACTGTAGACCCTGGTTATGGACAGGTATCTACTGTAGAGACCCTGGTTATGGACAGGTATCTACACTAGAGACTCTGGTTACGGACAGGTATCTACTGTACAGACCCTGGTTATGGACAGGTTTCTACTGTAGAGACCCTGGTTATGGACAGGTATCTACTAGAGACCTTGGCTATGGACAGGTTTCTACTGGAGAGACCCTGGTTATGAACAGGTAGTTACACTAGAGACCCTGGTTATGGACAGGTATCTACTGTAGAGACCCTGGCTATGGACAGGAATGTACTAGAGACCCTGGTTATGGACAGGTATCTACTGTAGAGACCCTGGTTATGGACAGGTGTCTACACTAGAAACCCTGGTTATGGACAGGTATCTACTGTAGAGACCCTGGTTATGGACAGGTTTCTACTGTAGATACCCTGGTTATGGACAGGTATCTACTAGAGACCCTGGTTATGGACAGGTTTCTACTGTAGAGACCCTGGTTATGGACAGGTATCTACTGTAGAGACCCTGGTTATGGACAGGTATCTACTGTAGAGACCCTGGCTATGGACAGGTATCTACTAGAGACCCTGGTTATGGACAGGTTTCTACTGTAGAGACCCTGGCTATGGACAGGTATCTACTAGAGACCCTATGGACAGGTATCTACTGTAGACCCTGGTTATGGACAGGTATCTACTGTAGAGACCCTGGTTATGGACAGGTATCTACACTAGAGACCCTGGTTACGGACAGGTATCTACTGTAGAGACCCTGGTTATGGACAGGTTTCTACTGTAGAGACCCTGGCTATGGACAGGTATCTACTAGAGACCTTGGCTATGGACAGGTTTCTACTGGAGAGACCCTGGTTATGAACATGTATCTACTAGAGACCCTATGGACAGGTATCTACTGTAGACCCTGGTTATGGACAGGTATCTACACTAGAGACCCTGGTTATGGACAGGTATCTACTGTAGAGACCCTGGTTATGGACAGGAATGTACTAGAGACCCTGGTTATGGACAGGTGTCTACACTAGAAACCCTGGTTATGGACAGGTATCTACTGTAGAGACCCTGGTTATGGACAGGTATCTACTAGAGACCCTATGGACAGGTATCTACTGTAGAGACCCTGGTTATGGACAGGAATGTACTAGAGACCCTGGTTATGGACAGGTGTCTACACTAGAAACCCTGGTTATGGACAGGTATCTACTGTACAGACCCTGGTTATGGACAGGTATCTACTAGAGACCCTATAAACAGGTATCTAATGTAGACCCTGGTTATGGACAGGTATCGACTAGAGACCCTCGTTATGGACCGGTTTCCACTGTAGAGACCCTATGGACAGGTATCTACTGTAGACCCTGGTTATGGATAGGTATCTACTGTACAGACCCTGGTTATGGACAGGTATATACTGTAGATACCCTGGTTATGGACAGGTGTCTACACTAGAGACCCTGGTTATGGACAGGTGTCTACACTAGAGACCCTGGTTATGGACAGGTATCTACTGTAGAGACCCTGGTTATGGACAGGTATCTACACTAGAGACCCTGGTTATGGACAGGTATCTACCGTAGAGACCCTGGTTATGGACAGGTATCTACCGTAGAGACCCTGGTTATGGAGAGATATCTACTGTACAGACCCTGGTTATGGACAGGTATCTACTGTAGAGACCCTGGTTATGGACAGGTATCTACTAGAGACCCTGGTTATGGACAGGTTTCTACTGTAGAGACCCTGGTTATGGACAGGTATCTACTAGAGACCCTATGGACAGATATCTACTGTAGAGACCCTGGTTAAGGACAGGTTTCTACTGTAGAGACCCTGGTTATGGACAGGTATCTACTGTAGAGACCCTGGTTATGGACAGGTATCTACTAGAGACCCTGGTTATGGACAGGTTTCTACTGTAGAGACCCTGGCTATGGACAGGTATCTACTAGAGACCCTGGTTATGGACAGGTTTCTACTGTAGAGACCCTGGCTATGGACAGGTATCTACTAGAGACCCTATGGACAGGTATCTACTGTAGACCCTGGTTATGGACAGGTATCTACTGTAGAGACCCTGGTTATGGAAAGGTATCTACACTAGAGACCCTGGTTACGGACAGGTATCTACTGTACAGACCCTGGTTATGGACAGGTTTCTACTGTAGAGACCTTGGCTATGGACAGGTTTCTACTGGAGAGACCCTGGTTATGAACAGGTATCTACTAGAGACCCTATGGACAGGTATCTACTGTAGGACCCTGGTTATGGACAGGTATCTACTGTAGAGACCCTGGTTATGGACAGGTATCTACACTAGAGACCCTGGTTATGGACAGGTATCTACTGTAGAGACCCTGGTTATGGACAGGTATCTACACTAGAGACCCTGGTTATGGACAGGTATCTACTGTAGAGACCCTGGCTATGCACAGGAATCTACTAGAGACCCTGGTTATGGACAGGTATCTACTGTAGAGACCCTGGTTATGGACAGGTGTCTACACTAGAAACCCTGGTTATGGACAGGTATCTACACTAGAGACCCTGGTTATGGACAGGTAGTTACACTAGAGACCCTGGCTATGGACAGGAATCTACTAGAGACCCTGGTTATGGACAGGTATCTACTGTAGAGACCCTGGTTATGGACAGGTGTCTACACTAGAAACCCTGGTTATGGACAGGTATCTACTGTAGAGACCCTGGTTATGGACAGGTATCTACTAGAGACCCTATGGACAGGTATCTACTGTAGAGACCCTGGTTATGGACAGGTATCTACTGTAGAGACCCTGGTTATGGACAGGTATCTACTAGAGACCCTATAAACAGGTATCTAATGTAGACCCTGGTTATGGACAGGTATCGACTAGAAACCCTTGTTATGGACCGGTTTCCACTGTAGAGACCCTATGGACAGGTATCTACTGTAGACCCTGGTTATGGATAGGTATCTAATGTAGGACCCTGGTTATGGACAGGTATATACTGTAGAGACCCTGGTTATGGACAGGTGTCTACACTAGAGACCCTGGTTATGGACAGGTATCTACTGTAGAGACCCTGGTTATGGACAGGTATCTACTGTAGAGACCCTGGTTTTGGACAGGTATCTACTAGAGACCCTATAAACAGGTATCTACTGTAGAGACCCTGGTTATGGACAGGTATCTACCGTAGAGACCCTGGTTATGGACAGGTATCTACCGTAGAGACCCTGGTTATGGAGAGGTATCTACTGTACAGACCCTGGTTATGGACAGGTATCTACTGTAGAGACCCTGGTTATGGACAGGTATCTACTAGAGACCCTGGTTATGGACAGGTTTCTACTGTAGAGACCCTGGTTATGGACAGGTATCTACTAGAGACCCTATCGACAGATATCTACTGTAGAGACCCTGGTTAAGGACAGGTTTCTACTGTAGAGACCCTGGTTATGGACAGGTATCTACTGTAGAGACCCTGGTTATGGACAGGTATCTACTAGAGACCCAATGGACAGGTATCTACTGTAGACCCTGGTTATGGACAGGTATCTACTGTAGAGACCCTGGTTATGGACAGGTATCTACTGTAGAGACCCTGATTATCGACAGGTATCTACTAGAGACCCTATGGACAGGTATCTACTGTAGAGACCCTGGTTATGGACAGTTATCTACTGTAGAGACCCTGATTATCGACAGGTATCTACTGTAGAGACCCTGGTTATGGACAGGTATCTACTGCACAAGCCCTGGTTATGGACAGGTATCTACTAGAGACCCTATGGACAGGTATCTACTGTAGACCCTGGTTATGGATAGGTATCTAATGTACAGACCCTGGTTATGGACAGGTATATACTGTAGAGACCCTGGTTATGGACAGGTGTCTACACTAGAGACCCTGGTTATGGACAGGTGTCTACTGTAGAGAACCTGGTTATGGACAGGTATCTACTGTAGAGACCCTGGTTTTGGACAGGTATCTACTAGAGACCCTATAAACAGGTATCTAATGTAGACCCTGGTTATGGACAGGTATCTACTGTAGAGACCCTGGTTATGGACAGTTATCTACTGTAGAGACCCTGATTATCGACAGGTATCTACTGTACAGACCCTGGCTATGGACAGGTATTTACACTAGAGACCCTGGTTATGGACAGGTATCTACTGTAGAGACCCTGGTTATGGACAGGTATCTACTGCACAAGCCCTGGTTATGGACAGGTATCTACTAGAGACCCTATGGACAGGTATCTACTGTAGAGACCCTGGTTATGGACAGTTATCTACTGTAGAGACCCTGATTATCGACAGGTATCTACTAGAGACCCTTGTTATGGACCGGTTTCTACTGTAGAGACCCTATGGACAGGTTTCTACTGTAGAGACCCTGGTTATGGATAGGTATCTACACTAGAGACCCTGGTTATGGACAGGTATCTACTGTACAGACCCTGGTTATGGACAGTTATCTACTGTAGAGACCCTGATTATCGACAGGTATCTACGAGAGACCCTTGTTATGGACCGGTTTCTACTGTAGAGAACCTATGGACAGGTATCTACTGTAGACCCTGGTTATGGACAGGTATCTACTATAGAGACCCTGGTTATGGACAGGTATCTACTGTAGAGACCCTTGTTATGGACAGGTATCTACTAGAGAGCCTATGGACAGGTATCTACTGTAGAGACCCTGGTTTTGGACAGGTATCTACACTATAGACCCTGGTTATGGACAGGTATCTACACTAGAGACCCTGGTTATGGACAGTTATCTACACTAGAGACCTGGTTATGGACAAGTATCTACTGTAGAGACCCTGGTTATGGACAGGTATCTACACTATAGACCCTGGTTATGGACAGGTATCTACACTAGAGACCCTGGTTATGGACAGTTATCTACACTAGAGACCTGGTTATGGACAAGTATCTACTGTAGAGACCCTGGTTATGGACAGGTATCTACTAGAGACCCTATGGACAGGTATCTACTGTAGAGACCCTGGTTATACAGGGTATACCTTTATAAACGAGGTCTATTGGCCCTAAAGTCCCAAAACAAAGAGAAATGTGTGCTAATGGGTTGGACTGGAGTGAGACTAAAGGTGGAAAACAGAATTGATTGACAATTTCTACTTTATGCTTGAAATAACAGTCAAACCAGACGGGGTCCTTTTGCCCCAGAGGACAGCAGTGTGGCACACAGGAGGCATTAGAGGGTTCAACAGTTCATTAAGAACCTGAGAGGACAACAGAAGATTCACATTTTCACCACTCCACCTTTATTGCTTATTCATATCGTTACACTAATGGCTCTTTTCAGAGCAGGAAAAACTGGAATTTCATCATGTTTGGATCAAATATTTTTCACTCCATTTTGGATTACACAGCAGTTACAAAAGAGATCAGTAACAGAGTGTCGACAGTCTTCAGAAACATGAAATAAGAAGAAATCTGAAACACTTTAACCATTTTCTTATTCACATACATCTTCATAAATAACAGTCAACCCTCAACAGTACTGTCGTCACCGACATCCATGGGTTTCTTTTTCAGCTCTACACATCATTTCTTGAGACATTTGATGACTTCAAATTAGAAAGAAGAGAAAGAATGTGATGAAGGAGCAAGATGTCCGATTCAAAGTCTACTTTCTCCACGGTATTTAAACGAACAACAGATATAGTTTTGATCATCTAAGACGGAATTGTAAATGCTCGTCATGTCCACGTGTCACACCACGGCCTACTTGAAAATTCATTTCCACCATGACGGTGAAGGAGCAATAGAAGTAGAGCTGTACCAACCAGATTCCAATAATTAAAGAAAAACTGTACATGAGAAACAGGAAATCAATCAGTCAGCGGGCAACGACTTCAACACCATGCAGCAGCACACCTGTTCATCAGAACCAACCCTGTGCAGCAGCACACCTGTTCATCAGAACCAACAGCGTGCAGCAGCACACCAGTTCATCAGAACCAACAGCGTGCAGCAGCACACCTGTTCATCAGAACCAACACCATGCAGCAGCACACCTGTTCATCAGAACCAACAGCGTGCAGCAGCACACCTGTTCATCAGAACCAACAGCGTGCAGCAGCACACCTGTTCATCAGAACAAACTCTGTGCAGCAGCACACCTGTTCATCAGAACCAACCCTGTGCAGCAGCACACCTGTTCATCAGAACCAACCCTGTGACAGGGAGCAGAACCCCTGCTGGACGTTCCTTGCAGAAAGGGAGGATGAAGGTTCCTCTGCTGGCATGACTGTTACACTCCTGGCATCCAGAACCAGCACTGCCTTCACTCCTTAAACCCAGATGGACCCCTGTAGCTCGACCTAGAACTCATCTACAGAGTGCGTGCAGTGAACCGTGTTGAGACAGAAACGTGGAAGTGGAATATCTTTGGGATCTGGACTGTAACGGTATATGTGATTAATCAGTAATGGAAATATTTCTGAGGCAAAGGTGACAGGAAATGATAAAACTACAACGAGGAGGAGAATGAACCCGGTATCATGTTGCAATAGAGTGAGTGTAGAAGACTTGTCATTCTACACTGTAAGGCAAGGAGACTTGAATAAGAAAGCTTTTTGGATCTCACTGAAGCATTAGAGTACATAACGGTCCTCTGAGGGCCAGACTCCTCTCAGGATAGAAAGCAGACCTCTACTCCATCACATGACCTCTCAACCAAACTACGATGCACACTTCATGATTGACGGGTCATTACAACACATTTCTACATGGCGGGTGTTAGCCACGCCTCACTGCTCTGAAGATATATTGAATATGACGGAGCTAAAAATGTAGAAATTCAAGACACTGCCGTTGACAGCCAAGTGGGACATTTATTGTGAATGTTTACAGAACAATGTCCTCATTCAGAGGTCGTGTCCATGACCTCAGAGCCACGCTGTGAATAAACCAATTAGAGTTATCTTCAAGGTAAACTGAGGTTTAACGTTTTGATGAGCAGGTTTCTGTGTGTGTGTTTCAACTTGCAGGAAAGGACCCACATGTGTATCTATGTTCAGTGCCCACCGCCTCCCTCCATGTGAGGTATCCATATCTGAGACAGATCAGCTTCATTTGAGCCTTAAACATAAGGACGTCACGTCTGGCATCAGGCTGCACAGAGCGTACCAGTCCAGAGGCTGACGGAACATTTACACGTCTCCTTCTTCACCGCTGAGCTTCAGCAGGGTGAAAGGTCAACACCAGCAGAGCACCACTGGTGACAAGCTGCCCTTACTTCAACGCTCTGACTCCAGCAGGAGGGTTCTGACCCTGATAGCCCACCATGACTTTACGCTTGAGAATGGGTGCAGCCCTCTTCATGTGATCGTTGACACTGGGCCCGCTCCTGGTTTTACATAGTAAAGCACCAGGGAGGTCCAGTCACGGGCTCCAGTCCCTCCCAGTGGAAGGGTTGAGGTCAGTCCTCCCCAAACTGGGAGAAGCTTTTCTTTAAGCACCTGGCTGTGTGGGACCTGCAGGGTCTCGTACGTTTGGCCACATCAAGTGGAGTTACTTCCAATAAGAAGAATCAACAGAATCAGGTCATTAAAAACAGACAGATCTAAATAATCCTTTACCCAACAGAGAATCCAGGACTAAAGGACTACATATGAATGACTGGGTGTTCTGGATATAGTTTCTTAGCACTGACCACATGCCAGTCAAACCTAAACAAATTTAAATATAGAGTAACGTTATGAGTGTTTACAGTTACATTATAAAACATACACACAGTAAAAGGAAGAGATAAACAGAGAATATTTACATATATAACAATCATTGAGACCCACACACGCGCACACACACACACACACACACACACAGTTTGTCCAAACGGCTGTGAAGAGGGTCAGAGACACATTTCTGCTCTACAACATAGTAAGATGATAAGATAATAATAATGCACACGATGCCCTTGTGGTGATGAAAGTGGGCGGGGCCTCAGGTCGGTTGGGTTGATGAGTCGTGGCTCCTGTGACTCAACCTCTTTGTCCAGAGTTCACCTCCTGGCCTTGACTGGTCTCCATGGGGTCTTCTTTGAAGGTTTCACACTGCTCCATCACTTTGCTGAAAACATTCAATATGTAACACGTTAGCTAAGGGTTAGCCACTGTCAACATTCAATATGTAACGCGTTAGCCAAGGGTTAGGTACTGTCAACATTCAATATGTAACACGTTAGCTAAGGGTTAGCTACTGTCAACATTCAATATGCAACGTGTTTGCTAAGGGTTAGGTACTGTGAACATTCAATATGTAACACATTAGCTAAGGGTTAGGTACTGTCAACATTCAATATGTAACGTGTTTGGTAAGGGTTAGGTACTGTGAACATTCAATATGTAACACATTAGCTAAGGGTTAGGTACTGTCAACATTCAATATGTAACACATTAGCTAAGGGTTAGGTACTGTCAACATTCAATATGCAACACGTTAGCTAAGGGTTAGGCACTGTCAACATTCAATATGCAACGCGTTAGCTAAGGGTTAGGTGCTGTGAACATTAAATATGTAACACGCTAGCTAAGGGTTAGGTACTGTCAACATTCAATATGTAACACGTTAGCTAAGGGTTAGGTACTGTCAACATTCAATATGTAACACGTTAGCTAAGGGTTAGGCACTGTCAACATTCAATATGTAACACGTTAGCTGAGGGTTAGGCACTGTCAACATTCAATATGTAACGCGTTAGCTAAGGGTTAGGTACTGTGAACATTCAATATGTAACACGTTAGCTAAGGGTTAGGTACTGTCAACATTCAATATGTAACACGTTAGCAAAGGGTTAGGCACTGTCAACATTCAATATGTAACACGTTAGCAAAGGGTTAGGCACTGTCAACATTCAATATGTAACGCGTTAGCTAAGGGTTAGGTACTGTGAACATTCAATATGTAACACATTAGCTAAGGGTTAGCCACTGTCAACATTCAATATGTAACACGTTAGCTAAGGGTTAGCTACTGTCAACACTCAATATGTAACACGTTAGCTAAGGGTTAGCTACTGTCAACATTCAATATTTAACACGTTAGCTGAGGGTTAGGCACTGTCAACATTCAATATGTAACACGTTAGCTAAGGGTTAGCTACTGTCAATATTCAATATGTAGCACGTTAGCTGAGGGTTAGGTACTGTCAACATTCAACATGTAGCATGTTAGCTAAGGGCTAGCCACTGTCAAAATGTAATATGTAACACGTTAGCTGAGGGTTAGACACTGTCAACATTCAATATGTAACACGTTAGCTGAGGGTTAGCTACTGTCAACATTCAATATGTAACACGTTAGCTACTGTCAACATTCAATATGTAACATGTTAGCTAAGGGTTAGCCACTGTCAACATTCAATATGTAACACGTTAGCTAAGGGTTAGGTACTGTGAACATTCAATATGTAACACGTTAGCTAAGGGTTAGCCACTGTTAACATTCAATATGTAACACGTTAGCTAAGGGTTAGCCACTGTCAACATTCAATATGTAACACGTTAGCTAAGGGTTAGCCACTGTCAACATTCAATATGTAACACGTTAGCTAAGGGTTAGCCACTGTCAACATTCAATATGTAACACGTTAGCTAAGGGTTAGGCACTGTCCACTTCTTAAACACCATTAAAAAAGGTGAGGTTTGTGTACAAATGCTATTTAGGGTGCTTCCTCTGCTTTAGTTGGTCTGGATGTTAAGTCCACAAGCTAGTTGGTCTGATCTCAGCTCGCTTGTAGTGAGAACAAACACAGACAACGCAGGAGTCCAATAGCAGATGTATGATATTAGCAGGACTTCAAAAGCTAACTCGTGTTGCAGCCATATCAAGGGGTCCAACAGCATGTTATAGGCAGGGCGCCTCATCTTAAATAAAGAGCGCCTTCTCTGGCTTCAGGAGGAATGACCGGCTGGAAGCCAACACAATATCCCCACACTGAATGAACGGACCTCCATGTATAATCTTCTCTATGCATGCATAGTCTTCACAGTCTACTGCGTGTCGAGAGGAGCAGTCAGCCTAAGGGAATCTGCCCAGGGTTAGCAGCTGATGCTACCGCTAACCGTGCACAGGCCTCTGGGTTAAGTCATGGGAGTCATGTGCCAAGACCAAATCCAGAGGGACGGCATGGTCCCAGGAGTTTAACGATCAACCATCAGCAGCGTTTCAGTGGAACAGGACCCATGTCATCCAGTCTATGGCTTTGCTGTGTTTCTCCAAACTGGAGGAAGCCCACGGACTGTGAGCACCTCACACAACGTCACATGACCCAAACCAACCCTCCACGTTAAATTCTACATCTCCGTGGACTCAAAATCATGGTTTTATGTTGTACTTGATGGCCTTTGTGGCTCAAACTATTGGCACGAGTGGCCTCCCCTAAGTGATGTCCACTGCCAACACAACGCAGAGGCCACAGACGTGTCATCCCTCTCTACCTAGCAACACACACAAGGTTAACACTTTCTCTGCTCAGTCTCACCTGGCCATGTCCTTGGTTTCTGGATGAGAGCTCTCCAGCTCCAGAACCTTCTCTAGAAGACTGATTCCTCCTTCCTTTATCAGCAGGGGACAATACTTGCTTGCTGCGGAACAGAAATGAATTAAAAGAGACAGATTGTGAGCATTATGCCAATGTTGGAAATAACAAACTGTAATGTGTGTAGACGAATAAAGGATGAAGAGTAAAGACAAATGCTAATTTTTTATGTTATATTATTAGGATTTTAAAATATCCCAAGTTAGATTAAGAAAACGTTACAGCTTACTCAGTGCTGAAGAAGTACCAGCGTATCATTATCATGGTGTACGGTGCTGTGAGCAGGATACTCACGGTAAACAGACACCAGGTTGAACAGCGCCCACGTGGCCCAGTGCTGGCTGACCGGGGCGATGCTCTGAGGAAGCAGCCGCAGGATGGGCTCGAAGGACCTGAGCACAACGAGTCAGCGTTAAGGAGGGAACCACACACAGCTTCTATACAACACTACCATGTACACACAGCTTCTATACAACACTACCCATGTAAACACAGCTTCTATACAACACTACCCATGTACACACAGCTTCTATACAACACTACCCATGTACACACAGCTTCTATACAACACTACCCATGTACACACAGCTTCTATACAACACAACCATGTACACACAGCTTCTATACAACACTACCATGTACACACAGCTTCTATACAACACTACCATGTACACACAGCTTCTATACAACACTACCATGTACACACAGCTTCTATACAACACTACCATGTACACACAGCTTCTATACAACACTACCATGTACACACAGCTTCTATACAACACTACCATGTACACACAGCTTCTATACAACACTACCATGTACACACAGCTTCTATACAACACTACCATGTACACACAGCTTCTATACAACACTACCATGTACACACACCTTCTATACAACACTACCATGTACACACACCTTCTATACAACACTACCATGTACACACACCTTCTATACAACACTACCATGTACACACAGCTTCTATACAACACTACCCATGTACACACAGCTTCTATACAACACTACCCATGTACACACAGCTTCTATACAACACTACCCATGTACAACACAGCTTCTATACAACACTACCCATGTACAACACAGCTTCTATACAACACTACCCATGTACACACAGCTTCTATACAACACTACCCATGTACACACAGCTTCTATACAACACTACCCATGTACACAGCTTCTATGCAACACTACTCATGTACACAGCTTCTATACAACACTACTCATGTACACAGCTTCTATACAACACTACTCATGTACACAGCTTCTATACAACACTACTCATGTACACAGCTTCTATACAACACTACTCATGTACACAGCTTCTATACAACACTACTCATGTACACAGCTTCTATACAACACTACTCATGTACACAGCTTCTATACAACACTACTCATGTACATAGCTTCTATACAACACTACTCATGTACACAGCTTCTATACAACACTACTCATACACACACAGCTTTTTACACAGGTTTGAACCCTGTAAATAATATTCCTCCTGTAGTTGATGTTTGGTATCATGTGTAGTGATCATGTCATAACTTGATCACTATGACGGTCACCTGTAGTTGATGTTGCGGCGGGAGCTGACGTCCCAGCTCTGGATGGCGTCCCACATCTTGTCCATCACGGCGTCCCTGAGCGGCTCCTCCATGGCCCAGACGTCCGGCCCGTCGAACACGATGTGAGACAGAACGCCGCACGCGTTGTAGGACACCTCGATCCCGTCTGCCTTGCTGTCCAGCAGGTTGCTGACGAAGCATCAAACAGGGCCGTCACACACAGCTCACAGGAAACCACCGAGCTACACTCTGTTTAGTGGAGCTAGAACGGTTTGGTTCTGAAGCCTCGTCATGCGGCTCCAGTGAGGAGCGCAACATGCGTGTGGTTCTGTGTGCAGCATGTGAACTCCTCATCGCTATGCAACAGGACATAACGGATATAACAGGACATAACAGATATAACATGACATAACGGATATAAATGACATAATAGGACATAACGTATATAACATGACATAACGGATATAACATGACATAACAGGACATAACGGATATAACAGGACATAACGGATATAACATGACATAACGGATACAACAGGACATAACGGATATAACAGGACATAACAGATATAACATGACATAACGGATATAACAGGACATAACGGATATAACAGGACATAACAGGACATAACGGATATAACATGACATAACGGATATAACAGGACATAACAGGACATAACGGATATAACAGGACATAACAGATATAACAGGACATAACAGGACATAACGGATATAACAGGACATAACAGGACATAACGGATATAACAGGACATAACGGATATAACAGGACATAACGGATATAACAGGACATAACAGGACATAACGGATATAACAGGACATAACGGATATAACAGGACATAACAGGACATAACGGATATAACATGACATAACGGATATAACAGGACATAACAGGACATAACGGATATAACAGGACATAACGGATATAACAGGACATAACGGATATAACAGGACATAACAGGACATAACGGATATAACAGGACATAACGGATATAACATGACATAACGGATATAACAGGACATAACGGATATAACATAACATAACAGGACATAACAGATATAACAGGACATAACGGATATAACATGACATAACGGGACATAACAGGACATAACAGGACATAACGGACATAACGGATATAACAGGACATAACAGGACATAACGGATATAACAGGACATAACGGATATAACAGGACATAACGGATATAACATGACATAACGGATATAACAGGACATAACGGATATAACATGACATAACAGGACATAACAGGACATAACAGGACATAACGGATATAACAGGACATAACGGATATAACAGGACATAACAGGACATAACAGGACATAACGGATATAACAGGACATAACGGATATAACAGGACATAACGGATATAACAGGACATAACGGATATAACAGGACATAACGGATATAACATGACATAACGGATATAACATGACATAACAGGACATAACGGATATAACATGACATAACGGATATAACAGGACATAACGGATATAACAGGACATAACAGGACATAACGGATATAACATGACATAACGGATATAACATGACATAACGGATATAACAGGACATAACGGATATAACATAACATAACAGGACATAACAGATATAACAGGACATAACGGATATAACATGACATAACGGGACATAACAGGACATAACAGGACATAACGGACATAACGGATATAACAGGACATAACAGGACATAACGGATATAACAGGACATAACGGATATAACAGGACATAACGGATATAACAGGACATAACGGATATAACATGACATAACGGATATAACAGGACATAACGGATATAACATGACATAACAGGACATAACGGATATAACATGACATAACGGATACAACATGACATAACATGACATAACGGATATAACAGGACATAACGGATATAACAGGACATAACGGATATAACATAACATAACAGGACATAACGGATATAACAGGACATAACGGATATAACATGACATAACAGGACATAACGGGACATAACAGGACATAACGGATATAACAGGACATAACGGATATAACATGACATAACGGATATAACATGACATAACGGATATAACAGGACATAACAGAACATAACGGATATAACATGACATAACAGGACATAACATGACATAACAGGACATAACGGATATAACATGACATAACAGGACATAACAGATATAACATGACATAACGGACATAACATGACATAACGGATATAACAGGACATAACGGACATAACATGACATAACGGATATAACATGACATAACGGATATAACAGGACATAACGGATATAACATGACATAACAGGACATAACGGATATAACATGACATAACGGATATAACAGGACATAACAGAACATAACGGATATAACATGACATAACAGGACATAACAGATATAACAGGACATAACAGGACATAACGGACATAACATGACATAACGGACATAACATGACATAACGGATATAACAAGACATAACAGATATAACGTGACATAACGGATATAACAGGACATAACAGAACATAACGGATATAACATGACATAACAGGACATAACATGACATAACAGGACATAACGGATATAACATGACATAACAGGACAAAACAGATATAACATGACATAACATGACATAACGGATATAACAGGACATAACAGGACATAACAAGACATAACGGACATAACATGACATAACAGATATAACATGACATAACGGATATAACAGGACAAAACGGATATAACAGGACATAACGGATATAACATGACATAACGGATATAACATGACATAACGGATATAACAGGACAAAACGGATATAACAGAACATAACGGATATAACATGACATAACAGGACATAACAGATATAACAGGACATAACAGGACATAACATGACATAACAGGACATAACAGATATAACAGGACATAACAGGACATAACATGACATAACATGACATAACAGGACATAACGGACATAACATGACATAACGGATATAACATGACATAACGGATATAACAAGACATAACGGATATAACGTGACATAACAGGACATAACGGATATAACAGGACATAACAGGACATAACGGACATAACAGGACATAACGGATATAACATGACATAACATGACATAACGGATATAACAGGACATAACGGATATAACATGACATAACAGGACATAACATGACATAACATGACATAACGGACATAACATGACATAACGGATATAACATGACATAACGGATATAACATGACATAACAGGACATAACGGATATAACAGGACATAACGGATATAACATGACATAACGGATATAACAGGACATAACAGGACATAACGGATATGACATAACGGATATAACATGGCATAATGGATATAACATGACATAATGGATATAACAGGACATAACAGGACATAACGGATATAACATGACATAATGGATATAACATGACATAACGGATATAACAGGACATAACGGATATAACAGGACATGACATAACGGATATAACATGACATAACATGACATAACGGATATAACATGACATTCCACCAGTATCTGTTCCAGTGGTGACGCACCAACAGACACAACACGGTCACATGCCATCTCACATGGGCTCTACAGCGCCACCACAGGGGTCTGAGGGGGAGCTGGAACGACCACTGAAGAGGGGGTGTGTGTGTGTGTGTGTGTGTGTGTGTGTGTGTGCGTGTGTGTGTGTGTGTGTGTGTGTGTGTGTGTGCGTGCGTGCGTGCGCGCTCTCGTTCTTTGTAGGCAGACAATGAAATGTGCTCAATAAAAAAAAACACTTATTTGTTTGTTTACCATATTTTGATTGTACATTTTATTGTTTTTCTATTATGTCTCATATTATTGCAGTGTTTTTTGTATTTTACCTGAACACAGAAGAGATGAACTGGGTTATGTGTTACTTTAGTTCTCTTACCTGAACACAGATGAACTGGGTTATGTGTTACTTTAGTTCTCTTACCTGAACACAGATGAACTGGGTTATGTGTTACTTTAGTTCTCTTACCTGAACACAGATGAACTGGGTTATGTGTTACTTTAGTTCTCTTACCTGAACACAGATGAACTGGGTTATGTGTTACTTTAGTTCTCTTACCTGAACACAGAGATGAATTGGGGCGTGAGCAGCTGAGGCCTCAGAGCCTTCACCTCAGCAACGTTCCCTAACAGACCCAACATGTTGCGGTGAAGCTCCTGCTTGTCTGCAAACTCCTGGAGTCAGAAACGAGAAGAGAGGCACGTTATCACAGAGGAACTACCAGGAGACCAAAGACCACTTCACTGTACCATGGAGGTCTGCTGGGGACTCTAGTGTGAGTAAAGACCACTTCATGGTTGAGGACTCTAGTGTTAGTAAAGACCACTTCATGGTTGAGGACTCTAGTGTTAGTAAAGACCACTTCATGGTTGAGGACTCTAGTGTGAGTAAAGACCACTTCATGGTTGAGGACTCTAGTCCAGTAAAGACCACTTCATGGTTGAGGACTCTAGTCCAGTAAAGACCACTTCATGGTTGAGGACTCTAGTGTTAGTAAAGACCACTTCATGGTTGAGGACTCTAGTGTTAGTAAAGACCACTTCATGGTTGAGGACTCTAGTGTTAGTAAAGACCACTTCACCTGGAGACACTCCAGGAAGAGGCTCATGCCCCGGCAGTTGAGGAACATCTGGCAGTTGTCGGGCGTCTCGTCGGTGATGTTCCACAGAGCGCTCCAGGAGAACTCCATCACCTGGTCACACTGAGGGACGCAAACACACAACCTTCAGGACGGCCATGTTGGACTGAGACACACGTGTGTTATTATGAGGATAAAGAAACTCACCATCCTGTCCTGTAGCTTCTTCTGGATTAAATTCAACATGGTCTGTAAGGAGGAAACAACAGGTTAGGTAGAACTAAGTACATTTGTTAAGGCCATCTGTCAGGACCAGGTCCGGGTCCAGGACCAGAGGAACAGGACCAGGTCCAGGACCAGGTCCGGGTCCAGGACCAGAGGACCAGGACCAGAGGACCAGGTCCAGGACCGTTGTGAGTGTGAAGCTCATCTCAAGGTCACCTTGACGAACCCCATCTTGCCCACGGCCTCCTTGTGGTGGTTGTCCACCTGGCAGACCAGAGCGTTGCAGAGGTGCACGGCGATCCTCTGGATGGACTCGTCCTGCCGGGTCGGCTCCAGGATCTTCAGCAGCAGCTGGTTGACCCGGCTGTACTGGAACTCCAGCTCCTCTGGGATGCTGAAGTTACACAGAGTCAGGCAGCAGTTCCTCTGGACCTGGAGGGGACAGGGGTTAAGGACTGGGACCAGGACCAGGACCCAGGACCAGCACCAGGATCCAGGACCAGGATCCAGCACCAGGATCCAGGATCCAGGTCCAGCACCAGGTCCAGGTCCGATTCCATTTAGGATGCCATATAGTAAAGCCACATATAACAGGGTTCATACACATTATGACCAATGGATTTCCATGACATAACAACCGTGTATAGTGAGGCGTTATTCAGCAAGCCCGTCGCTGAGGCTGTGGAAGTGCGCGCAGATTTAAAGTGCAGCACCTGTGTGCGGCAGCATTAAGCCCCTCCCATGCAAAAACAAAAAAAAACAAGTTAACGCCGTTAATAGTTTGCTGCGTCAACACGTTTTTAACGCGTTAACGTGCCCAGCCCTAATTTATATATCTATATTTATATAAAAGTATAATACTTCACAGCTAGACGTGAAGTATTATACTTGTATCTATACATTTATACAATGCTTCACAGCTAGACGTAACGTGGACCGTCTGGACCCGCTTGGCCTCACCGTGACCTCCTGGTACTGCTCCATGCCGTTCAGCACCACCTGGATGACGTCCCTCCGCAGCCGGACGCTCTGGTCGCTGCGGTAGTCCGTGTTGGTGAGGTAGAACAGCGCCGCGCTGCCCGTCACCTGGATGCTCTTGTCGTACTTGTGGCACTTCAGCGCCGCTATGACCAGCTGAAAGCACACAGAAGAGTGGTGAGCGCGGCACAGCGGACGCGGCACAGCGCCCCGCGGCCACGCCTCCTACCTGCAGCGCCCGCAGCAGCTGGCTGCAGTGCTGGATCCTGGCGATGTCAAACAGCTGGTTGATGGCTCTGTGGGCCAGCTCAGGCCGGAACTCCGTGTAGGCCTCGATGGCGTTCAGGACCTGCTCTTCATTCTTTGACCCGGTCACCTGAGAGAGACAACACACAGCTGTATTCATCTGTGCACTTGCTCCACATGCTAGCTTCATGGACAACAGCCAGGAAGAGCCTGACACGCTGCATTGTGGGCCATCAGGACAGCACCTTGTAGGCAGGGATGTGGGTCACGTTACACAGCGTGGTGTCGTACAGGCCCAGGAACTGCAGCGGCCTCTTCAGCTCCTGCAGAGGAGAGATGCTGCTCTTGCAGGGCTCCGTGCTGAAAGACAAGAAGCGGCCGGCTGCTTAGAAGCGGCTGCTTAGAAGCTCGTCGTTCATCTGAAAGACCGGCGCCCCGGAGCCGCTGACCCACCTGGGCCGACCCAGAGCCTCCTCAAAGTGTGGCACCGTGCAGTTGTCCAGCAGGATGTGACCCGACACGTCCAGAGACACCAGGTGCAGCAGGCGCTGAGCCACGGCCGTCAGGATCTTCCTGGTCATCTTGAACTTAGAGGTCCGCCGGCTCTCCCGCGAGACGTCCAGGTGCCTGAGGAACGAGAGCACCAATCACAGCTCTGAGGAACGAGAGCACCAATCACAGCTCTGAGGAACGAGAGCACCAATCACAGCTCTGAGGAACGAGAGCACCAATCACAGCTCTGAGGAACGAGAGCACCAATCACAGCTTCAAGGGACTACTGGCAGAGGGAACAGTTATGTTATGATACTGACTGCAGAGGGAACAGTTATGTTAGAAGAACATCCAGACCGTTGCTTTAATCCACTGATTCAAAGCTGTACATCAATGAAAGTGATTTATTTAATGCTTTCACAGAAAACTCCTCCAGGAACTGCGTCTGGCTTATCTCCGTAAAACAGTTCCCGTTTCCTTCATCCACCATGGAAATAACCACTAGTTCTGCTTTATACTTGTTGTGCAAACTCCACACACGTGGGAACATCAAACTCCATGGTGTCTGGTTCATAATATTATATATATATATATATATATATAAATAATATTATCCGTAGTCCCACAACAGCGTCTGAATGAAGCCGCTAGCAGCGCTACTTCAGGACCAGTATAATAATAATAATAATATTATACGTGTACATGAACAGCCCTCTCTCTCATATAATTATGTACTTATGACATCATTATAATAGTGTACATCATTATAATAGTGTACATACGTGTACACTCCCCCTCCTCACCTGAGATGGGTGATCTCCACCACTGTGCTGACCAGCTCCTCTGACAGGTCCACGTTGTAGAGCACCAGTGAGGCCAGCCGGTCCTTCCACTGGGAGAGGAAGGCGGTGCCCAGCAGCTGCACGTTGGACAGGTCCAGCGAGGTGAGCGCCTTCAGGGGCCTCAGCAGGCCCTCGGCGTCCACCTCGTCCGGCAGGCCCCCCAGGTTGAGCAGCCGCAGCCGGTTGAAGCCCTGGAAGTTAAAGTCCGTCTCCAGCGCCTGGCGGGAGGCGGGGCCGTCCTCGTCCTCGTCCTCCGTGTCCTCGTTGCAGGCGAGCGGAGCGCCGCCCTTCCTGTAGAAGATGTGGCTGCAGCCGAACAGGCACAGAGACACTAGCGTCTCCCGGAAGCAGCTCAGGGTCTTCAGGCTGCGGGAGGACAGGCTGTTGCAGTAGGTGAGGTGCAGCTCGATCAGGTCCTGGAGAGTAAAGCACATCATTAAGCTGCAGGAGAGAGTAAAGCACTTTACCTTAAACACACATGTCACTTTAACTTTAACATACACTTACATTAACGTTATCTGTTTGTCTGAGCACTTTATCTTATACTTATACTCGAGGCAGTACTGTGTCGTGCAATAATGTACAGTTCAAGGGAGTTGTTAGGCCCGACGCGCAGCGGCCTCCTGCCTCTCGTACCTTATTGCTTTTATAATACGGCTACCTGCGACTTTATGAATAGTAATAGTAAGCTTCCTTTCAGCACAAAATAGTTGGGAAATTACCGACGTAATTATGTCTCACTGGAAATTATCACGAATTTGTGGTCCAACCCTTTTCATTCCTCATCTAATTTTAGGGAGGAAGTGATGTGTGTGTTGTCGTTCGTTATGCTAGTGTGGGGGATGCTACGTGAGCTTGTTAGCTGTTCCGTTTGAGCTAACGTTACTGTTAGCGAAGAGCCCCGTTGCAATACTGTGAACACTCAAGCAACACACCTGCAAGTTAAGGAAACCAACGTCTGAGTCGTTACTGCGGGCGTTACAATATCAAAGTTTACACCAACATGTTTTAACTGTCAAGCTTGAAATGACAACTAACGGTCGCGCAATTTAAATCTACCTGTTGTTTTTAAGTGCACTGATATGGAACGCTCTAAATGTACAGTACTTTATGGCTGAATAAACTACACCTCGTGACTCACTCTCAACCAATCAGAATGCTGGATTTGATCTACCCGTATTATAATTGATTTTAATATCACTGCACTGTTGTTGTCATTGATTGTTGTGTGTCTCGTCTAACGTCTCATGTCTAACGTTTGCACCTTCCGCCTAGAAACATTCCTTGTTTGTGTAAACATTCCTGGTTAATAAACGGTTTCTGATTCTGATTCTAAAAACACGTTGTGACTTTATAACACTCTGGAGTTATAGAGGAGGAGGAGGAGGAGGAGGAGGAGGAGGAGCTCTGCATACTATCTATGTACAATGTGATGTCATACTAGAGTCTCTAGGAGACGGTGGACTGTGATGTCAAGTTGTCAATTCATGATTCTTGTGAATTGTCATACTGAAGTGATGTAAATGCATAACGTACTGGATAACTAGAAGGCTTCAGTAGAGTCTCTGTAAGGAGCACCTTCTGCTCAGCTGAACAAACATGTACCATGGCAGTGTTGTAATGAGCTCATGGTTCTGAGTCTACGTGTTCTAGTTGAGGTTCCTCAGAGGTGAGGTGGAACGTGAAAGGCTGAACATAGTGTTTGACCCACCTGCTTCTGAATGGCCTCCAGATCCCTGTCGCGTACGAAGTCTTCCCTCAGCTGGACCCGGGTCAGCCTGGTGCTGCGGGGGTCTGAGAACAGCTGGAAGAAGCTTTCCTCTGGTTCAAAGCTGTTGTCTGTGTGGACCAGCTCCATGTATCTGGTCAACAAAAGGAAACAACATGGAACCTGGAACATCGGGACAAACATGGCCATGTTGACAGAAGTCATTTCAGGACCCATCACGGTGACGTACGTGTTGACCAGCTTGTCGCAGATTTCGCTGGGAAGGAAGATGTCGGAGCGCAGACTCAGCTTGCTCCTGAAGCCCTGGTAGCACATGGTCTTCCTCAGGTTCCTCAGGCAGAAGACGGTGGCCAGCGTCATGAGGCTGTCCGGGTCGTCTCCCGCTTTGGCTGCCATGTTGGCCTCGTCCTCTCCAGCTCAGATCAGGGACCGGCAGAGCAGGGTCCTGAGGATCTGCTGCTGGTCCTGAGGATCTGCTGGACACAGGGTGAGAAGTGGATCACAGGAAGGTCAGGGTGGGTTCCACTCTGACTTCAGGAGCCTTCATGGAAGGTTCATCTATATTGTTCTCATGACCAATGTTCTGTGTGGTGGGCTATTGCTGGACCATGTGACACACACACCAATACACACCAGTAACAGACTGGACTCATGACGATCAGTCATGACAGGATGTTCTACAACTGACTTTGTTTTCTGTCTGGACTAAACACAATGTAACAGGAGACATGTCTGTGACCTGACCACAACCAGCTAGCTCTCTGGAGACACTGAGCAGCTCTCTGGAGACACTGAGCAGCTCTCTGGAGACACTGAACAGCTCTCTGGAGACACTGAACAGCTAGCTCTCTGGAGACACTGAGCAGCTCTCTGGAGACACTGAACAGCTAGCTCTCTGGAGACACTGGGCAGCTCTCTGGAGACACTGAACAGTTAGCTCTTTGGAGACACTGAACAGTTAGCTCTTTGGAGACACTGAACAGTTAGCTCTTTGGAGACACTGAACAGTTAGCTCTCTGGAGACACTGAGTTAGCTCTCTGGAGACACTGAGCAGCTCTCTGGAGACACTGAGCAGCTCTCTGGAGACACTGAGCAGCTCTCTGGAGACACTGAACAGCTCTCTGGAGACACTGAGCAGCTCTCTGGAGACACTGAGCAGCTAACGGGGCTAGCTGTTACTTTGCGTCCACAGGGACGTGTGGACTAAGGGTCGAGTGTGACGGACCCCCGCGGACACGCAGTGACCTCGGCTCCGTGTCGACCTTTATCACGGTACCAATCGGCCAGTTGACCACACAGCTATGAATGCTGGGACACCGATACGAAGTTAGCTAGCTTCCTAGCGAGCTACAATGAACATGTATTGACTTTGACCAAACTAACAGATAGCCGCTGACCACCAGACACACGGACCAGCTACTCACTCACACCCACAGCCGGCCCAACGAGTCACGGGTTGTTCTAGCGAGCCGCCCGGGGTGCCGGTGCATTTCACTGTAAGAATTAGCTTCTGGCTAACGGTGACTTTCCCTGCTATGATGGTTGCGCCCACCGCTAGTGGGCTGCTATGATGTTAGCTCCCACAGCTAGTGGGCTGCTATGATGTTAGCTCCCACAGCTAGTGGGCTGCTATGATGTTAGCTCCCACAGCTAGTGGGCTGCTATGATGTTAGCTCCCACAGCTAGTGGGCTGCTATGATGTTAGCTCCCACAGCTAGTGGGCTGCTATGATGTTAGCTCCCACAGCTAGTGGGCTGCTATGACGTTAGCTCCCATCGCTAGTGGGCTAGCGCTAGCTCGGAGCAGAGTGTGGACAGACAGACACACACACGGCAGGAGGATGCTCATCAGACTGCTTTACCTTAGCTTTCGCCAATGCTGTCTGTCTTGATGACGGAGAGGAATTAAGTTATTATCATTAGTCTTCACTCATCTGATTTTCGGTTTTGTCCGATGTCAACAAACAGACTCCTCCTCCTCCTCCTCCTCCTTTTCCCATCTCTTCCCCCTGTTCTTCCCATGTTGGTTCTTCTTCCTCCTCCTCCTCTTCCTCTATTCCATCACTCGTCCATCCAGGTCCAAATGTTTATACTGCTTTAGTTTATTCTGTTGTCTCATGAATGGATATCTCATACTCTTATTTATATTGAGCTAATCATATATATCATAATTATTAGTTGTAGTGTGTGTTACTAGTAAAACCCAATTTAACAGAGTTGATGTTTTGTTTGTTTTTCAAACTCCTTCCATATAAAAAGTGAGTCATTGTATAGTATATGATAAGCTCATTAAACCAGAAGAAGCGACACGTGTTCCTCTCTCCTGGTTAGTGTGTGTGCTGCGCTGGTCCATGTGGTTCACTCAGTGCAGTGATCTGGATCTGATTCCTCCAACAGGGTTCAGTGAAGAAAACTGTTTTCTTTATGGGCAATGTTCACCGTTGTGTTACCTTAACACGTCACACAGGGTGTGTGTGTGTGTGTGTGTGTGTGTTCACCATGTGTTTCAGAGGCACTGCAGCTGTGGAGGGAAGGAAGTGAGGTACTTATAGATGTGTACCTTTACACGTAATATCTCAACAACTACTGTGCATCTGTCCTGCTCTTTCATCTGCACCTTAATCCTGAAATGTCCACGTGTTCACAGCATGGAGGAAGCACCGGGCCGATCATCCTTGTAGAAACACTCCTCCTCACTGTTTGCCTTGACGTACACATGTAAGACTCCACGTCTCTTCATGATGCATCCCAGATAGAAAACTGACTCCGTTCCGGATCCGCCCAGGAGGTATCATAGGCTCCGGGACGGATCCGCAAAACGGGTCCGGATCGGAGACTAGATGCACAGCGGGACGGATCCGGAACGGATGCACGTCGAAGATCCGGCCCAGATCCGGAACATCTACGGGTCAAAGATCCGGCCCGTATCCGGAACGGCTCCGGGTCAAAGATTCAGACCAGATACGGCCCGTATCCGCTCATATTCAATTTGGACCCGTTCATAAAGCGGCTCATTTGGCCCGGATCCTCCATGACTCAAATTAACTACAGAAAAATCTCATAGCTAACCAACATGTATTTAAAATGCATCAATGGAAAAAAGAAATGCAACCATAAATGATATCAAAAACAGTTTTTTACTAAAGGACAAACAATTATTTTTCGACGTGTACAGTTTTCAACTAATAATGATTATGAGACAACTAGTTCTTGAACGGTTTCATGTTTTATGTACAGATATTACCCTTATAGAACAATTTGTACCTTTAATATAACCTAATATAACTAACCTAATAGAACTTAATAGAACCCAGTGGACATGGTTACCAGCAATCGCTATTGGAGAACCAACAAGTCTGTGTAACTGGTTGAAGATTATTATTCCATTCACAACAGTGAAAAAAAACAAGATTGGCGTCTGCAACTTGAAGAGCAGCAAGAATTAGGTGAAAATAATATGGGGTTTAGTTTAAACTTCACACGATTCATTTTCAGCCCAAAATGTGCATATCTTTCATACTGAAAATATTCAACCTGACTGCACATACACATTAGGTTTGTTCAGTGGGGGATATTTCCAGCACGCCGGAGTCTTTGACACCATCTGGCTGAAGGACTTTTTCCCATTCACCCCTTTCCAATTGATGGTCTTCCCAACGCCGTCGCTGAACATGCGGGCGAGGATGTTCCATGTCACCGTTTTGTGTCATGTCCAATGGTTGCCAGGAGGAAATCTACAATGGATCAAAAAAATACTATTAATATCTACTTCACAGATTGTTTTCGAAAACAAAAGTGTTCATGACATACAATAGTTCAAATAAAAGATACATTTTAATCCGATTTGCTTGAGATGCTTAAAACAAAAAAAACTCACCACACTCTTCTTTAGCTGAAAGTTGGAGGGATCTTTGAAAAGGTCCACTTCCTCCACTGAGGTAAAGGAACCGGGTCTCCAGTCACTTCGACTTCTTGGCCAGTTGAGTGTTGCTTACTGGCGAGATTGTCAACTGTGACCATCAATTGGTCAAGCTGCTGCTACATGTCGTGATAAACTCATCATATGAACTTGAGCAGCTGTTAAAAAACACATTAGAATAAGGTTAAAAACTATTTGGACAACCGATTTCACTTAAAATATGGAAACATCAAGTTTTATACAATTCCAGTAATGCAATCCTAATAATCATATCCGCTTGGATTCAATGTGGCAGTGTGTATTGTAATATACGTGGTATACAATTAACAATTGTTAACGTTTTAAAAGTGAAATGATTAAATGTTCAATTTGAATCCCATAGCTGTTATTGCTCACCACAGCAGGCAACGGTGTCTGATCCAAGTTTGAGGGAAATGAAGACGCTGTAGACATCTTAATGCTGATTGGTCAAAGACCTTTTATTTGTGAAGATCACGACCTAATAATACATACTCATAATGAACTATCACAGCTCACATTAGGCCAGAGGTCACTCATAATGAACTATCACTGTTCATTATGAGTGATAATGAGCTGTTCAGAAAGGCGGAGGTCTGATGTAGTGAAGAGAGAAGATGCTCTGTTGCACGTTGATAAAAGAGAAGTAATTAACAAGCATTGTAGTTATTCCTGTTACAAGAAGTAGAAATAGAGGTAGAAGTAGAAGTAGAAGTAGACCTGCATGAGGAAACACCACAGTTCTGGTCTGAACCTCAGCAGCTAGATCGACATCTTCAGGTGGATCTTCAGGTGGATCGACATGCTCAGGTGGATCTTCAGGTGGATCGACATGCTCAGGTGGATCTTCAGGTGGATCGACATGCTCTGGTGGATCTTCAGGTGGATCGACATGCTCAGGTGGATCTTCAGGTGGATCGACATGCTCAGGTGGATCTTCAGGTGGATCAGGTATATTCGCCAGGAGGCTCTCATCGCTCTGATTCTCAGATGAGTCTGTATTTTCAGCAAAAAAAAGACATTGCTCTGTCCCATTCTGATGGCCAGCAGGTATGTTCTCCTCCCGCCTCGTCTTGAGCTTGTCTTCCAGATCACAGATTGAGTGTTGTTGTTTAGCTAGCAGAGACTTAAGTTCAGCAAGCTCATTAGCCATGCACTCATTCTGCACACGTAGAACGATTTCCTCTTTCTCAAGATCCTTTGTGTCTTGACTGAATTGATTCGTCCGTGACAGATATTCGACAGTAATCTGCTTGTGTTGTTCTATGACCTCATCTTTATCCCTGTTGGCTCTGTGACATTCTCTTACTTGACATTGAAGGTCATGCACTGTTAAATCCAAATGTCTAATGTCTTTTTGGGTTTTCTTGTTCAGAAATTCGATTTTTTTCTTATTTTCCTGTAGATCTTCAATTTCTGTCTGCAGATTATTATTCTTTGCCTTTAGACTGTTTTTCTCAAATTCACTCTTGCCCAGTGTCTCAGTAACTAGCATATTATGCTTGAACTTAGAGATCTTGCTGTCCTCCCAATCCTGAACAGTTACCAAACAGTTGTTGATATTTGGGTCCATTGTCTCAGTCAGGTGTTTTAATTGGGCAGCCATGTCGTCTGTTGACAGCTTCAGGTCAACAAGAGTTGCCTTTAGATTGTTAATCTCTGTTTGGCTTTGACTCTTCAGAGATTCATGTTGTGCATCAGCAATCCTACAGTCATTGTTACTCGATTCAACCAGTTCCCTTGCGAGCTTGACACTTTCCTCCTCCGCTTTGCTTAAGTCTAATTGAAGGGAGCATCTATCGGATTCCTGCAGTATTCCTAATTGTTTGTCCATAACTTCACCAAAATCACAAACTATCCTTTAGCTCTTCCTTGACTCTGTATATCTCTGTCTGGAAGTTAAGCAAACACTTCTACATGCCACCTGCTAGTGTTCAATACAGCCAAAGAAAGTCTGGTTTGTAGAGTTTCTGCCTGGACTAAAGCGCCTTTGATCTAAGAATTGGTGACGTCACGCGCCTGCTATGGCGTAATCTTGCGACGCTGGATTTGTAGACGGCTGAGAGGCGGTCCCATCTAAGACTCCTTCAAAGGCAGCCGAGAAATGAAGATTTGTAATCGACATACGGCAGCAATCACCAGGGTTTTAACTGCCATACATATTATTTATGTCATTGTTTAACAGGCTTGTTTAACACAGTCTTTTTTGTACAACTTGTTTCTTGAATATTGATTCTGTTTGTATTTACACTTGATAGGAACCATCTTTACGTCCTACGTTGTGCTGGGACGCATTTAGTTGTGACACGCGCAGCTGTACAAGTTGATGGTACTCCGCTAAAATATTGAAGTGAAAGTGATTCCGTGGAGATTATTGTTTTGCAAGTTGAGCCGTTTCCCTCTCGGTTCGCGCAGCCAGCGAGGAACGATGTTTCTGTTCGGGACTCGTCGCGCTCATTTACGTGCAGACTGTTTTTTGTGTAACATGAACGCAACTTGTTTTGTGCTCGTTGGAATGTACCTTCCTCTTGTGTTAGCTCTCTGTTAGCATCTCTTGTGTTAACGGGTCGGTTGACCATGTCTTAAATCAGCTGTAAAATACGCTAAACAGTTATCTGTCGTCCGATGTGTTCCTCATCTCTTGGGTTCCTTGTTAGGCTTCCTTATCCATGACAATATTGTTGTATGCTTTAATATTTTTGGTGTGGGCCTCTGGGCCTTTTCTTTGTCCAATTTAAAACAGAAAAATGGTAAAATGAACCTCAAGAGAATCACATGCATAAATAGAATGTTGTTGTGTTACCTGACTATATTTTTCATTTAAATATCATTAACTATAGTAACATTTATGGTGTTACAGGTCAATTTCGACCCATATATATTTACTTCAAGAAAAAGGCTAAAGTATTTTTCAGCAATATAATTTTAATACAAACACAAAATGAAAAGCAGAACAAGTCATAACACAAAATATAGATTTGCAAAGTCAAACAAACAACAACCAATCAAGCAAATCTTATTTTTATAACTGGGTCGAAACCGACGCTAACAACACAAAGGTCATCATTTCAACCAGAGCGTTTTATAATTTAGTGAAGAAATAGTTTTTGTTTTTATTTTGTTGAAGTAGAGGTTCATGACAAAGTCCAAAAGCCTTAATGCAATAAACATGTATGTGGTTATTTTATGAATTTAAAAACCTAAAACGGGTCGATGCCGACCCGAACACAAGAGGAAGGTTAAACAGGGTATGGGAAAAATACAGCACTTATAATTGTTGCAGGTTTGAATATGATATTATATTCAATATAATTATAATATAATACTAATCCTGTTGTGCTTGGGCTGGCAAGAACCTTTTGAGGCCCCTATTTTGTGAAACTCCTCAGTATACGCATTAAACTTCCCTAGAAATGTCATGATTTATGGGGATCCCCCTCTTAACTAGGGTCGGGTACCGAGAACCGAGAACACGTCCGGTACCTACCGGACCGAAAAGCAACGCAGATTTCGGTGCTTCCTTCCGGTGCCTGAGCCGATTTAAATACTTTTTTTTTTACACTACTCTGTAAAGTTGCACGGTATATAGATACTAAAAAGGTAGCGCGGTGCCCGCACGCTAAAAACGATTATTAAAATAGCGGATCAGAGCTCACTGCTGCTCTGCTCTCTGTCCGCCTGCATGCAGAGCGGGGCTCGAGGGGGCGGGGCTCGAGGGGCGGGGCTCGAGGGGCGGGGCTCGAGGGGGCGGGGCTTCCAGCGCTCTCACACACAGTGCGCGCACACAGAGATCGCTGCAGACACGAGCACGAGCTTTTGAACGCCGTCCTCGGCTTGATGGAACAAATCTCTCCAGTTGATATTAATGATGACGTGTAGTCCATAAAGCAGCAGTTTTAGGATCCAACAGAGTCTGAGTTCTGTTGCACACGGTCCCATCAGGCCATGATGCTGGTGTCTGTTCTTTTTTAAATATATATTTTTATAGTTTGAAGTTAAAAGGTTTGAAGCTGTAGTTTGAAGTGTGTTTTGTATGTACTTATTTATTTATATCTATAGTATACTTTAAACAGTTCATAATATTGTTCAATTTGAAGAAAAATAATTGCCTTGGCAATAAAAAAGTATGGGTTCAGGCACCATTTAGCACCGGTATCGTTTTAAAAGTATCAGTTTAGCACCGGTATCGGAAAAAACCCAAACGATACCCATCCCTACTCTTAACACATTCTTGTCTCATCCGAAGCTTGTGAATAGGAGTTCCAAATAATCCCACCACAACAGTTTAACGGTGATTGACTGAGGCAAGAAGAACTAAGCTGTCGTGTGTTTCCTGGAGGGAGTGATAGCTTTAGGTTTAGGGCTGCAACTAACGATTATTTTAATAATCGATTAATCGGTTGATTATTTTTTCGATTAATCGATGAATCGGATGAAAAAAAAAAAAGCGTTCATTTCCAACCCTTTATTCAAAAACATCTTCAGAAAGCACCAACAGGTTGCTCCTTGAACATCCCTGAGCTGTTCATTAAAACAACAAAATGGACTAACACTAAAAACATACACATGTATGCTTTACATCTGCCAAATGTGAGCCCTTTTTACTGTAATTGATCCCTCCAGAGGCTGCATTTACATACCCTGCTTTATCAATATGTATGAAATACTGGACAGAGGGAAGCTGTACTGCTCCATATAGAGCGTCCTCTTCCTTAAACTCGTTCATTCTGGGTCTCTTATGACCACGACGTCACGTTGTTGGCTAAGCCCAACGACGTGATTTGCTTCATTCTACTTTGAGTAAAAAAAACAAAAACCTTTAGCCAGATCCTCCGGTGAGCCGGTTTAACGTTAACGAGTGACAGCGTGAACTGAACCAGACCGGGGGGGTGACGGCATGTTTCATCACGTTACGGTTTTCTACAAGCAAGACTGAACTGTAACGGAACATAACGGAACTTTAACGACGATACACAACCCAACACGTTAGCTAACGCGATAGCAAGCTGACTAGCTTCCATTAAAAACAAGTTTGAGGAACATGAAGACGCTGATTGGCCAAGACTCGACTTGTCAAAGATCTTCTATTTTTGAGAAGATCACGACCTCAGCTTTTCTCGTGTCTCACTCCGATCTCAGAAACGCTGGCCGGCCAGTTGCTCTGCTCCGCTCTTTTTTTTCTTCTCCGCGACTTATTGCCCGGCGGAATAATCGCGCGACACAACGAATCGATAATGAAATTCGTTGCCAACACTTTTGATAATCGATTTTATCGATTTGTTGTTGCAGCCCTATTTAGGTTAATGGACCAACATGAGCAGGTAGATGGGTTGTGAACCTGAAATATCACTTTCAAAGTCCAGCAACGGTACAAACGTCGGAATTAACTACACGGCTCAACTGAACTTAGTTATTTTGCTACTTTTGGTTTTGTGGTGTGAAGCAAATGTAATTACGTATTTACATTTTGTTATGTTTACTCGGTTCATCAAGCTGAGGAGGTGCCGCTTCACCGGGACAAAGATTTAGCAAGTATCGTTAAGCCATTAGTCCATTTGTAAAAGTACTTCAGGGTACAGTTAAATGAGCGCTCATCCTACACAAAGCCTTTACTAATTAGACAACTAGTATAAAAAAGGAAAAACCCTTTTTTTATGTGTTTGTGTATTGCTGTAACAGAGATGCAAGTTGTGACTTTATATTTTATTTTTTACAAATAAAATGTCAAAATCTTCAAAGTTTGCATCCTTGTGTTGACATTATTGATAACTGTTTCTCTTTTGATTATTTTCTCAATGTGATGAGGACAGTATTGGAGAGAATGTGCCTGCAGGGGAGGGTGACTCCCTTGCAGATATGAAAGAAATGGGACAAGAGAAATACAACGTATGTGTTACTACAAGTCAATAAACAGGTGTTTCACCTGCACCAGCTGTTTAATGAGGACCACCTCAAGACAAAAATATTTTGATCTCCCCAAAACAGATTTCTTCAGATACCTACAGTTGAGAACTTGTTCTAACAATGCACAGAGAGTGGGGAAAGCTTGTGAAACCTATAGAAAGGGTTTTAATAGAAATACAGGGAGGGAGCGTCAGTCATTAACATAAATGTCTTTCAATATATTTTACGTATAGTTCCTACACAATGAGCATCATTCCAAAAGTAAATTATTAATATTCCTGAAATTCCAATTAACCAATATATGCATATCCGGCCCCTAATGGTTAAGCTTGAAGATTAAACCATTACCAAACAACTGAAATTCAAAAAGCCATCAACTGAATCAAATATCAAACTAAACAAATATTCATAAACACAGCAAATCTAAGTCTTGTTTAACAATATTTTTCTCCACATTTCTTCTTCATCGGATCTTCTTGTGTTTACATTGCTTCTTGCTGTAAGCGCGGTTATTTACAGGTCTCTCCAGTGTGCTGGTTTTGGTCTGCAGCTTCACTCTGCGTCCAGTTGCACTGGAGTCGGTGTGGTTTGGGTGATCCTTCCCATTCTCCATGTGTTTCGTGGTGACAAACTGTCAACTGCTAGCACCACATCTCCATGCTTGAAGTCAGGGGCAGCTGGTGGGTTTTTTCCTGGTAGGGCCATCTAATCAATTTCAGCAAACATCCCAGTATGATGCAATGCAAAAAAAGGTGTTAAACACGCATTACTATTTTGCAGTTAAATATTTGACATTTATTGCAACACTTTGACATAATAAAGACATCTTATTCATACAATTCTAAATATATATATATATATATATCATGTAGCATAGCCCTCCGAAAAATGGTCCTGCACTTGACTGATGATTTCAAATGTATTGATAAACTACCAAAACCAACTAAGAGCTGTGTACAAAGGCACAAAAACGATAAATGTTAGCTTACTCCTCGTTTGCATTAATACGGTAGTTAAGAAAAATGTTTATGCCCCACCGTCCCAACAAAATTGTAACAAAATGGTCCATGCTGAATTTTATTGAAATCACTTTTTGTGACTCCTCAATCTGTGCTTTTTCAAATAATAGAATAAATGAAAAATTGCAATCACTTTGAAGTAATCTGGATTGCTGCATCAGACAAAACAAATCAAATGTGCAATCACTTTGTTGGAACAATTTGACAAAAGAAATATCTTACTGTGGCTGCAATGAACCTGTTTCATACTGTATTGTGCCAGAGGTATTCTCGCTGGCATCAGAAAAATGATGCAACATGCCAACAGTACTGCAGTGGAATTTCAATATACAAACCAAAGGATTTGTTTTTATAGCGGTTTGAATATTGTGAAATTGTGAATATCATTATGAAATTCAAGCAGACTTTGAATTCAATTTTCTCAAAAGCTGTACAGTAATATTTGGAGGCCATGTACATAGACATAGCAGAGGTCCCCTTGAACAAGACTGCAGTGGTATTTGTATATACAAGTCTATGGATCTGTTTTTATAGCTGTTTGTGACACGACCCGGGTGTGTGCTGCGCAGAGTCTCAGGTGCAAAGGGAAGAGACCGGAGGCAGGTTTGAGCGGGGAAAATCCAAAACGTACTTCACTTTAAAGTTACTTCAAAACTCAAAACAAAACTAGGAAAAGGTGGCACAGGACATGGAACACAGGAACAAAGGCAATCCGACAGGGGACAAGGGAAGCTGGGGGAGTGTATATAGGAGAGGGGAAACACAGGTGAAGGGAGTGACAATCAGGGGACACAAACACAAACACACACACAATTAACCGGGTGTTACAGTTTGAATATTGTAAAATTATGAATATCATTATGAAATTTAAGATGACTTTGAATTCAATTTTCTCAAAAACTGTACAGTAATATTTTGAGGCCATGTACATGGGCATAGCAGAGGTCACCCTGAACAAGACTGGAGTGGGATTTTTATATACAAGTCTATGGAACTGTTTTTATAGCTGTTTGAATATTGTGACATTGAGCTGGCCCCCGTACCGTAACACCTTGAACAGAGGTGCATTTAGAATTGCAACTGAGGCTCACTCGGCGGATGTGGGCTCACTTGACCGCAGTTATATGATGGTTCTCTCTCTCTCTTAGGGTTAGGGTTAGATACATTTGTTGAATATGAGTTTGCATAGTAAAAAATAAGATTAAGTTAAAGGAATAAACAAAACTGGTGGCTTCCAAAAAAGGTGACGACACCAAACAGTGACGCTGCCATCGGATATATTTATGATTTATTACAGACAGAGACACTGACGAGAGACAGGCTACCTTGAAGAAGAAGAAGAAGAAGAAGAAGAAGAAGAAGAAGAAGAAGAAGAAGAGGCGGCGGCTAGCGGCGCGTGACGACAGGCCGCTGTCAGCGACACGGCGCTACGTCACGTGCGGCCTGGCTGCTGCGCACGAGCCGCTTGTGACTGGAGTTGTTGTTGTGAGGAAGAGAAGGAGGAGGAAGTGAGGAGGAGGACTTCCCTCGGCAGTCTTCACCCTGGAGCAGCAGCGGCCTGCCACCATGTCATCTGCGTACAGGAACAGGTGCGACCGCTCTGACCCGGTTCTGTTAGCTTCCAGCTAGCAGCCCGGCTACCTCCAGGCAGCTAGCAGCCCAGCCGCTACCTCCAGGCAGCTAGCAGCCCAGCCGCTACCTCCAGGCAGCTAGCAGCCCAGCCGCTACCTCCAGGCAGCTAGCAGCCCAGCCGCTATCTCCAGGCAGCTAGCAGCCCAGCTACCTCCAGGCAGCTAGCAGCCCAGCCGCTACCTCCAGGCAGCTAGCAGCCCAGGTACCTCCAGGCAGCTAGCAGCCCAGCTACCTCCAGGCAGCTAGCAGCCCAGCTACCTCCAGGCAGCTAGCAGAACAGCCGCTACCTCCAGGCAGCTAGCAGCACAGATACCTCTAGGCAGCTAGCAGCCCAGCTACCTCCAGGCAGCTAGCAGCCCAGCTACCTCCAGGCAGCTAGCAGCCCAGCTACCTCCAGGCAGCTAGCAGCCCAGCTACCTCCAGGCAGCTAGCAGAACAGCCGCTACCTCCAGGCAGCTAGCAGAACAGCCGCTACCTCCAGGCAGCTAGCAGCCCAGCTACCTCCAGGCAGCTAGCAGACCAGCCGCTACCTCCAGGCAGCTAGCAGCCCAGCCGCTACCTCCAGGCAGCTAGCAGCCCAGCCGCTACCTCCAGGCCGCTAGCAGCCCAGCTACCTCCAGGCAGCTAGCAGCCCAGCTACCTCCAGGCAGCTAGCAGACCAGCCGCTACCTCCAGGCAGCTAGCAGCACAGATACCTCCAGGCAGCTAGCAGCCCAGCTACCTCCAGGCAGCTAGCAGCTAGGTAGCGTAGCAGGAACTCAGTCGAGCTCTCTGCTAGAGCTGCTGCTAGCTCTCTGCTAGAGCTGCTGCTAGCTCTCTGTTAGCACGTCAGCTGACACTTCCTTTCAGATAACAGTTAACAGCGAGCTATACTTGCTGACACTGTCAGGGGACACACACACACACACGCACACGCGCACACACACGCACGCACACACACAGTCCTGGAGCAAAGCAGCTCGTGACATTAGCAGAACATGGTTCTATGCATAACACTCTGTTAGAGGAATCCTCGTCATTGTTCCATGTCGTTTCCTTTGTCTCTGCTGTTATTTTAACTCATTGTGAATGTCAACTGTTGCTCTAAAGCACTTCTCATGGTGGCTCTACATGAACGCTGAAGTACTCTTTATTCCTCAGATACACCACCTCACCTTACACACTGGACTTTATATTCAACAGGATGGTTCTCAACTGCAACCGGTTGAAACATGATTTCAGGAAGGAAAATGACAATGAATGCCCATACGGCTGCAGATGCCCAAGCCTTCATATAGGAACCACAAGCATGACGTCTGTCCATCAATAATCACTAAAGCTAACCGTTCTTACCTCGTGTATTGAATAAATACTACTCAGCAGAGATTACCTTAAGGTACTTAACATGCTCTCTGAAGTACTCTGCATATCCATCCCAGCGTGTCACTAAACCTCATGAAGCTCCTCGTATTCAATCTGACTGGAGGAGACGCTCCTCTACTCTCTGTATTATTATATTATATTATTATTGTCATGCAGTTTCTAACATTGCCTGAACAAGTGGTTATAAACCAGGGAAGCACTGCTGTGTGTCTGACTGATGGAAACCTTAACTTAGTGTGTCGGCCATGTTTATAGGTTTATTTTTATCTCGTGGGTCTGATGAGGAAGAGGAACAATGGTCAATACAGAGCGTTTCTCAATGTAAAATGCAATATATTCCTGACTACAACGGCGAGTTGTGTAATATGGAGAAAGACTTGGATAACGGAGTGAATCTTTGTGATTTAACCATTTATCCACCTTCTCTGCTGTGGGACTAATCAGGATTGTCTTATCTTATCGCCCTCCACCAGCTAAAGGAAGTCCCAGGGCGACTGAATGCAGTTTGAGCTCCTGGCAGGAAGTGCAGTGTGTGAGACACACAGCAGCATCAATAACAGTGCTCTCATTGGCTTTCAAGCTAACAAGATGCGTGTTGATTAGCCTTATGCTAAGCTAGGCTAAGCTAATCGCCTTCTTACCGCACCGACGTGACTTGAGGCGACGAATAAGCGTCCCAACATGAACCTGTTGTCTCCAGTGGTAGGACCTCAGAGGATGCAGACATTGTTCATCAGACTCTAACCTCGTCTGCTTCTTGCTTCAGAATACAGGAGTTCAAAGAAACCCTGAGTGAAGACCACATCGACCTGAAGACGCTGAGGGAGCTGTGCTTCAACGGTAACGTTCACCCGGGAGGTTCTGAGGTCCATCTCATTGTTCTGTATTCATCTCTTCTTTATCCCACGCAGGAATCCCTTTTGAAGGAGGAATCCGAGCTCTTTGCTGGAAGGTGAGAACACGCTGCTGTTTGTTCCTAAACCTCCATCACGTAGCACGGCTGCTCCAGTGGACCCGGTGCCAGTGGACCCGGTGCCAGTGGACCCGGTGCCAGTGGACCCGGTGCCAGTGGACCCGGTCCCAGTGGACCCGGTGCCAGTGGACCCGGTCCCAGTGGACCCGGTGCCAGTAGTCGTAGAGCTCATCGGGTCAGGAGGTCTGAGTTGTAAACACGATGTTCCTTAAGGACCAGAGTGCTGTGATCCTGACTCGTGTCATGTGACTCTCCAGATCCTTCTCAACTATCTACCTTTCGACCAGACGTCATGGGAGTCTTTCCTCAAGAAGCAGAGGTAAGAACCCAACATGTCATGTGACCACCAGGCAACCCCGACGTCAGCTGCTTCCACGCTGATGTGGTTGGCTGAGCCCCAGGCCTGGTGCTGGGATGTCTCATGTTCACTCACCTCTACTATTGTTACTACTACTATTATTGACACACATCTGTTTAAAGTCTGCTTCTGCTTTAATTACTCAATGATCTCACACTCTGGCGGATCCATTTTCTGATGACATAACCTTTAGTCTGTGACGGCTCACCCTTCCTCTTCCTCATGTGGGGTAGGGAGGTGTACTCCCAGTTCCTGAAGGAGATGATCATCCAGCCGGGCATTGCCAAAGCCAACCTGGGTCTTTCCAGAGAAGACGTGACGATGGAGGACCACGTGAGTCTCTGCTGCGGTTATCTATGATCCACCTGCGACTATCTACCCGTTATAAACACACGGATGTATTTACCTCTGTGTGCAGTGTGTGTTCACCAAGTACTGCAACAAGAGGACTTAGAATATGAGAACTATCTAAGCTATATAGCTGAATAGTATACGTTTGTGTAAACAGTCATTAGGTCCGTTTTTGTTTTTCAGCCTCTAAATCCCAATCCAGACAGCCGGTGGAATAACTACTTCAAAGATAATGAGATTCTGCTCCAGATTGATAAGGATGTGAGGTAAGATCTATTAGTTAGCTCTGGATAGTAAATGAATGTAAAGGACACAACCAGCAGTACGGTGTTGTCCCCACTAAAGCCACTAGAGGGCGCTGCACTCCAGAGAAGAGCGAAGCAGGAAGTAAAACCCTCCTTGTTTCTGTGGAGCTCAACAGACGTAGTGAGTCTGATCTCCTGCATCGTTTCTCTTTAAGGGACCAGGTGTCTCCTGTTGTTAATCCAGTTACCCTAAACCACGAGCTACTGATGGTTTGTACCGAGACGAGGTTCAAGGCCCTTTGAGTTGTTGAGGCTTTGAGTCCCTTCATCACATCGGTAAATGCACTTCATAGGTTAGTGAGCCGTGTTGAAGTGAGACTTTGTGTTCAGGGTACCAGAAGATCCTTCTACATACCTTCTTTCCGTAAGAGTCGTCCTGACCGTAGCATAGTGAAGGGGCCGCATGCTGCCCATGTTGATCTCAAGTGGCCGGACCAGTAAAATCACAGCATAATAACTCACACATAATGACAATATTTCTTTAGGTTTTTGGATGATTAACCCTATTTCAAGGTGTTTCTACAATAAACTAGAAACATAAAGGCCAAAGATCTCCTCTGCAGATTCCCTTCAGTTGAGCAATATGTGTAGTAATGTCAGAAATAATTGCGACTGTGGTTCAATGGTTCGCATGCCCGACTTTCAATCAGAGGCTCAGTGGTTCGAGTCCCAGCTCTTTTTCGGATCCGGCCCGCGGGCCGTATGTTTGACTGATGTCAGCTGCATGTGTGCACCCGGTCAGGTAGCGTGTAACGTTGTGTGCGTGTAACGTTGTTGGCGTGTCGGCAGGCGGCTGTACCCAGACATGGCCTTCTTCCAGCGGCCCACAGGATTCCCCTGCCAACTCATCCTGGACCCTCAGAACGACTACGAGACGCTGCGGAGACGCGTGGAACAAACCACCCTGAAGGCTCAGACGGTGAACCGCAACCGCAGCGGAGTCACCAACGTAAGTGATGGGAACGCTGAACCCTGAGAAGTCCTGATGAATGGAAGTAAAGCTCTTCCTTCAATTCATGCTGTGATGAGGATGTTATGGCATTATGTGTTATTTCACACTTCCAGGGTTACAGATAAAAGAATAAGGCTCAAATGATGTCACACACATCCTTCAATCCTACCTTCATGGTAGCTCCTCCCATCAGTGTGAATGTTAGTTAGTCCTGATGGACAGAATCGATCAGCGTGCAATGCATGCTGGGTAGATTTGTGTCCGACTTGCTCTGACGTCGTGCACACGTGGTCAACGATACTCTCACGAGATCAAGACGGCCGTCGATTGGAGAGCCAGGCGCCGCAGTAGCTCTCCACCGACTGCGTGGCCCAGTGCATGATGGGAAACGCCTGCTGTCCCACATCAGAGAGCTGATTGGCTACTAGATCTGGCAGCACCACATGTTGTAGAACATTATTATTTTATGTGTAGTTTAATACTTAATGCTGGATTGTTGACTATTAGTCTCATGTTTAATCTAAACACATATTGTGTGGTTGTAAATACAAAATTGTATTTATATAACACATATCTAAACTGGTAGTAATGTGTTTCACAGGCAGACATAAAAAGAACAAAGGATGCAGCTACACACATTTATACATAAATATATATTTACAAGTGCATGAATAAATCCAAACGTGATCTGTAAACTACAAGTAGCCTATTTGGACGTCTGCAGCGTTTGGGTACAGTGACTCTCTCTCTCTCTCTCTCTCTCTCTCTCCCCCCCACCCAGGTCAGCTCCCCTGGAAAGGCGCTGCACCTGTATCCATCCAACGAGTACGAGGTGCTGCCCACTGGGAGCGAGGCCCATTGGGAGGTGGTGGAGCGGATCCTCTTCATCTACGCCAAGCTCAACCCCGGCATCGCCTACGTGCAGGGCATGAACGAGGTGGTGGGGCCGATCTACTACACCTTCGCCACGGACCCCAACGGCCAATGGAAAGGTCGGTGGCTTTGACCTGAACCTGTGAGACGTTTGACTCCTAGGAAGTAAAGATTCCCTTTGTGACGCCTCTGCTCCGCTGTTCAGAGCACGCTGAAGCCGACACCTTCTTCTGCTTCACCAACCTGATGTCGGAGAACAGAGACAACTTCATCAAGAGCCTGGACGACTCTCAGTGTGGCATCACCTACAAGATGGAGAGCGTGTACTCCATGCTGAAGGACAAGGACCTGGATCTCTATCTCAAGCTGGTACGGCCTTTAGGGAGCTAGACATTGTTCAGGTCCAATGTTCAGGTCCTTCACGGTTAAAGACCGATGAGTCGATGCCCAAACTTTACCTCATCGGTCTTTAACCGTTTGCACCCCTGAAGCATGAATTCCTCTTGTCATCGGCCTGGTATTTTCTTTTTCAATTAAGCTGTCAATAAGTTAAGTATAAGTTGTCAGGAAACGGTGCAGAAGGTCCATCCCATGTTCACACAGACATTGCTTTGAGGCCAGACCCCTGAATGTATAGTTTACTGTGACCACCTGAAGCTGAGCCCGTGAAAGGCTCACTGGACCGTGGCGTCTCTTCTGTCCTCAGGAGGAGCAGAACATCAAGCCGCAGTACTTCACCTTCCGCTGGCTGACCTTGTTGCTGTCTCAGGAGTTCCTGCTGCCGGACGTCATCCGGATCTGGGACACTCTGTTTTCTGACCAGGACCGCTTCCACTTCCTGCTGCTGGTGTGCTGCGCCATGCTCATGTGAGTGCCGCACCACGACCCTGAGCAGCACTGATTGACCCCTCTGGCGCTTGATGTGAACCTGGTTTCTGTTGACAGACTCATCCGAGATAAGCTACTGGCCGGAGACTTCACGGTCAATATGAGGCTCCTGCAGGTAAGGCCTCTCGTGCAGCTTCCTCTGGAGACACACGGCGACTGAAAAGGGTTTACTTCTTCTGCTTCTTTCAGGATTACCCCATCTCAGACGTCAACACCATCCTGATCAAGGCCAAAGATCTGCAGGACAACCCCTAGCGGTTCTCTGGTCCTCCCGCCTGCTCTGCTACTGGCGGTAGGTGTGAGTTAAAGGTGACAGAACATTGACCCGTGAGAGGACTTGACCATGAAGAGCTTGGACAGACGTGTTGGGACGGCCAGCACACGGCTGTTTAACTCCATGTGTGCCGACTGGTCGGCGAGGCCGTGCTGACGTTCCTACCTGAAAGCTGCATGGTGGGCCTCAGACCTCCTGTGGAGACTCGTTGATGCTGCGCTGCTCTGGTTAGTCCGACCCTCCGGGGCTCGGTGTGACAGGAAGACGTACCAGAAGGGAAACACCGGAGCCAGACTTCCTCTGCAACGCGTCGGCAGACGCAGCAGACGTCTCATTGGCTGAGCTAGTGCATGTTTGTTCTGTTTGTTTTATACTTTTTCAAAGTTGAAGGTTTTTAATGTGAGTGAAGTATTCCTATCTGTTTAATCATGTGAAACAGGAGACGTGTTTCTGGGTACATTTCTGTGGATCAAATGAATAAAGTAATGGGCCTAGCCTATTAAATATGTTATTGGTGGTCTTCTGGAAAAACATTATTTCTTCTGCATTGTTTCTCAACATGACGCCTTCTGTCCATTGGAGATGTGATGAATGTCTCTGTGGTGTCGATTTACTGAAGACTTCCACACGAGCGCCACTTGCTCCAGAGCAGCTTCAGTCCACACGTAGTCCTGTTGTGATGGAGCCTGACTACTTCCTGTTGTGATGGAGCCTGACTACTTCCTGTTGTGATGGAGCCTGACTACTTCCTGTTGTGATGGAGCCTGACTACTTCCTGTTGTGATGGAGCCTGACTACTTCCTGTTGTGATGCAGCCTGACTACTTCCTGTTGTGATGGGCCCTGACTACTTCCTGTTGTGATGGGCCCTGACTACTTCCTGTAAAGACTGGCAGCTTCATTAATGTTTCTGCTGTCACTGACCCACAATAATTACACAATATTAATGCAATACCAACATGTTAATACTAACATGTACGTGATTCCAGTTTGAGAAACGTATCCAAGTTTTTCTACAATTCCAAAAGCGTTAAATTGGAATAATGTGAGAAGTTTTCAATCGTTTAAGGGCAATGAGATCCGAGAGCTTCTTCAGTTGGTTGGAGGAGAGAAACATTTATTTTGTGGCTCAGCAACGATGTTACCGCTACAAAGGATCCATTTAATGAGTAGACTTGACCGCTTGACCTCTTGACCTGTGCTACACAGCAACAGGCTGAACCCGAGTGGCTGATTAAAGACGCAACGCCTCAAGAACCCACCAGGTCCCTTCATTGTGTCATGCAGTCACGTCGGTGAATCAGTGATGATCACTGGAAATATCTGTCATCATATTTGCTCGTGTGTGGAAGGCTAACCTATTATTAGATATTCCTTTATTAGTCCCGCAGTGGGGAAATGTACAGGATTACAGCGGCAGTCCTAGAATCCTAAAGGTTCTAGGATGCTTTCCTCAGCCAGATTCATGTGAAGGAAATGTGTCTTATTGCTTATCTCGCTAAAGAGCAGCAGAGCGCCGCACAAGCGGTGCAAGGACTGTAGATGGTCAGTTGACGGAGGATCTGGCCAGAGGTGACTTAGTGTAAAGTCTAACATGTATGTAACATGTCAATTCATTCATGGGACACAGGAGAAGCTGCTTCAGAGATTGAGTCATTGCATGCTGGGTGAAGGAGCTCAAGAGGAGACGCTTCCCTGTGTTAACCTGATGAGTCACGTTTCTAATATGAGCCTCACATGGAAACACAAGTATAACCAACGCATCCTGTTGAGTCCTCTTCATAGCTCCTCACACACAGTCCTGTTGAGTCCTCTTCATAGCTCCTCACACACAGTCCTGTTGAGTCCTCTTCATAGCTCCTCACACACAGTCCTGTTGAGTCCTCTTCATAGCTCCTCACACACACAGTCCTGTTGAGTCCTCTTCATAGCTCCTCACACACACACACAGTCCTGTTGAGTCCTCGTCATAGCTCCTCACACACACAGTCCTGTTGAGTCCTCTTCATAGCTCCTCACACACAGTCCTGTTGAGTCCTCTTCATAGCTCCTCACACACACAGTCCTGTTGAGTCCTCTTCATAGCTCCTCACACACACAGTCCTGTTGAGTCCTCTTCATAGCTCCTCACACACAGTCCTGTTGAGTCCTCTTCATAGCTCCTCACACACACACACAGTCCTGTTGAGTCCTCTTCATAGCTCCTCACACACACACACAGTCCTGTTGAGTCCTCTTCATAGCTCCTCACACACACACACAGTCCTGTTGAGTCCTCTTCATAGCTCCTCACACACACACACAGTCCTGTTGAGTCCTCTTCATAGCTCCTCACACACAGTCCTGTTGAGTCCTCTTCATAGCTCCTCACACACACACACAGTCCTGTTGAGTCCTCTTCATAGCTCCTCACACACACACACAGTCCTGTTGAGTCCTCTTCATAGCTCCTCACACACACACACAGTCCTGTTGAGTCCTCTTCATAGCTCCTCACACACAGTCCTGTCGAGTCCTCTTCATAGCTCCTCACACACACACACAGTCCTGTTGAGTCCTCTTCATAGCTCCTCACACACACACAGTCCTGTTGAGTCCTCTTCATAGCTCCTCACACACAGTCCTGTCGAGTCCTCTTCATAGCTCTTCACACACACACACAGTCCTGTTGAGTCCTCTTCATAGCTCCTCACACACACACAGTCCTGTTGAGTCCTCTTCATACCTCCTCACACACACACAGTCCTGTTGAGTCCTCTTCATAGCTCCTCACACACACAGTCCTGTTGAGTCCTCTTCATAGCTCCTCACACACACAGTCCTGTTGAGTCCTCTTCATAGCTCCTCACACACACACAGTCCTGTTGAGTCCTCTTCATAGCTCCTCACACACACACAGTCCTGTTGAGTCCTCTTCATAGCTCTTCACACACACACACAGTCCTGTTGAGTCCTCTTCATAGCTCCTCACACACACACACAGTCCTGTTGAGTCCTCTTCATAGCTCCTCACACACACAGTCCTGTTGAGTCCTCTTCATAGCTCTTCACACACACACAGTCCTGTTGAGTCCTCTTCATAGCTCCTCACACACACACAGTCCTGTTGAGTCCTCTTCATAGCTCCTCACACACAGTCCTGTTGAGTCCTCTTCATAGCTCCTCACACACACACAGTCCTGTTGAGTCCTCTTCATAGCTCTTCACACACACACACAGTCCTGTTGAGTCCTCTTCATAGCTCCTCACACACACACACACACAGTCCTGTTGAGTCCTCTTCATAGCTCCTCACACACACACACAGTCCTGTTGAGTCCTCTTCATAGCTCCTCACACACACACACAGTCCTGTTGAGTCCTCTTCATAGCTCCTCACACACACACAGTCCTGTTGAGTCCTCTTCATACCTCCTCACACACACACAGTCCTGTTGAGTCCTCTTCATAGCTCCTCACACACACAGTCCTGTTGAGTCCTCTTCATAGCTCCTCACACACACAGTCCTGTTGAGTCCTCTTCATAGCTCCTCACACACACACACAGTCCTGTTGAGTCCTCTTCATAGCTCTTCACACACACACACACACAGTCCTGTTGAGTCCTCTTCATAGCTCCTCACACACACACACAGTCCTGTTGAGTCCTCTTCATAGCTCTTCACACACACACACAGTCCTGTTGAGTCCTCTTCATAGCTCCTCACACACACACACACAGTCCTGTTGAGTCCTCTTCATAGCTCCTCACACACACACACACACAGTCCTGTTGAGTCCTCTTCATAGCTCCTCACACACACACACAGTCCTGTCGAGTCCTCTTCATAGCTCCTCACACACACACAGTCCTGTTGAGTCCTCTTCATAGCTCCTCACACACACACAGTCCTGTTGAGTCCTCTTCATACCTCCTCACACACACACAGTCCTGTTGAGTCCTCTTCATAGCTCCTCACACACACAGTCCTGTTGAGTCCTCTTCATAGCTCCTCACACACACAGTCCTGTTGAGTCCTCTTCATAGCTCCTCACACACACACAGTCCTGTTGAGTCCTCTTCATAGCTCCTCACACACACACAGTCCTGTTGAGTTCTCTTCATAGCTCTTCACACACACACACACAGTCCTGTTGAGTCCTCTTCATAGCTCCTCACACACACCCACAGTCCTGTTGAGTCCTCTTCATAGCTCCTCACACACACAGTCCTGTTGAGTCCTCTTCATAGCTCTTCACACACACACAGTCCTGTTGAGTCCTCTTCATAGCTCCTCACACACACACAGTCCTGTTGAGTCCTCTTCATAGCTCCTCACACACAGTCCTGTTGAGTCCTCTTCATAGCTCCTCACACACACACAGTCCTGTTGAGTCCTCTTCATAGCTCTTCACACACACACACAGTCCTGTTGAGTCCTCTTCATAGCTCCTCACACACACACACACACAGTCCTGTTGAGTCCTCTTCATAGCTCCTCACACACACACACAATCCTGTTGAGTCCTCTTCATAGCTCCTCACACACACACACAGTCCTGTTGAGTCCTCTTCATAGCTCCTCACACACACACAGTCCTGTTGAGTCCTCTTCATACCTCCTCACACACACACAGTCCTGTTGAGTCCTCTTCATAGCTCCTCACACACACAGTCCTGTTGAGTCCTCTTCATAGCTCCTCACACACACAGTCCTGTTGAGTCCTCTTCATAGCTCCTCACACACACACACAGTCCTGTTGAGTCCTCTTCATAGCTCTTCACACACACACACAGTCCTGTTGAGTCCTCTTCATAGCTCCTCACACACACACACAGTCCTGTTGAGTCCTCTTCATAGCTCTTCACACACACACACACAGTCCTGTTGAGTCCTCTTCATAGCTCCTCACACACACACACACAGTCCTGTTGAGTCCTCTTCATAGCTCCTCACACACACACACACACAGTCCTGTTGAGTCCTCTTCATAGCTCCTCACACACACACACAGTCCTGTTGAGTCCTCTTCATACCTCCTCACACACACACAGTCCTGTTGAGTCCTCTTCATAGCTCCTCACACACACACAGTCCTGTTGAGTCCTCTTCATAGCTCCTCACACACACACACAGTCCTGTTGAGTCCTCTTCATAGCTCCTCACACACACACACAGTCCTGTTGAGTCCTCTTCATAGCTCCTCACACACACACACAGTCCTGTTGAGTCCTCTTCATAGCTCCTCACACACACACACAGTCCTGTTGAGTCCTCTTCATACCTCCTCACACACACACAGTCCTGTTGAGTCCTCTTCATAGCTCCTCACACACACACAGTCCTGTTGAGTCCTCTTCATAGCTCCTCACACACACACACAGTCCTGTTGAGTCCTCTTCATAGCTCCTCACACACACACACAGTCCTGTTGAGTCCTCTTCATAGCTCCTCACACACACAGTCCTGTTGAGTCCTCTTCATAGCTCTTCACACACACACAGTCCTGTTGAGTCCTCTTCATAGCTCCTCACACACACACAGTCCTGTTGAGTCCTCTTCATAGCTCCTCACACACAGTCCTGTTGAGTCCTCTTCATAGCTCCTCACACACACACAGTCCTGTTGAGTCCTCTTCATAGCTCTTCACACACACACACAGTCCTGTTGAGTCCTCTTCATAGCTCCTCACACACACACACACACACAGTCCTGTTGAGTCCTCTTCATAGCTCCTCACACACACACACAGTCCTGTTGAGTCCTCTTCATAGCTCCTCACACACACACACAGTCCTGTTGAGTCCTCTTCATAGCTCCTCACACACACACAGTCCTGTTGAGTCCTCTTCATACCTCCTCACACACACACAGTCCTGTTGAGTCCTCTTCATAGCTCCTCACACACACAGTCCTGTTGAGTCCTCTTCATAGCTCCTCACACACACAGTCCTGTTGAGTCCTCTTCATAGCTCCTCACACACACACACAGTCCTGTTGAGTCCTCTTCATAGCTCTTCACACACACACACAGTCCTGTTGAGTCCTCTTCATAGCTCCTCACACACACACACAGTCCTGTTGAGTCCTCTTCATAGCTCTTCACACACACACACACAGTCCTGTTGAGTCCTCTTCATAGCTCCTCACACACACACACACAGTCCTGTTGAGTCCTCTTCATAGCTCCTCACACACACACACACACAGTCCTGTTGAGTCCTCTTCATAGCTCCTCACACACACACACAGTCCTGTTGAGTCCTCTTCATACCTCCTCACACACACACAGTCCTGTTGAGTCCTCTTCATAGCTCCTCACACACACACAGTCCTGTTGAGTCCTCTTCATAGCTCCTCACACACACACACAGTCCTGTTGAGTCCTCTTCATAGCTCCTCACACACACACACAGTCCTGTTGAGTCCTCTTCATAGCTCCTCACACACACACACAGTCCTGTTGAGTCCTCTTCATAGCTCCTCACACACACACACAGTCCTGTTGAGTCCTCTTCATAGCTCCTCACACACACACACAGTCCTGTTGAGTCCTCTTCATAGCTCCTCACACACAGTCCTGTTTGTTCCTGCTGCCCAAGAGCTGACTGCACATCAGAATGTACTCTATAGTGATGTTTGTGTTTACTTTAGCACACGTATGGAACCAGAGACTGCTTCTAAATAGCGTTAAGAAGTGTGTGTGTGTGTGTGTGTGTGTGTGTGTGTGTGTGTGTGTGTGTGTGTGTGTGTGTGTGTGTGTGCACACATTAAAACCTTTCTTTGTGTAGATAATAATTTGTAAAAGTGCTTCATGAAATACATTGTTCCAGTAAGTTGTGTAGAGCATAATAATATAATATACCCACCGTGGGTTTTCTTTTTAGATTTATTGTAATCGTAATGGAAGAGAATCCTTGTTATTGTCTGTAGCCCCAGTACTGTGAGTCCTCCTGAAACGGGCTGCACTCAATAGTCAGGAAGAGGTTCAATCCCAGAGTCCTGAACCCAGAACCCTGAGGGACTGAACCCAGGACCCTGAAGGAACGAACCCAGGACCCCTCAGGGACTGAACCCAGAACCCTGAGGGACTGAACCCAGGACCCTCAGGGACTGAACCCAGGACCCTGAGGGACTGAACCCAGGACCTTTGGACTACTTTGAGCGTCTCCAGGCTCTGTCCTCACGAGATGAGACATCATTCAAATAATAGATTTACTCGCTTTTGTCAGAACAGCTTCAATATCATGAATTGTTTGATGAATAAATCTCTGTAAAATAAATAATATATCTGGTTGCATTCCTCTGATTTCATGTTGATCTTTAATCTTAATGTTGTGTAAATGTTATTTACGGCTGAACACCACGTGACTCTTTATTTACCTTTTTTACTTCTCCATGGTAACTGCGTGTTTAATGTCACAATGCTATGAATTGTGGGTAATTCCCTTGGGCAAAGTCTGCGCAGGCCGTTTCTCAATCAGCGTTCTTCTCTGGACTCGTGAAACGTCATCAGTCGCGGCCCAAGTACTGTTCCAATTCAAAAGTCCGCTTCTCGCCAAGAACAATGAAAATGCCCGGATGTGACTTGATCCGCCCATTTTACCGGGGACGCATCAGAGCAGACTTGAGAGAGCCAATATCCCAGAATGCATTTCGGACCAGCAAACGGGGAACAATGACGGATGAGAAAACTCACAACTGAAAGTTGACGTTCTCTGAATACTACCGTTGTTGAGTCACAGAATTTAATTTTAGGATGTTTTCAGGCCAGAAGTTAGTTGTTTAAGCATCAACTCTGTGGTCGCTTTCTCAAGAATCGGCCGACTTAAAAAGATGCGCCGACGGGTCGAGGTTCTGCTCGCGGACCGTGAGCCCCGCAGCACCGGGCCGTCAGCGCTCTGCTGCCCGCCGAGAGCAGCCTGATCTCGGCTGGACTTTTTGAAATGATCCGCTGGCTCCGATGTCTACGTATCGATTAAACATGAGATATAATTCTGTTTCGAGGATTTAACAAGCAATCATTATTATTTATGCACAGTCACATTAAATCAGTTTGACTGAAGGAAAGGTAAAGGTTTATAACTTAAGATTTAATTTAACTTTTACTTTGAACTACAGCGGTGTCTTAGTACTTTTGACCGAATTGTTTGCAATTATATGTGTATATATATATAATACATATTTATAAACATATAATATATACAATTATATGTGTATCTATATAAATATATAAGTATATATAAAACACATTTATAAACATAGTATATCTACATTTATATGTGTATCTATATAAGTATTTATATAAAATACATATTTTTAAACAATATATATACAATGAGATGTGTATATATATATATATTATATTTATAAACACAATAATATATATATACACACACAATATATATATATATATATATATATATATATATATATATATATATATATATATATATATATATATATATACATACATATACACACAATGATATGAGAGCAGGGTTGTCATATTTTGTTTGACTGTAAAAATGCTTTACAGTGAAGAATCAGAGTAACCATGACAACAACAGCTGAGGTGGTGACGTCATCAAGTCAGCTGCTGTTCCAAAGGCAGAAAGACGTCCTGCGTCCTCCTGTCTTTGAGAGTTTGGACTCCAAGACCAGACTCCAGAAGTTCACAAGCCCAGACCTGTGTACTTGGTACTGGGAAGTCCTCGTCTTGCGTGTCCTCTGTGGTCCTGCACTTCCTCCTTGTGATTGCCTGCCTGCTCCCTGACTGCATTCCCTTCACCTGTGCTGCCCTCAGTGTTTCCAGCTGGTCCTCGTTACCCTCCTCTTGTATTTAAACCCTGTTTGTCTTCTGCCCCCTGGTCGGATTGTCTTGGTTTCTTAGTTCCTGTCGTGTGCCGCCCCGATGAAACCTTTTGTTTTGGACCTTATGCTAATTAAAGCCCGTTTTGGATTTTTACCTCTGAAACCTGCCTCCAGTCTCTGCGCACCACCCACCCTGCTGCCCCTTGACATGCCTGTGTTTTATGGCTGCATAAAACCTGATCAACACTTGCCAATCGCATCGTGAAATACTGTCCATTTTATCCCAGAGTCCCATGTTACCACAACATGGGACTCTGGGAAGTGCGCTTTTCTAGTCTTCCGACCACTCGAAGCGCTTTTTTATTTATTTTTTTAACTCACTTTTTATTTTAGTTTTCAACAACATATATATTTTCAAACAGTCACATTCTGTCAATTGTTCAGTTGTATGTCTTGGTACACATGATATTCAGGTACAGTGTACAACACACAGAAAGAACAACAAGCGTCACATGGTGGTCACTCCAAGAAGAAGAGAAAACAATGAGGATAATAATGAAAAGAGGGGAGAAATAAATACAAATAATGATTTAAATACGATGAAGAACCAATAAGTGTCCACTCCCGAGTGCAGTATTATATGTTCTATATATATATATATATATATATATATATATATATATGCTTATATGAGGGTGTGTGTGTGTGTATAGAGAGAGTTACTCAAAGCGCTTTCAACACTACATGTCACACACACACACACACACACTGATGACGGGGCGACCATGCAAGGTGCCTTAGCTTTTCTTTTGTGCATCAGGATCTACAACACGATGGACGGATGCAAAGACATTGCATTTGTTTGAGCCACAGGTTTTGTCGAGCTCGACCTTTTCCTTTCTTCCAGCTATGAAGGCAGAGTGGTGGTCAGCAGCGTGTACTGCAGCCGTTGTTACACCTCAGCCAACAAGTAACAAGAAACTGCGGTACGTAAATGTCAAAGATTCTCCATCAGAGAATAAGTTCTGTTTTTTTAAATGTGAAAAATGTCCCCTTCAATATAAGCGCCTGTTTTACTGCTGCAGCCGCACCGCTCCGCCTGTCGACGTCCCGCTCCACCTCACCCTCACTCGGGAACAAGACCCCGAGATACTGGAACTCCTTCGGCATAACCACACCCTAACGGCCAGATATGACTGAAAGCTGCAGAATGAGAGCACACGGCATGCTGGGGAATGTCGGTTATTACTCAAATTGGATGCGTTTGAGATGCCAGGAAAATAATAAAATTAAGATTTTGTGGTCGATTTTTTTATTTTACTTTTTATTTTCTTAACTTTTTTTTCTTTGTGTCTGACCTCCAGGACATTTCCAGATGCTCTGAGCTTCATTTCATCTGCTTTGATGTTGCACCGCTCCAACGATGTTGCGGGTGTGAAATGATATTAAAAAAACTAATTTCAAAACTCTGTGGTTGTGTGCAACCTCTTGTGAAAACCCTCTAAGAGGAATGCAAGTTAAGAAATCTGCAGCGTTGAGCTTTTAAGCCTCAATTTGCAGTAATTCATTATTGTCTGTGCACGTGTGACTACAGAAACACTGAAGGTGCTTTTGGCAGCTTCCTGCTGTCAATCTGTACTCGTGTTCGGGACATTTTAATGTAACCTTACTGTTGATGTACTTTGTGCACACATTTTATCTGGACTCTGTACAAATGTTCTACAGCTAGAATGTTTTCCATCAACCTGAAATATCTCAACAGTGTTCAGATATTCATGGTCACGAGAGGATGAACTTCAGCATCTCCCATTTCTCAAACGGCACATTTGCGTTTCCATTCGCTTTCCCTCAGTGGCCGCTGTTTTCGGGACACCTGTACAATCTAATGCTCAGTTCATGTCGGAAATGTGTAAATTCAATTGAATGTTTTAATATTGAGGGTCATAGTTAAAGATGGTGTCCGTTACATTGAGATGTGTCTCTCAGTAAAACAGAGTCCAGTATGAGGCCAAGACCTCCATGACAGACCGAACATTCTGGGCATCATGAAAGCAAGTTGTGGCAGAACAGTTGGATTGAATCAGCTGTACAGGTGTAATTAATATAGTGACCACGGGTTATGGCTTCTTTGTTTTCTGAAATTTACAAAACATATGTCACTTTTTTTTCTTAAAAAAAAAAAAAAGATTTGGTCATATTGAATGATGCTCCAGTTTTGTCTTCTTTGCAAAAACTGTCAGGATCACAGTGAGTCTGAGCCGCCTGAAGAGCTTTAAACAAACTGCACAGAATATATAGTTCAGCCTTTTTCTAAAGCACAAAAAGGTGTCACTTCCCTCCATGGTAACTTCTGTTTTTGACACACAGGAACTAGTCTTATTGTACTGCCCTCTTTTCATTCGGCATTCGGTCTTTTACAGCATGTTCAACAGTAGTGGAAATGTGTGATATTCTGTCCAATCAATAGCTGAAACCTCTCCGCAGACATCTGGTTGAACTTCAGTCGAGGTTAAAGGATTTCAAAATGTTTTTTTTTGTTTTTTTTTCAGCCTGTGGAGAGGGCTGTGGTTGCCATGGTTGCTGTGTTTCTCCCCATCGGCCCCCGACCTCCCACAGGTGGGCACACTTACCTGTCGCCCTTGCGTCATGACGACACCGTTTCATATTTTGGGAAAGTGGAGTCATTCATTTTCCTGGCAAAAAATAAAGCTGTAAGCAACTGTAAAGACGAATGTTTTGTTTTTCTTTTACTTCAGTAGTGGTAACCGAGACGACCCACAAACGTGTGCAGTGACGTGTGATGATGCAACTTAGTGGGTCGCTTCCTGTTGGGCCGCGGGACATTTGTGACTTTCCTCCTACTTGTTTACAGAATCTTTTGTTTAATTTGTACTGCAGCAGATCTAAAAACAAACACCAATACTTTTGTAATGAATTCTAATAGTTGTAATGCAAATGTGTGGAAGTCATTTCAAAGAACAATTTAATTCAGTTTATTTTGTATAGCCCAAAATCACAAATACAAGTTTGCCTCGTAGGGCTTTACAATCTGCAACACGACATCCTGTCCCGGGACCTCACATCGGATCAGGAAAAACTCCCCCCCAAAAAAAACCCTTTGACAGGGACAAAAGAGAAGAACCCTTCATAGAGCAACAGAGGAGGATCCCTCTCTCCGGATGGACAGAACAATAGATGTCATGTGACCAGAATGACCAACGTAACAACGTTACAGCACATTACATGAATATTACATAAATTATTCATATAATGAGTAGTATGCATGGACCACGATCCATGAAGCAGAAGGAGGTAGAGGAGGGGCATCAGGAGGGCCGCCATGTTGCATCATTTTTCTGATGCCAGCGAGAATACCTCTGGCACAATACAGTATGAAACAGGTTCATTGCAGCCACAATAAGATATTTCTTTTGTCAAATTGTTACAACAAAGTGATTGCACAGGGTTAGGGTTCCATTAAGGACAAACTCTTAAGCCACGTCTCAGGGGCCTATAGTGCACTACCCCACCTCCCCCAAAACAATCATTTTTATAAAGGCCATAATGACTATAATGTTTTAAAATGTTATGTTGAAAAATGTGGGATGCACTAGGCTACCCGTTTCAGCTGCATACATGCCCATTGAAAATGATCACATTTTATTACAATGCAAATACATTAAAGTACCACATGTGTACTACTGAGCATTAACATGCGTTTCATGGAGCGGAAGACATGATAACTAGTTGCCTATAAGAATAGCAATGTGCAAAATAGGCGGCGGCGGCGACTCCGACACAAACACTTAAAGCTGTGGTTCTCAAACTTTTTCTGTAAATAATTAATTAATTAAATAATTGTGTGACTCATCTGTGCTTTTATGAATAACAGAATAAAGACAATTGCAATCACTTTCAAGTAAATCAGATTGCCCCATCAGACAATGTTTTGTGTAAGTTCTATCTGTGCAAAAGATTACTCATATTTAGTTACTACTAAATAGCTCATTGTGGAAAACAAGAAGCTTTTAATTTTTTTTGCCAAACAAAACAGAATGAGTGCAGATATGTGAGCCATCAGGTTGTATCAGTATTAGTGGAGCAGTGAGCTGCTTTCCTCGACACATATGTTATAAACGGGGTTGTAGATTTGATACGGCTCTCAATTCATGCTCAATATTGAGCTTAGATCTGTTTTTTTATTTTGAGAAACGCAACAGCAGGAAAAGACGAGCTCACGGAGCTCATGGCGTCGCGTCAAATCGCGCAAGCTAACCTGTTAACGGAGCACCGTAACCATTTACCCGAAAGTACAGGCATTTGTCCATGTATTTATTAATGACTTAGTTTTATATCCGTGTACTTTGTACTACTTATTAGGGAGCTACATGAGGAAATGGGACATCTCGGCGTAGAGCGAACGCTCAGCCTGATCAGAGATCGATTCTATTGGCCTCATATGCAAAAAGATGTGGAGCACTATGTGACCAAGGTGTGCAGTTGCCTCAAGCGGAAGCGTCCGAACAAGCCAACCAGAGCACCACTGGTTAATATAGTGACCACCTACCCTTTTGAGATGGTCTCAATTGACTACCTGCATCTGGAAAGCTGTAAGGGAGGATATGAATATATCCTAGTTGTGATGGATCACTTCACGCGCTTCGCACAGGCATACGCATGCACCAACAAGTCAGCCAAAACTGCAGCTGAAAAGATATTTGGTGACTTTGTGCTCAAGTTTGGATTTCCTGCCAAGTTGCATCATGACCAGGGCAGGAAATTTGAGAATAAGCTGTTCTCCAAGCTCGAAGAATACTGTGGCATTCAAGGTTCACGCACAACACCCTATCACCCAGCTGGAAACGGTCAGGTGGAGAGGTCTAATCGAACACTCCTTTCTATGCTAAGAAATCTGACAGAAGATGCAAAGTCAGACTGGAAGAACTCCTTATCTAAAGTTGTGCATGCGTATAACTGTACGCGCAGTGAAGCAACAGCATATGCCCCATACTACCTTCTCTATGGTAGGAACCCCAGACTTCCTGTTGATATAATGTTTGGCCTGAAACCAACTGACCAGGGTGCTTCTCACAGTGAATATGCGAGTAAGTGGAGAAGACGGATGCAGGAGGCATACAGGCTAGCATCGCAGACAGTCCAGAGGGAGAAAAGTAGAGCGAAGAAGCAGTATGATCAAAAAGCTTATGGAGCGGAGCTACAGCCAGGGTGTAGAGTACTGGTGCGGAACCTCAAGGACAGAGGCGGACCTGGAAAACTCAGATCATATTGGGAAGAAAGAATCCATGTGATAACCGACAGAAAACACAAGGACAGTCCTGTCTACGTTGTACAGCCTGAGCGAGGCCCAGGAAAGACCAGAGTACTGCACAGAAACTTGTTGCTGCCCTGTGACTTTCTGCCCGTTGAAGAGGATCAACAAGAGAAAGAGAAAATGGAAAAGACAAAGTCAAAAAGAAGTATAACGAAGAAAAGGCAGCAAAAACAGAAGGACAGAAACTCTGAAAGTAGCTCGGAGGATGAAAGTAACTGGAGATTCATCACCACACGACCCGCAGAACCACATGAACACGTTAGGAGCCAGCTGAGAGCGAATGCAGAGGAATTCCAGCCACAAGCAGCTGTCAGAGAACTGGAGCAAACTGACGAAGCGGATGAGGGTCCAGGAGAGGGTGAGGAAGAAAGGATGGAACCAGAGGTGGAGCATGGAGAAACGGATGGAGCTGAGCAAGAGTCATCTGACGAAGCAGATGAGGTCAACGCTGAACAGGTGTCGTCATCTGATGAAGCAGACGAGAGCGATCCTGAGTTGCCATCAGCTTCCACCAGATATCCTTTACGACAAAGAAATCCACCCGAAACACTCTCATACAACAGATTAGGTCAACCACCAGTCACACCTAGACACAAGTAAAGGGAAGATGAAAAACAAGCTCGTAGTTGTAAGTTGGATTTGTTAGTTGTGATAGAGTAACATGAGACAAATGTTCATAAGTGTTTCGCCTAGAATTTGAATTTGGGAAGTTAATACGTCAGAGTACCGAAGTCTATGAGTGTCTATAAGGAGAGTACTAGAGCTCAGACCACTTACAATGAATACTTATACTGGGATATATGTGAAACATACAGTACTGCATGTGGGTCTGTGTGATGGGTTATGGGGTAGAAAATAAGGTCAAAACCTTTCAGTTCAGGATACACAGCCGCATGAGTAGCGGAATAGCACTTCAGATATCACCCGGCCAGTGGTGTCTGCTGCTAACACGTGACTTAAGCGGGAGATGAATGTCATGTCAAAGACTGTTGTTATGCAGAAAGTATCTCGAAAGACTGACTCCCATAGAGCCTATTGCCATAACGCATCAGTTGAAGACTCAAGTACTCTGGGAAATCTGTAATGTCGGGTCGACATTCATTTTGGAGGGGAGAGTGTGGGGCCCACATTAACATTGCACCTGTAATAAGAACTGGACATGGACCCCCCCATATTCTCATTTGTTTATTATTTTTATTGATTGTTAATTATTTTGTTTGTTCACCTGGCATCTGTTTGTTTATCTGTTTATCGGAGGTTTGAATGATGTGAGGTTAATGTCGGTTACATGGATTTAAGTTCAGGCAGAGACTTGGGTCAGCTCAGGGGTCCTTTGGGGAAAAGCTGCGCTCGCGCTATTCAGATTGGTCTAGAATAGCATGAAGTACTAGTGTGGAGCTGATCAGTGTGTTTCTCTACTTTTCAGGTGGGTGAAAGTGATTAAATAGTATAAAAGTAGCGAGTAACTGTTTGGAAGACAAATATGAATGTATGTCTGTTTGAAGTTGAATGTCATGACGTGTCCGGAATATAATGAATCACTTAGCTTAGCTAGCTAGTAACCGTAGTAACCATCTGTAGCCTGTGAGTGACAGTTGCGTGAATGTGTAGAATGTCGCCAGTGTGAATGAAGTTGTTAGTGATAATATAAGTTGATATGTGTATATAGGTATAATAAACTGTTTGATTCAGGTTGGTCTAGAATAGCATGAAGTACGTAATGTGGAGCTGATCAGTGTGTTTCTGTACTTTTCAGTGTGTTCGTGTACTGTTGCTCCTGTTAGTAAAGAAATTCTTAAAAAACCATGCACGCCTGGATCTCCTGTGTGCGCAACACATGACTTGATAAGCTAAACCCCAGAATAAAAGGAGGAAAAAGGAAAAAGTTGTTGGTCGTTTGAGTGGAATCCAGTTAGAATCGGTGGTAGATGGATCAATCCCTGTCGAGTGATTAGAACACATGATTAGAAACGGAAACTTAACTCTTTCATCAAAGCTTCTGGAGCTGAAGTAAAGTAAAATAATGAGGGCTGAACCAGAGAGAATATCAATACAGCAGTTTATCATTTTACAGCAGTTTTTCTTCACTTTACAGCAGTTTGATCACTTTACAGCAGTTTGATCACCTTACAGCAGTTTTTCTTCACTTTACAGCAGTTTGATCACTTTACAGCAGTTTTCAGCAGCAGCAATGTAACGTTGGTAGTTTCCCGGAAGTTTAACAGATTATTGAAAGTATTTCCAAGTTATGCTAATGATTATTATGATGGGCTGTAGCTCATGGAGTGGTCGTCCTGAAACCAGAAGGCTGACGGTTCAATCCCTGCTCTCCCCATAGCTTCATGTCTCAGTGCCTCTCAGCAGCTCACTGCTCTTCATCATTGAGGACGGTGACACACAGAGAATCACTTCCCCAAGGGGATTAATAAGGGTGCTTTATTTATTTCATATTTACATGATCTGTGTTTGTCTTCATGATTGTTTGTTCTCATGAACGGCCGAATGATACGTAAGGAATTGTGGGTCCGCATTATCTCCTTTCCTTTCGTAAAGGAAGATCAGTGTTTCCTATGCTAAAGGAGATAAGTTAGGAAGCATTGAGCCAGTCCTAACTATAAACCTGAGTCAGTCAGTGACATGGCTCATCTCTCAGACAATAGATGTCATGTGACCAGGAGGACAATAGGTGTCATGTGGCCAGGAGGACAATAGATGTCATGTGGCCAGGAGGACAATAGATGTCATGTGACCAGGAGGACAATAGATGTCATGTGACCAGGAGGACAATAGATGTCATGTGGCCAGGAGGACAATAGATGTCATGTGACCAGGAGGACAATAGATGTCATGTGACCAGAAGGACAATAGATGTCATGTGGCCAGGAGGACAATAGATGTCATGTGGCCAGGAGGACAATAGATGTCATGTGACCAGGAGGACAATAGATGTCATGTGACCAGAAGGACAATAGATGTCATGTGACCAGGAGGACAATAGATGTCATGTGACCAGGAGGACAATAGATGTCATGTGACCAGGAGGACAATAGATGTCATGTGACCAGAAGGACAATAAGTGTCATGTGACCAGAAGTACAATAGATGTCATGTGACCAGAAGGACAATAAGTGTCATGTGACCAGAAGGACAATAGATGTCATGTGACCAGAAGTACAATAGATGTCATGTGACCAGAAGGACAATAGGTGTCATGTGACTAGAAGGACAATATATGTCATGTGACAGTGTTTGTGGCCCCAAAGTCAGATGTGAATGCAGGACTCTTTAATCATCTTGTACTTTAGTAGTAGTACTTTAGTAGTACTTTAGTAGTGGTGACCCTCTCAGTTAAACCAATGTACCGCAGGGATCCGGTCTGTCAGGCTGAGGCCCAGTTGGTAATCCAGCCTCCATCCAGTGGTCAGAAACACAATGAATGAATGCAGTTATAAAGTATGTATGCTACTCTACTACTTTACTACTCTACCCCAGTATTGATGCAGGTTTAAAGTATGAGTACTACTATACTACTATACTACTCTACCCCAGTATTGATGCAGTTTTAAAGTATTTGTACTACTATACGACTATACTACTCTACCCGAGTATTGATGCAGTTTTAAAGTATGAGTACTACTATACTACTCTACTACTATACTATACTACTCTACCCCAGTATTGATGCAGGTATAATGTATGAGTACTACTACTCTACCCCAGTATTGAGCGTGTGTACACGACTCCTCCTCCAGGTACAGGATGCAGTACTGCAGTACTCGGGGCGGGGTCCATGGATGGGGCTTCCAGGAGGTGCTGTTCTCGGGCTTCGCTCCAGACGGGGGTATGTTCATGCCCCAGAGCGTCCCTGTGCTGAGCCCCGACACCCTGAGGTGCTGGAGGGCTATGAGCTACACCCAGCTGGTGGTGGAGGTCTCCTCACTCTTCATCCCCACGCAGATGATCCCCAGACCGGACCTGCAGGGTGAGCCGGACTCACACGGCCTCTCACATGCAGGGACGTCTGCACACAGATGAACATGCATGTTGAACTGGTCTAACATGTGCACATGGTTCAGAAGAGAAGGTTAACTAAAAGAAGGGTTATTGTGAACGAGACACAAACCATTACATGTATTTTCATGACTTCTCCTTGGTTCCAGTCCTGGTGGCTGAAGCCCTGGCCGGGTTCTCGGTGCCCGAGGTGCTGAGAGTGGCCCGGCTGAAGGAGGGCTTGTCGGTTCTGGAGCTCTTCCATGGAGACACCTTGGCCTTTAAAGACCTGGCTATGACCTGCACAGTGCGCTTCCTCAGCTACTTCCTGAGAAAACAGAACCGCAGAGCTACAGTTCTTGTAGGTAAGACCCGACCACGATGGAAGTCTCATCATGAACTCATTGGATGAATCATTGCTGTCACGTCTTCCTCCGTGAACTAAAAACACTTTTCAGACTAAACCTTGAATAAAAAGTAGCACTTTAGTAGTTTGTCTCTCTTGAGGAAGTTGTACTCTTGATTCTTGTTGTGAGTTCGTCCTCCTGGTTGAATGAACTCATTGTAAGTCTCTTTGATGAAAGCGTCGGCTAAATGAACGTAATGCATCCGTCAGCTTGTGGTTTCCTCTCAGGTACCTCAGGAGACACCGGCGGCTCGGCCATCCAGAGCGCCAGAGGCCTCAGCGGGCTGGACGTGGTGGTGGTCTACCCCCGAGGACGCGTCACCCCGGTCCAAGAGAAGCACATGATCACCTGCCTGGAGGACAACGTCCATGTGTTTGCTGGTGAAGAAGCCGGAGGACTCACGGCTGCTCTTCCTCCATCAGTCACAATCTAACCGTGCGTGTCTTACCTCCGCAGCCGACGGCAGCTCGGACGACATCGATCAGCCTCTGCGGCGGCTCTTTGCGGACCGGGAGCTGGTCCGGTCCCACGGGCTCATGAGCCTCAACTCAGTCAACTGGTCCAGGGTCATGATCCAGCTGGCCCACTTCCTCTACGCCTACCTGCAGCTCAGCGGCCTGCAGGCGGACGCCGAGCTGCCGGCGCTGGAGGTGGTGGTGCCCACCGGAGGGGCGGGGAACATCGCTGGTGGGTCGAGGACCATCAGTTAATGAATACTTAAATACATAGATGACGCAATAGATGGAGGTCTTCAGGTAAGAACCCTACAGCTCACCAGCAGGAGGTGAATTCTGCTGCAGAGGTTTCTGACTTCCAGTTGAATCCAAACTGACAGCATTATTTAATTTATTAAAATGATTTCTTTAAGAACAACTCACTCCTGCATCAGCGTTTCTGCATCTGTTCCCCTCCATGTTGAGATGTAAAGCCTGTTCTTCATGAATTGTTCAAGTATTTCATTCCCACGAGCATGTGGCTTTACCATGCGGTTCTGGACTATTCATTTAATAGCAGTAACATATATGTTGTAAAGTAACACAACAATCACTTCTCTGAGAGCTCTCTGCTACAGAAAGCTTTTCTAATGTCTTCGTTACCATCATCCCACACACTGACAGATATGATGTATGAGATGTATCCGTGATAGCATCACTCATCACTCATCAGAAAGGAGCACCATTTCTGTAATGTAATGACTTCTGACTTATTGATCTGTTAAATGTAATGTTGTCATTAATAACTAGTAGCAAAGGTCTCCTTTTATTTTACAAAAGATCACAACACGCTTCCCTCTTAACACAAGGTAACATGAATGTCTCTCTCTCTCTCTCTCTCTCTCTCTCTCTCTTTGTCTCTCTCTCCCTCTCTGTCTGTCTCTCTCTGTCTCTCTCTCTCTCAGCTGGTTACCTTGTACAGCAGATGGGCGTTCCTCTGAAGTTGGTTTCCATGGTGAATTCTAATGACATCGTGCACCGGCTGGTCACCAATGGAGACTTCTCTATGGCAGCTGTCACTCAAACGTTGGCCCCTGCCATAGACATCCAGGTAACCATAGACATCCAGGTAACCGTCACACAGGTAACCATAGACATCCAGATAACCGTCACACAGGTAACCATAGACATCCAGATAACCGTCACACAGGTAACCATAGACATCCAGGTTACCATAGACATTCAGGTAACTGTCACACAGGTAACCATAGACATCCAGATAACCGTCACACAGGTAACCATAGACATCCAGGTAACCATAGACAGCCAGGTAACCATAGACAGCCAGGTAACCGTCACACAGGTAACCATAGACATCCAGATAACCGTCACACAGGTAACCATAGACATCTAGGTAACCGTCACACAGGTAACCATCGACATCCAGGTAACCGTCACACAGGTAACCATCGACATCCAGGTAACCGTCACACAGGTAACCATAGACATCCAGGTAACCGTCACACAGGTAACCATAGACATCCAGGTAACCATAGACATCCAGGTAACCATAGACATCCAGATAACCGTCACACAGGTAACCATAGACATCCAGATAACCGTCACACAGGTAACCATAGACATCCAGGTAACCGTCACACAGGTAACCATAGACATCCAGATAACCGTCACCCAGGTAACCATAGACATCCAGGTAACCGTCACACAGGTAACCATAGACATCCAGATAACCGTCACACAGGTAACCATAGACATCCAGGTAACCGTCACACAGGTAACCATAGACATCCAGATAACCGTCACACAGGTAACCATAGACATCCAGGTAACTGTCACACAGGTAACCATAGACATCCAGGTAACCGTCACACAGGTAACTGTCACACAGGTAACCATAGACATCCAGGTAACCGTCACACAGGTAACCATAGACATCCAGATAACCGTCACACAGGTAACCATAGACATCCAGGTAACCGTCACACAGGTAACCATAGACATCCAGATAACCGTCACACAGGTAACCATAGACATCCAGGTAACCGTCACACAGGTAACCGTCACACAGGTAACCATAGACATCCAGGTAACCGTCACACAGGTAACCATAGACATCCAGGTAACCGTCACACAGGTAACCATCGACATCCAGGTAACCGTCACACAGGTAACCATAGACATCCAGGTAACCGTCACACAGGTAACCATAGACATCCAGGTAACCGTCACACAGGTAACCATAGACATCCAGGTAACCGTCACACAGGTAACCATAGACATCCAGGTAACCGTCACACAGGTAACCATAGACATCCAGGTAACCGTCACACAGGTAACCATCGACATCCAGGTAACCGTCACACAGAGGAAAAGACCAGGGTTCACCCTAACGCATTCGGATTCATCCTCTGGGACAATGAATTCCCCACCATGCTAAAACATTGCCATCAGTATAAAGTTGGACACCGTGCTCGTCTTGAATCCTCCAGGTTATTCTATCCTGAGCGTATTTGAACCTGATAGTAACTCCGCGGTAAAGAAGGGATTTCTCGCTTCTTGTGTGGACAGAACTGAACTGAAACAGACAGAAAACACGGACCGGGTTTCGGGGATTGTCTGGAAAGCTCACTATGTGTGTTGTTTTGCACGTGAATTGTTAACACATGCATTTACATTGAGAGATATCGGTGGTGGTTCATTGTCTGGTGGCCAATACTAAATAGTCTGCCTCTGGGACCCTGGAGGGTTCAAGATGTGAGCAGTGTGTTGACTTGTGTGATGTGTGTGTGTGTGCAGTGTGTTGACTTGTGTGATGTGTGTGTGTGCAGGACCCGTACAACATAGAGCGAGTGTTCTGGCTGCTGCTGGACAGAGACGGAGCGGCAGTGAAGAACATGATGGAGGAGTTTCAACAATCACACAGATACTCTCTGCCGGAAGACCACCGCAAACGAGTACCAATCATTCCCTGCTCTCATGGACACATCCAGGCCAGACCCATTAACCCTCACACACCTCTGCTCTCCCCCTAGCTGGCTCATGTGTTGTCCACTGGAACCGTGACTGATGACGGCATCCTGGACACCATGAGGAGATGCTGGGAGGAGAACCAGTATGTGCTGTGTCCACACACTGCTGTAGCCGTGTGGCATCACTACCACTGTCCCCACAGCGCAGGGATCAACAGGTACACACACACACACACACACACACACACACACACACACACACACACACACACACACACACACACACACACACACACACACACACACACACACACACACACACACACACACAGCCCGTTGAGGCTGTGCTTACTGGAGGCACAGCAGTGCTTTAAGCTAAATGCTAACACCAGCATGCTAACATGCCAGGTTGACCATGGCAGGGCTCTCAAGTTTTTAACCCTCGTGTACACTCGTACACGGGTCATTTTGACCCCCAAGACAACACAAGGGTTAAGACAGGTAAGAGTGACATCTCGACATCTCTCTCTCTCTCTCTAGCGCCCGGCCGGGGGGGGGGGGGGGGGGGCGTGGCCGGGATTACATTTCACCCAGATACAACAGATACGTTTTTCTGATTGGCTATTCGTGTAGCCCATCTCTTTTTATTGATTGGCTAGGGATTCGGGGGAGACGTGCTTGATTCCTCCATGGTGAGGGCAGCGACCAGGTCATGTTTGTGCGCTGCGGCACATTAAATAGCCTAGAGGTTTTTTTCAGCGTGAGAAATACGATGTTTGGCGGGAGGGCGTGACTTAAGACCGAAATGCGTGACAGTCACGCTCAATGCGTGACACTTGAGAGCCCTGCCATGGTGACTTGGTTAGCTTGTTAGCCAGTGCTAGCGCTACGATGCTACACACCACTTGACTCCAGCTTTCTAAACTTTTCTTTACAGGTGTTACATTGCAACGGCGTCTCCAGCCAAATTCCAGGCAGCAGTCCAGAGGGCTGGCCTGACCTTTGACCTACCTGAGGCAGTGCTGGCATTGGACAAGCTGGCCAGCCGGTACCAGAACCTGGAGCGGAGCCTGAACTGGTGCAAGGACTGGGAGGACCGACTGAGAGAGAAGATCCAGTCTGTGACTTTAGCCAGGAAAAGCAGAGGGACGTACTACCGCTGATTAGGAAAGAAGAGCTGTAAGACAGGGCTGGACCTGACCTGTGTATGGGCGAGGTCATGTGGTTCTGTTGTCTGGATCTAGTGAATGATGTTGGATGGACTCTGGTCTGTTGGTCATATTGATGACCACGAACCAATCAACCATTCACACGTTCATCTTCCTCCTGTCACTCACATGTAAATGAATGCTAAAGAATCTAATCTGACTGAGTTTAATTGTCTCAAATAAAATCATTCATATATTTGCACAAGTTTGACACAAGTACATTTTTTGTCACGACCGGGTGTGGTGGGACAGAGACTCCGGTGCAGAGGAAACACAACAGGAGGCTCGTTTAAGGGAAAAGTCTAAAAGGTCCTTTACTTGACAACGTAGACACACGAGGGAAACTAAATGTAGTCGGAAACAGATTCTCCAGAGGCTTGACAGCGATGCACACATACGAGGATACAAAGACAATCTGGCAGGGGACAAGGGAAAGTGGGGGAGTAGGGTGTTACATTTTTCAGAACTAAGTGATATTTATCCTTCAGGAAACAGCTGATGTTCATTAACGATGAATGCAACATACATGTATTTACTATGTCCACTACCTGGACCATGACATGATGGGAGAGGAATGAGGATGTGTCTATCATCTTCATCAGTCAGTTTGTGTCTATCATCTTCATCAGTCAGTTTGTGTCTATCATCTTCATCAGTCAGTTTGTTTCTATCATCTTCATCAGTCAGTTTGTGTCTCATCTTCATCAGTCAGTTTGTTTCTATCATCTTCATCAGTCAGTTTGTGTCTCATCTTCATCAGTTGGATCTTAACAGTCAACAGACCTAAATCAGCGATGTTCGTCTGTTCGTTCCCGTCGGTTGTATTGGTCATATCCATATCATATTCATATGTAAATACATGTGCATCAGAATGAGCTGTGGTTCCTCTAAAGAGCATTTAATACAAGGTAACATGTGGACAGTCTTGTTAAAAGTAGCTTTGAGATTATTGAAGCATTTGCATTTTTAAATGTAATGGAGCAAAAGTATGAAGCAGCAGAAATGGAAAAAGTGGGTAAAGTACAAGTGCCTCTAAAAGTAGAGAACTCCGTTACTTCTCTTATTTACCAAATGCTCACCCTGCAGACCAGTATACTGAGTTACCATGTTAACTATACTACATCATGTTAACTATACTACATCATGTTAACTATACTACACCATGTTCACTATACTACATCATGTTAACTACACCATGTTAACTATACTACATCATGTTAACTATACTACATCATGTTAACTATACTACACCATGTTCACTATACTACATCATGTTAACTATACTACATCATGTTAACTATACTATATCATGTTAACTATACTACACCATGTTTACTATACTACATGTTAACTACACCATGTTAACTATACTACACCATGTTAACTATGCTACATCATGTTCACTATACTACATCATGTTAATTACACCATGTTAACTATACTACATCATGTTAACTATACTACATCATGTTCACTATACTACATCATGTTCACTATACTACATCATGTTCACTATACTACATCATGTTCACTATACTACATCATGTTAACTATACTACATCATGTTAACTATACTACACCATGTTAACTACACCATGTTAACTATACTACATCATGTTCACTATACTACATCATGTTAACTATACTACACCATGTTAACTACACCATGTTAACTATACTACACCATGTTAACTATACTACATCATGTTCACTATACTACATCATGTTAACTATACTACACCATGTTAACTACACCATGTTAACTATACTACACCATGTTAACTATACTACATCATGTTCACTATACTACATCATGTTAACTATACTGCATCATGTTAACTATACTACACCATGTTAACTACACCATGTTAACTATACTACATCATGTTAACTATACTACACCATGTTAACTATAATACATCATGTTAACTATACTACACCATGTTAACTATACTACACCATGTTCACTATACTACATCATGTTAACTATACTACATCATGTTCACTATACTACATCATGTTAACTATACTACACCATGTTAACTATACTACACCATGTTCACTATACTACATCATGTTAACTATACTACATCATGTTCACTATACTACATCATGTTAACTATACTACACCATGTTAACTATACTACACCATGTTCACTATACTACATCATGTTCACTATACTACATCATGTTAACTATACTACACCATGTTAACTACACCATGTTAACTATACTACACCATGTTAACTATACTACATCATGTTCACTATACTACATCATGTTAACTATACTACACCATGTTAACTACACCATGTTAACTATACTACACCATGTTAACTATACTACATCATGTTCACTATACTACATCATGTTAACTATACTACACCATGTTAACTACACCATGTTAACTATACTACACCATGTTAACTATACTACATCATGTTCACTATACTACATCATGTTAACTATACTGCATCATGTTAACTATACTACACCATGTTAACTACACCATGTTAACTATACTACATCATGTTAACTATACTACACCATGTTAACTATAATACATCATGTTAACTATACTACACCATGTTAACTATACTACACCATGTTCACTATACTACATCATGTTAACTATACTACATCATGTTCACTATACTACATCATGTTAACTATACTACACCATGTTAACTATACTACACCATGTTCACTATACTACATCATGTTAACTATACTACATCATGTTCACTATACTACATCATGTTAACTATACTACACCATGTTAACTATACTACACCATGTTCACTATACTACATCATGTTCACTATACTACATCATGTTAACTATACTACACCATGTTAACTACACCATGTTAACTATACTACACCATGTTAACTATACTACATCATGTTCACTATACTACATCATGTTAACTATACTACACCATGTTAACTACACCATGTTAACTATACTACACCATGTTAACTATACTACATCATGTTCACTATACTACATCAGGTTAACTACACCATGTTAACTATACTACACCATGTGAACTATACTACACCATGTTAACTATACTACATCATGTTGACTATACTACATCATGTTCACTATACTACATCATGTTCACTATACTACATAATGTTCACTATACTACACCATGTTAACTACACCATGTTAACTGTACTACACCATGTTAACTATACTACATCATGTTCACTATACTACATCATCTTAACTATACTATACCATGTTAACTACACCATGTTAACTATACTACATCATGTTAACTATACTACACCATGTTAACTATACTACACCATGTTCACTATACTACATCATGTTAACTATACGACACCATGTTAACTATACTACACCATGTTAACTATACTACACCATGTTCACTATACTACATCATGTTAACTATACTACACCATGTTAACTATACTACACCATGTTCACTATCCTACATCATGTTAACTATACGACACCATGTTAACTATACTACATCATGTTCACTATACTACATCATGTTAACTATACTACACCATGTTAACTACACCATGTTAACTATACTACACCATGTTAACTATACTACACCATGTTAACTACACCATGTTAACTATACTACACCATGTTAACTATACTACACCATAATAACTGTACTACATTATGTTCACTATACTACATCATGTTAACTATACTACACCATGTTAACTATACTACATCATGTTAACTATACTACACCATGTTAACTATACTACACCATGTTAACTATACTACATCATGTTGACTATACTACACCATGTTAACTACACTACACCAAGTTCACTATCCTACATCATGTTAACTATACGACACCATGTTAACTATACTACATCATGTTCACTATACTACATCATGTTAACTATACTACACCATGTTAACTACACCATGTTAACTATACTACACCATGTTAACTATACTACACCATGTTAACTACACCATGTTAACTATACTACACCATGTTAACTATACTACACCATGTTAACTATACTACACCATAATAACTATACTACATCATGTTCACTATACTACATCATGTTAACTATACTACACCATGTTAACTATACTACATCATGTTCACTATACTACATCATGTTAACTATACTACACCATGTTAACTACACCATGTTAACTATACTACATCATGTTAACTATACTACACCATGTTAACTATACTACACCATGTTCACTATACTACATCATGTTAACTATACTACACCATGTTAACTATACTACATCATGTTAACTACACCATGTTCACTATACTACATCATGTTAACTACACCATGTTAACTATACTACACCATGTTAACTATACTACATCATGTTAACTACACCATGTTCACTATACTACATCATGTTAACTACACCATGTTAACTATACTACACCATGTTAACTATACTACATCATGCTAACTATACTAAACCATGTTAACTATACTACACCATGTTAACTATACTACATCATGTTAACTACACCATGTTAACTATACTACACCATGTTCACTATACTACATCATGTTAACTATACTACATCATGTTCACTATACTACATCATGTTCACTATACTACATCATGTTAACTATACTACACCATGTTAACTACACCATGTTAACTATACTACACCATGTTAACTATACTACATCATGTTCACTATACTACATCATGTTAACTATACTACACCATGTTAACTACACCATGTTAACTATACTACACCATGTTAACTATACTACATCATGTTCACTATACTACATCATGTTAACTACACCATGTTAACTATACTACACCATGTTAACTATACTACACCATGTTAACTATACTACATCATGTTAACTATACTACATCATGTTCACTATACTACATCATGTTAACTATACTACACCATGTTAACTACACCATGTTAACTGTACTACACCATGTTAACTATACTACATCATATTCACTATACTACATCATCTTAACTATACTATGCCATGTTAACTACACCATGTTAACTATACTACATCATGTTAACTATACTACACCATGTTAACTATACTACATCATGTTAACTATACTACACCATGTTAACTATACTACACCATGTTCACTATCCTACATCATGTTAACTATACGACACCATGTTAACTATACTACATCATGTTCACTATACTACATCATGTTAACTATACTACACCATGTTAACTACACCATGTTAACTATACTACACCATGTTAACTATACTACACCATGTTAACTATACTACACCATGTTAACTATACTACACCATAATAACTATACTACATCATGTTCACTATACTACATCATGTTAACTATACTACACCATGTTAACTATACTACATCATGTTAACTATACTACACCATGTTAACTATACTACACCATGTTAACTATACTACATCATGTTAACTATACTACACCATGTTAACTATACTACACCATGTTCACTATCCTACATCATGTTAACTATACGACACCATGTTAACTATACTACATCATGTTCACTATACTACATCATGTTAACTATACTACACCATGTTAACTACACCATGTTAACTATACTACACCATGTTAACTATACTACACCATGTTAACTACACCAAGTTAACTATACTACACCATGTTAACTATACTACACCATAATAACTATACTACATCATGTTAACTATACTACACCATTTTAACTATACTACATCATGTTCACTATACTACATCATGTTAACTATACTACACCATGTTAACTATACTACATCATGTTCACTATACTACACCATGTTAACTATACTACATCATGTTAACTACACCATGTTAACTATACTACACCATGTTAACTATACTACATCATGTTAACTATACTACACCATGTTAACTATACCATGTTAACTATACTACATCATGTTAACTATACCATGTTAACTATACTACATCATGTTAACTACACCATGTTAACTATACGACACCATGTTAACTATACTACATCATGTTAACTATACTACACCATGTAAACTATACCATGTTAACTATACTACATCATGTTAACTACACCATGTTACCTATACTACATCATGTTAACTACACCATGTTAACTATACTACACCATGTTAACTATACTACACCATGTTAACTATACTACATCATGTTAACTTTACTACACCATGTTAACTATACCATGTTAACTATACTACATCATGTTAACTACACCATGTTATCTATACTACATCATGTTAACTACACCATGTTAACTATACTACACCATGTTAACTATACTACATCATGTTAACTGTACTACACCATGTTAACTATACCATGTTAACTATACTACATCATGCTAACTATACTAAACCATGTTAACTATACTACACCATGTTAACTATACTACATCATGTTAACTACACCATGTTAACTATACTACACCATGTTAACTATACTACATCATGTTTACTATACTACACCATGTTAACTATACCATGTTAACTATACTACACCATGTTAACTATACTACACCATGTTAACTATACTACATCATGTTAACTATACTACATCATGTTAACTACACCATGTTAACTATACTACACCATGTTAACTATACTACATCATGTTAACTATACTACACCATGTTAACTATACCATGTTAACTATACTACATCATGTTAACTATACTACATCATGTTAACTACACCATGTTAACTATACTACACCATGTTAACTATACTACATCATGTTAACTATACCATGTTAACTATACTACATCATATGAACTATACTACATCATGTTAACTATACCATGTTAACTATACTACACCATGTTAACTATACTATAGCATGTTAACTATAGCATGTTAACTATACTACATCATGTTAACTATACTACATCATGTTAACTACACCATGTTAACTATACTACACCATGTTAACTATACTACATCATGTTAACTATACTACACGATGTTAACTATACCATGTTAACTATACTACACCATGTTAACTATACTACATCATGTTAACTATACTACACCATGTTAACTATACCATGTTAACTATACTACATCATGTTAACTATGCTACACCATGTTTACTATACTACACCATGTTAACTATACTACATCATGTTAACTATACCATGTTAACTATACTACATCATGTTATACACCATGTTAACTATACTACATCATGTTAACTATACCATGTTAACTATACTACATCATGTTAACTATACTATACCATGTTAACTATACTACATCATGTTAACTATACTACACCATGATAACTATACTACATTATGTGAACTATACTACACCATGTTAACTATACTACATCATGTTAACTATACTACATCATGCTAACTATACTACATACTACATAATGTCATGTTAACTATACTACACCATGCTAACTATGCTACATCATGTTAAGTATACTACATCATGCTAACTATACTACACCATGTTAACGATACTACACCATGTTAACTATACTACACCATGTTAACTATACTACACCATGTTAACTACACCATGTTAACTATACTACATCATGTTCACTATACTACATCATGTTAACTATACTACATCATGTTAACTATACTACATCATGCTAACTATACTACATACTACATCATGTTATGTTAACTATACTACATCATGCTAACTATACTACATCATGCTAACTATACTACAACATGTTAACTATACTACATCATGCTAACTATACTACATCATGCTAACTATACTACATCATGTTAACTATACTTCACCATGCTAACTATACTACATCATGCTAACTATACTACATCATGTTAACTATACTACACCATGTTAACTATACTATACATCATGTTAACTATACTACATCATGCTAACTATACTACATACTACATCATGTTATGTTAACTATACTACACCATGCTAACTATACTACATCATGCTAACTATACTACATCATGTTAACTATACTGTACATCATGTTAACTATACTACATGTTAACTATACTGTACATCATGTTAACTATACTACATCATGTTAACTTTTCTACACCATGTTAACTATACTACATCATGTGAACTATACTACACCATGTTAACTATACTACATCATGTGAACTATACTACACCATGTTAACTATACTACATCATGCTAACTATTCTACATACTACATGTTATGTTAACTATACTCCATCATGTTAACTATGCTACATCATGTTAACTATACTACATCATGTTAACTATACCATGTTAACTATACTACATCATGTTAACTATGCTACACCATGTTTACTGTACTACACCATGTTAACTATACTACATCATGTTAACTATACCATGTTAACTATACTACATCATGTTATACACCATGTTAACTATACTACATCATGTGAACTATACTACACCATGTTAACTATACTACATCATGTGAACTATACTACACCATGTTAACTATACTACATCATGCTAACTATTCTGCATACTACATGTTATGTTAACTATACTCCATCATGTTAACTATGCTACATCATGTTAACTATACTACATCATGTTAACTATACCATGTTAACTATACTACATCATGTTAACTATGCTACACCATGTTTACTATACTACACCATGTTAACTATACTACATCATGTTAACTATACCATGTTAACTATACTACATCATGTTATACACCATGTTAACTATACTACATCATGTTAACTATACCATGTTAACTATACTACATCATGTTAACTATACTATACCATGTTAACTATTCTACATCATGTTAACTATACTACACCATGATAACTATACTACATTATGTGAACTATACTACACCATGTTAACTATACTACATCATGTGAACTATACTACACCATGTTAACTATACTACATTATGCTAACTATTCTACATACTACATGTTATGTTAACTATACTCCATCATGTTAACTATGCTACATCATGTTAACTATACTACATCATGTTAACTATACTACATACTACATAATGCCATGTTAACTATACTACACCATGCTAACTATACTACATCATGTTAACTATACTACATCATGCTAACTATACTACACCATGTTAACGATACTACACCATGTTAACTATACTACACCATGTTAACTATACTACATCATGTTAACTATACTACACCATGTTAACTATACTACATCATGTGAACTATACTACACCATGTTAATTATACTACATCATGTTAACTATACTACATCATGCTAACTATACTACATACTACATCATGTTATGTTAACTATACTACATCATGCTAACTATACTACATCATGCTAACTATACTACAACATGTTAACTATACTACATCATGCTAACTATACTACATCATGTTAACTATACTTCACCATGCTAACTATACTACATCATGTGAACTATACTACATCATGTTAACTATACTACACCATGTTAACTATACTATACATCATGTTAACTATACTACATCATGCTAACTATACTACATACTACATCATGTTATGTTAACTATACTACACCATGCTAACTATACTACATCATGCTAAATATACTACATCATGTTAACTATACTGTACATCATGTTAACTATACTACATGTTAACTATACTGTACATCATGTTAACTATACTACATCATCTTAACTTTTCTACACCATGTTAACTATACTACATCATGTGAACTATACTACACCATGTTAACTATACTACATCATGTGAACTATACTACACCATGTTAACTATACTACATCATGCTAACTATACTGTACATTATGTTAACTATACTATATCATGTTAACTATACTACATCATGTTAACTATACCATGTTAACTATACTACATCATGTTAACTATACTACACCATGTTAACTATACTACACCATGTTAACTATACTACACCATGTTAACTATACTACATCATGTGAACTATACTACACCATGTTAACTATACTACATCATGCTAACTATACTACATACTACATGTTATGTTAACTATACTACACCATGCTAACTATACTACATCATGCTAACTACACTACATCATGTTAACTATACTGTACATCATGTTAACTATACTGTACATCATGTTAATTATACTATATCATGTTAACTATACTACACCATGTTAACTATACTACACCATGTTAACTATACCATGTTAACTATACTACATCATGTTAACTATACCATGTTAACTACACTACACCATGTTAACTATGCTACATTATGTTAACTATACTACACCATCTTAACTATACTATACCATGTTAACTAAACTACATCATGCTAACTATACCATGTTAACTATACTACATCATGTTAACTACACTACATCATGTTAAATATACTACACCATGTTAACTATACTACATCATGTTAACTATACTACATCATGTTAGCTATACTATTCCATGTTTACTATACTACATCATGCTAACTATAATACGTACTACATGTTATGTTAACTATACTACACCATGCTAACTATACTACATCATGCTAAATATACTACATCATGTTAACTATACTGTACATCATGTTAACTATACTACATGTTAACTATACTGTACATCATGTTAACTATACTACATCATCTTAACTTTTCTACACCATGTTAACTATACTACATCATGTGAACTATACTACACCATGTTAACTATACTACATCATGTGAACTATACTACACCATGTTAACTATACTACATCATGCTAACTATACTGTACATTATGTTAACTATACTATATCATGTTAACTATACTACATCATGTTAACTATACCATGTTAACTATACTACATCATGTTAACTATACTACACCATGTTAACTATACTACACCATGTTAACTATACTACATCATGTGAACTATACTACACCATGTTAACTATACTACATCATGCTAACTATACTACATACTACATGTTATGTTAACTATACTACACCATGCTAACTATACTACATCATGCTAACTACACTACATCATGTTAACTATACTGTACATCATGTTAACTATACTGTACATCATGTTAATTATACTATATCATGTTAACTATACTACACCATGTTAACTATACTACACCATGTTAACTATACCATGTTAACTATACTACATCATGTTAACTATACCATGTTAACTACACTACACCATGTTAACTATGCTACATTATGTTAACTATACTACACCATCTTAACTATACTATACCATGTTAACTAAACTACATCATGCTAACTATACCATGTTAACTATACTACATCATGTTAACTACACTACATCATGTTAAATATACTACACCATGTTAACTATACTACATCATGTTAACTATACTACATCATGTTAGCTATACTATTCCATGTTTACTATACTACATCATGCTAACTATAATACGTACTACATGTTATGTTAACTATACTACACCATTCTAACTATACTACATCATGCTAACTATACTACATCATGTTAACTATACTACATCATGTTAACTATACTGTACATCATGTTAACTATACTGTACATCATGTTAACTATACTATATCATGTTAACTATACTACATCATGTTAACTATACTACATCATGTTAACTATACCATGTTAACTATACTACACCATGTTAACTATACTACACCATGTTAACAATACTACACCATGTTAACTATACTACATTATGTTAACTATACTACATCATGTTAACTATACTACACCATGTTAACTATACTACATTATGTTAACTATACTACATCATGTTAACTATACCATGTTAACTATACTACACCATGTTAACTAAACTACACCATGTTAACAATACTACACCATGTTAACTATACTAGATCATGTTAACTATACTACACCATGTTAACTATACTAGATGTTAACTATACTACATCATGTTAACTATACTACATTATGTCAACTATACCATGTTAACTATACTACATCATGTTAACTATACTACACCATGTTAACTATACTACATCATGTTAACTATACTACACCATGTTTACTATACTACATTATGTTTACTATACTACATCATGTTAACTATACCATGTTAAATATACTACACCATGTTAACTATACTACACCATGTTAACAATACTACACCATGTTAACTATACTACATCATGTTAACTATACTACATGTTAACTATACTACATCATGTTAACTATACCATGTTAACTATACTACATCATGTTATACACCATGTTAACTATACTACATCATGTTAACTATACCATGTTAACTATACTACATCATGTTAACTATACTATACCATGTTAACTATTCTACATCATGTTAACTATACTACACCATGATAACTATACTACATTATGTGAACTATACTACACCATGTTAACTATACTACATCATGTGAACTATACTACACCATGTTAACTATACTACATTATGCTAACTATTCTACATACTACATGTTATGTTAACTATACTCCATCATGTTAACTATGCTACATCATGTTAACTATACTACATCATGTTAACTATACTACATACTACATAATGCCATGTTAACTATACTACACCATGCTAACTATACTACATCATGTTAACTATACTACATCATGCTAACTATACTACACCATGTTAACGATACTACACCATGTTAACTATACTACACCATGTTAACTATACTACATCATGTTAACTATACTACACCATGTTAACTATACTACATCATGTGAACTATACTACACCATGTTAATTATACTACATCATGTTAACTATACTACATCATGCTAACTATACTACATACTACATCATGTTATGTTAACTATACTACATCATGCTAACTATACTACATCATGCTAACTATACTACAACATGTTAACTATACTACATCATGCTAACTATACTACATCATGTTAACTATACTTCACCATGCTAACTATACTACATCATGTGAACTATACTACATCATGTTAACTATACTACACCATGTTAACTATACTATACATCATGTTAACTATACTACATCATGCTAACTATACTACATACTACATCATGTTATGTTAACTATACTACACCATGCTAACTATACTACATCATGCTAAATATACTACATCATGTTAACTATACTGTACATCATGTTAACTATACTACATGTTAACTATACTGTACATCATGTTAACTATACTACATCATCTTAACTTTTCTACACCATGTTAACTATACTACATCATGTGAACTATACTACACCATGTTAACTATACTACATCATGTGAACTATACTACACCATGTTAACTATACTACATCATGCTAACTATACTGTACATTATGTTAACTATACTATATCATGTTAACTATACTACATCATGTTAACTATACCATGTTAACTATACTACATCATGTTAACTATACTACACCATGTTAACTATACTACACCATGTTAACTATACTACACCATGTTAACTATACTACACCATGTTAACTATACTACATCATGCTAACTATACTACATACTACATGTTATGTTAACTATACTACACCATGCTAACTATACTACATCATGCTAACTACACTACATCATGTTAACTATACTACATCATGTTAACTATACTACATCATGTTAACTATACCATGTTAACTATACTACACCATGTTAACTATACTACACCATGTTAACAATACTACACCATGTTAACTATACTACATTATGTTAACTATACCATGTTAACTATACTACATCATGTTAACTATACTACACCATGTTAACTATACTACATTATGTTAACTATACTACATCATGTTAACTATACCATGTTAACTATACTACACCATGTTAACTAAACTACACCATGTTAACAATACTACACCATGTTAACTATACTAGATCATGTTAACTATACTACACCATGTTAACTATACTAGATGTTAACTACACTACATCATGTTAACTATACTACATTATGTCAACTATACCATGTTAACTATACTACATCATGTTAACTATACTACACCATGTTAACTATACTACATCATGTTAACTATACTACACCATGTTTACTATACTACATTATGTTTACTATACTACATCATGTTAACTATACCATGTTAAATATACTACACCATGTTAACTATACTACACCATGTTAACAATACTACACCATGTTAACTATACTACATCATGTTAACTATACTACACCATGTTAACTATACTACATGTTAACTATACTACATCATGTTAACTATACCATGTTAACTATACTACATCATGTTATACACCATGTTAACTATACTACATCATGTTAACTATACTACATCATGTTAACTATACTATACCATGTTAACTATTCTACATCATGTTAACTATACTACACCATGATAACTATACTACATTATGTGAACTATACTACACCATGTTAACTATACTACATCATGTGAACTATACTACACCATGTTAACTATACTACATTATGCTAACTATTCTACATACTACATGTTATGTTAACTATACTCCATCATGTTAACTATGCTACATCATGTTAACTATACTACATCATGTTAACTATACTACATACTACATAATGCCATGTTAACTATACTACACCATGCTAACTATACTACATCATGTTAACTATACTACATCATGCTAACTATACTACACCATGTTAACGATACTACACCATGTTAACTATACTACACCATGTTAACTATACTACATCATGTTAACTATACTACACCATGTTAACTATACTACATCATGTGAACTATACTACACCATGTTAATTATACTACATCATGTTAACTATACTACATCATGCTAACTATACTACATACTACATCATGTTATGTTAACTATACTACATCATGCTAACTATACTACATCATGCTAACTATACTACAACATGTTAACTATACTACATCATGCTAACTATACTACATCATGTTAACTATACTTCACCATGCTAACTATACTACATCATGTGAACTATACTACATCATGTTAACTATACTACACCATGTTAACTATACTATACATCATGTTAACTATACTACATCATGCTAACTATACTACATACTACATCATGTTATGTTAACTATACTACACCATGCTAACTATACTACATCATGCTAAATATACTACATCATGTTAACTATACTGTACATCATGTTAACTATACTACATGTTAACTATACTGTACATCATGTTAACTATACTACATCATCTTAACTTTTCTACACCATGTTAACTATACTACATCATGTGAACTATACTACACCATGTTAACTATACTACATCATGTGAACTATACTACACCATGTTAACTATACTACATCATGCTAACTATACTGTACATTATGTTAACTATACTATATCATGTTAACTATACTACATCATGTTAACTATACCATGTTAACTATACTACATCATGTTAACTATACTACACCATGTTAACTATACTACACCATGTTAACTATACTACACCATGTTAACTATACTACATCATGTGAACTATACTACACCATGTTAACTATACTACATCATGCTAACTATACTACATACTACATGTTATGTTAACTATACTACACCATGCTAACTATACTACATCATGCTAACTACACTACATCATGTTAACTATACTGTACATCATGTTAACTATACTGTACATCATGTTAATTATACTATATCATGTTAACTATACTACACCATGTTAACTATACTACACCATGTTAACTATACCATGTTAACTATACTACATCATGTTAACTATACCATGTTAACTACACTACACCATGTTAACTATGCTACATTATGTTAACTATACTACACCATGTTAACTATACTATACCATGTTAACTAAACTACATCATGCTAACTATACCATGTTAACTATACTACATCATGTTAACTACACTACATCATGTTAAATATACTACACCATGTTAACTATACTACATCATGTTAACTATACTACATCATGTTAGCTATACTATTCCATGTTTACTATACTACATCATGCTAACTATAATACGTACTACATGTTATGTTAACTATACTACACCATTCTAACTATACTACATCATGCTAACTATACTACATCATGTTAACTATACTACATCATGTTAACTATACTGTACATCATGTTAACTATACTGTACATCATGTTAACTATACTATATCATGTTAACTATACTACATCATGTTAACTATACTACATCATGTTAACTATACCATGTTAACTATACTACACCATGTTAACTATACTACACCATGTTAACAATACTACACCATGTTAACTATACTACATTATGTTAACTATACCATGTTAACTATACTACATCATGTTAACTATACTACACCATGTTCACTATACTACATTATGTTGACTATACTACATCATGTTAACTATACCATGTTAACTATACTACACCATGTTAACTAAACTACACCATGTTAACAATACTACACCATGTTAACTATACTAGATCATGTTAACTATACTACACCATGTTAACTATACTAGATGTTAACTATACTACATCATGTTAACTATACTACATTATGTCAACTATACCATGTTAACTATACTACATCATGTTAACTATACTACACCATGTTAACTATACTACATCATGTTAACTATACTACACCATGTTTACTATACTACATTATGTTTACTATACTACATCATGTTAACTATACCATGTTAAATATACTACACCATGTTAACTATACTACACCATGTTAACAATACTACACCATGTTAACTATACTACATCATGTTAACTATACTACACCATGTTAACTATACTACATGTTAACTATACTACATCATGTTAACTATACCATGTTAACTATACTACATCATGTTAACTATACCATGTTAACTATACTACATCATGTTAACTATACTACATCATGTTAACTATACCATGTTAACTATACTACATCATGTTAACTATACTACACCATGTTAACTATACTACACCATGTTTACTATACTACATCATGTTAACTATACTATTAATGTTAACTATACTACATCATGTTAACTATACCATGTTAACTATACCATGTTAACTATACTACATCATGTTAACTATACCATGTTAACTACACTACACCATGTTAACTATACTACATCATGTTAACTATACTACACCATGTTAACTATACTATACCATGTTAACTAAACTACACCATGTTAACTATACCATGTTAACTATACTACATCATGTTAACTACACTACATCATGTTAACTATACTACACCATGTTAACTATACTACATCATGTTAACTATACTACATCATGTTAGCTATACTATTCCATGTTTACCATACTACATCATGTTAACTATACCATGTTAACTATACTACATCATGTCAACTATACTATTCCATGTTAACTATACTACATCATGTTAACTATACCATGTTAACTATACTACATCATGTTAACTATACTACATCATGTTAACTATACCATGTTAACTATACTACATCATGTTAACTATACTACATCATGTTAACTATACCATGTTAACTATACTACACCATGTTAACAATACTACATTATGTTAACTATACTACACCATGTTAACTATACTACACCCTGTTAACTATACCATGTTAACTATACTACATCATGTTAACTATACCATGTTAACTATACTACATCATGTTAACTATACTACATCATGTTAACTATACTACACCATGTTAACTATACTACATCATGTTAACTATACCATGTTTACCATACTACATCATGTTAACTATACCATGTTAACTATACTACATCATGTTAACTATACTACATCATGCTAACTATACTACACCATGTTAACTATACTACATCATGTTAACTATACCATGTTTACTATACTACATCATGTTAACTATACCATGTTACTATACTACACCATGTTAACTATACTACATCATGTTAACTATACTGCACCATGTTAACTATACTACATCATGTTAGCTATACTACATCATGTTAACTATACTATACCATGTTAACTATACTACATCATGTTAACTATACTACATCATGTTAACTATACTATATCATGTTAACTATACATCATGTTACCTATACTACATCATGTTAACTATACTATATCATGTTAACTATACATCATGTTACCTATACTACACCTTGTTAACTATACTACATCATGTTAACTATACTGTACATCATGTTAACTATACTGTACATCATGATACCTATACTACACCATGTTAACTATACTACATCATGCTAACTATACTACACCATGTTAACTATGCTATATCATGCTAACTATACTACATCATGCTAACTATACTACATCATGTTAACTGTACATCATGTTAACTATACTATACATCATGTTAACTATGCTACATCATGCTAACTATACTACATACTACATCATGTTGTGTTAACTATACTACATCATGCTAACTATACTACATCATGTTAACATTACTACACAATGTTAACTACACCATGTTAACTATACTACATCATGTTAACTGTACTACATCATGTTAACATTACTACACCATGTTAACTACACCATGTTAACTATACTACATCATGTTAACTATACTACATCATGTTAACTATACTACATCATGTTAACTACACCATGTTTACTATACTACACCATGTTAACTATACTACATCATGTTAACTATACCATGTTAACTATACTACATCATATGAACTATACTACATCATGTTAACTATACCATGTTAACTATACTACACCATGTTAACTATACTATAGCATGTTAACTATAGCATGTTAACTATACTACATCATGTAAACTATACTACATCATGTTAACTACACCACGTTAACTATACTACACCATGTTTACTATACTACATCATGTTAACTATACTACACCATGTTAACTATACCATGTTAACTATACTACACCATGTTAACTATACTACATCATGTTAACTATACTACACCATGTTAACTATACCATGTTAACTATACTACATCATGTTAACTATGCTACACCATGTTTACTATACTACACCATGTTAACTATACTACATCATGTTAACTATACCATTTTAACTATACTACATCATGTTATACACCATGTTAACTATACTACATCATGTTAACTATACTATATCATGTTAACTATACATCATGTTACCTATACTACATCATGTTAACTATACTACATCATGTTAACTATACTATATCATGTTACCTATACTACACCTTGTTAACTATACTACATCATGTTAACTATACTGTACATCATGTTAACTATACTGTACATCATGTTACCTATACTACACCATGTTAACTATACTACATCATGCTAACTATACTACACCATGTTAACTATACTACATCATGCTAACTATACTACATCATGCTAACTATACTACATCATGTTAACTGTACATCATGTTAACTATACTATACATCATGTTAAGTATGCTACATCATGCTAACTATACTACATACTACATCATGTTGTGTTAACTATACTACATCATGCTAACTATACTACATCATGTTAACATTACTACACCATGTTAACTACACCATGTTAACTATACTACATCATGTTAACTACACTACATCATGTTAAATATACTACACCATGTTAACTATACTACATCATGTTAACTATACTACATCATGTTAGCTATACTATTCCATGTTTACTATACTACATCATGCTAACTATAATACGTACTACATGTTATGTTAACTATACTACACCATTCTAACTATACTACATCATGCTAACTATACTACATCATGTTAACTATACTACATCATGTTAACTATACTGTACATCATGTTAACTATACTGTACATCATGTTAACTATACTATATCATGTTAACTATACTACATCATGTTAACTATACTACATCATGTTAACTATACCATGTTAACTATACTACACCATGTTAACTATACTACACCATGTTAACAATACTACACCATGTTAACTATACTACATTATGTTAACTATACCATGTTAACTATACTACATCATGTTAACTATACTACACCATGTTCACTATACTACATTATGTTAACTATACTACATCATGTTAACTATACCATGTTAACTATACTACACCATGTTAACTAAACTACACCATGTTAACAATACTACACCATGTTAACTATACTAGATCATGTTAACTATACTACACCATGTTAACTATACTAGATGTTAACTATACTACATCATGTTAACTATACTACATTATGTCAACTATACCATGTTAACTATACTACATCATGTTAACTATACTACACCATGTTAACTATACTACATCATGTTAACTATACTACACCATGTTTACTATACTACATTATGTTTACTATACTACATCATGTTAACTATACCATGTTAAATATACTACACCATGTTAACTATACTACACCATGTTAACAATACTACACCATGTTAACTATACTACATCATGTTAACTATACTACACCATGTTAACTATACTACATGTTAACTATACTACATCATGTTAACTATACCATGTTAACTATACTACATCATGTTAACTATACCATGTTAACTATACTACATCATGTTAACTATACTACATCATGTTAACTATACCATGTTAACTATACTACATCATGTTAACTATACTACACCATGTTAACTATACTACACCATGTTTACTATACTACATCATGTTAACTATACTATTAATGTTAACTATACTACATCATGTTAACTATACCATGTTAACTATACCATGTTAACTATACTACATCATGTTAACTATACCATGTTAACTACACTACACCATGTTAACTATACTACATCATGTTAACTATACTACACCATGTTAACTATACTATACCATGTTAACTAAACTACACCATGTTAACTATACCATGTTAACTATACTACATCATGTTAACTACACTACATCATGTTAACTATACTACACCATGTTAACTATACTACATCATGTTAACTATACTACATCATGTTAGCTATACTATTCCATGTTTACCATACTACATCATGTTAACTATACCATGTTAACTATACTACATCATGTCAACTATACTATTCCATGTTAACTATACTACATCATGTTAACTATACCATGTTAACTATACTACATCATGTTAACTATACTACATCATGTTAACTATACCATGTTAACTATACTACATCATGTTAACTATACTACATCATGTTAACTATACCATGTTAACTATACTACACCATGTTAACAATACTACATTATGTTAACTATACTACACCATGTTAACTATACTACACCCTGTTAACTATACCATGTTAACTATACTACATCATGTTAACTATACCATGTTAACTATACTACATCATGTTAACTATACTACATCATGTTAACTATACTACACCATGTTAACTATACTACATCATGTTAACTATACCATGTTTACCATACTACATCATGTTAACTATACCATGTTAACTATACTACATCATGTTAACTATACTACATCATGCTAACTATACTACACCATGTTAACTATACTACATCATGTTAACTATACCATGTTTACTATACTACATCATGTTAACTATACCATGTTACTATACTACACCATGTTAACTATACTACATCATGTTAACTATACTGCACCATGTTAACTATACTACATCATGTTAGCTATACTACATCATGTTAACTATACTATACCATGTTAACTATACTACATCATGTTAACTATACTACATCATGTTAACTATACTATATCATGTTAACTATACATCATGTTACCTATACTACATCATGTTAACTATACTATATCATGTTAACTATACATCATGTTACCTATACTACACCTTGTTAACTATACTACATCATGTTAACTATACTGTACATCATGTTAACTATACTGTACATCATGATACCTATACTACACCATGTTAACTATACTACATCATGCTAACTATACTACACCATGTTAACTATGCTATATCATGCTAACTATACTACATCATGCTAACTATACTACATCATGTTAACTGTACATCATGTTAACTATACTATACATCATGTTAACTATGCTACATCATGCTAACTATACTACATACTACATCATGTTGTGTTAACTATACTACATCATGCTAACTATACTACATCATGTTAACATTACTACACAATGTTAACTACACCATGTTAACTATACTACATCATGTTAACTGTACTACATCATGTTAACATTACTACACCATGTTAACTACACCATGTTAACTATACTACATCATGTTAACTATACTACATCATGTTAACTATACTACATCATGTTAACTACACCATGTTTACTATACTACACCATGTTAACTATACTACATCATGTTAACTATACCATGTTAACTATACTACATCATATGAACTATACTACATCATGTTAACTATACCATGTTAACTATACTACACCATGTTAACTATACTATAGCATGTTAACTATAGCATGTTAACTATACTACATCATGTAAACTATACTACATCATGTTAACTACACCACGTTAACTATACTACACCATGTTTACTATACTACATCATGTTAACTATACTACACCATGTTAACTATACCATGTTAACTATACTACACCATGTTAACTATACTACATCATGTTAACTATACTACACCATGTTAACTATACCATGTTAACTATACTACATCATGTTAACTATGCTACACCATGTTTACTATACTACACCATGTTAACTATACTACATCATGTTAACTATACCATTTTAACTATACTACATCATGTTATACACCATGTTAACTATACTACATCATGTTAACTATACTATATCATGTTAACTATACATCATGTTACCTATACTACATCATGTTAACTATACTACATCATGTTAACTATACTATATCATGTTACCTATACTACACCTTGTTAACTATACTACATCATGTTAACTATACTGTACATCATGTTAACTATACTGTACATCATGTTACCTATACTACACCATGTTAACTATACTACATCATGCTAACTATACTACACCATGTTAACTATACTACATCATGCTAACTATACTACATCATGCTAACTATACTACATCATGTTAACTGTACATCATGTTAACTATACTATACATCATGTTAAGTATGCTACATCATGCTAACTATACTACATACTACATCATGTTGTGTTAACTATACTACATCATGCTAACTATACTACATCATGTTAACATTACTACACCATGTTAACTACACCATGTTAACTATACTACATCATGTTAACTATACTACATCATGTTAACATTACTACACCATGTTAACTACACCATGTTAACTATACTACATCATGTTAACTATACTACATCATGTTAACTATACTACATCATGTTAACTACACCATGTTAACTATACTACACCATGTTAACTATACTACACCATGTTAACTATACTACATCATGTTAACTATACTACACCATGTTAACTATACCATGTTAACTATACTACACCATGTTAACTATACTACATCATGTTAACTATACTACACCATGTTAACTATACCATGTTAACTATACTACATCATGTTAACTATGCTACACCATGTTTACTATACTACACCATGTTAACTATACTACATCATGTTAACTATACCATTTTAACTATACTACACCATGTTAACTATACTACATCATGTTAACTATACCATGTTAACTATACTACATCATGTTAACTATACTGTACATCATGTTAACTATACTACATGTTAACTATACTGTACATCATGTTAACTATACTACATCATGTTAACTTTTCTACACCATGTTAACTATACTACATCATGTGAACTATACTACACTATGTTAACTATACTACACCATGTGAACTATACTACACCATGTTAACTATACTACATCATGCTAACTATTCTACATACTACATGTTATGTTAACTATACTCCATCATGTTAACTATGCTACACCATGTTAACTATACTACATCATGTTAACTATACCATGTTAACTATACTACATCATGTTAACTATGCTACACCATGTTTACTATACTACACCATGTTAACTATACTACATCATGTTAACTATACCATGTTAACTATACTACATCATGTTATACACCATGTTAACTATACTACATCATGTGAACTATACTACACCATGTTAACTATACTACATCATGTGAACTATACTACACCATGTTAACTATACTACATCATGCTAACTATTCTACATACTACATGTTATGTTAACTATACTCCATCATGTTAACTATGCTACATCATGTTAACTATACCATGTTAACTATACTACATCATGTTATACATCATGTTAACTATACTACATCATGTTAACTATACCATGCTAACTATACTACATCATGTTAACATTACTACACCATATTAACTACACCATGTTAACTATACTACATCATGTTAACTATACTACATCATGTTAACATTACTACACCATGTTAACTACACCATGTTAACTATACTACATCATGTTAACTATACTACATCATGTTAACTACACCATGTTAACTATACTACACCATGTTAACTATACTACATCATGTTAACTATACCATGTTAACTATACTACATCATATGAACTATACTACATCATGTTAACTATACCATGTTAACTATACTACATCATGTTAACTATACTGTACATCATGTTAACTATACTACATGTTAACTATACTGTACATCATGTTAACTATACTACATCATGTTAACTTTTCTACACCATGTTAACTATACTACATCATGTGAACTATACTACACCATGTTAACTATACTACACCATGTGAACTATACTACACCATGTTAACTATACTACATCATGCTAACTATTCTACATACTACATGTTATGTTAACTATACTCCATCATGTTAACTATGCTACATCATGTTAACTATACTACATCATGTTAACTATACCATGTTAACTATACTACATCATGTTAACTATGCTACACCATGTTTACTATACTACACCATGTTAACTATACTACATCATGTTAACTATACCATGTTAACTATACTACATCATGTTATACACCATGTTAACTATACTACATCATGTGAACTATACTACACCATGTTAACTATACTACATCATGTGAACTATACTACACCATGTTAACTATACTACATCATGCTAACTATTCTACATACTACATGTTATGTTAACTATACTCCATCATGTTAACTATGCTACATCATGTTAACTATACTGCATCATGTTAACTATACCATGTTAACTATACTACATCATGTTAACTATGCTACACCATGTTTACTATACTACACCATGTTAACTATACTACATCATGTTAACTATACCATGTTAACTATACTACATCATGTTATACATCATGTTAACTATACTACATCATGTTAACTATACCATGTTAACTATACTACATCATGTTAACTATACTATACCATGTTAACTATTCTACATCATGTTAACTATACTACACCATGATAACTATACTACATTATGTGAACTATACTACACCATGTTAACTATACTACATCATGTGAACTATACTACACCATGTTAACTATACTACATCATGCTAACTATTCTACATACTACATGCTATGTTAACTATACTCCATCATGTTAACTATGCTACATCATGTTAACTATACTACATCATGTTAACTATACCATGTTAACTATACTACATCATGTTAACTATGCTACACCATGTTTACTATACTACACCATGTTAACTATACTACATCATGTTAACTATACCATGTTAACTATACTACATCATGTTATACACCATGTTAACTATACTACATCATGTTAACTATACCATGTTAACTATACTACATCATGTGAAATATACTATACCATGTTAACTATACTACATCATGTTAACTATACTACACCATGATAACTATACTACATTTTGTGAACTATACTACACCATGTTAACTATACTACATCATGTTAACTATACTACATCATGCTAACTATACTACATACTACATAATGTCATGTTAACTATACTACACCATGCTAACTATACTACATCATGTTAACTATACTACATCATGCTAACTATACTACACCATGTTAACGATACTACACCATGTTAACTATACTACACCATGTTAACTATACTACATCATGTTAACTATACTACACCATGTTAACTATACTACATCATGTGAACTATACTACACCATGTTAACTATACTACATCATGTTAACTATACTAAATCATGCTAACTATACTACATACTACATCATGTTATGTTAACTATACTACATCATGCTAACTATACTACATCATGCTAACTATACTACAACATGTTAACTATACTACATCATGCTAACTATACTACATCATGTGAACTATACTACACCATGTTAACTATACTACATCATGTGAACTATACTACACCATGTTAACTATACTACATCATGCTAACTATTCTACATACTACATGTTATGTTAACTATACTCCATCATGTTAACTATGCTACATCATGTTAACTATACTACATCATGTTAACTATACCATGTTAACTATACTACATCATGTTAACTATGCTACACCATGTTTACTATAGTACACCATGTTAACTATACTACATCATGTTAACTATACCATGTTAACTATACTACATCATGTTATACACCATGTTAACTATACTACATCATGTTAACTATACCATGTTAACTATACTACATCATGTTAACTATACTATACCATGCTAACTATACTACATCATGTGAACTATACTACACCATGTTAACTATACTACATCATGCTAACTATTCTACATACTACATGTTATTTTAACTATACTCCATCATGTTAACTATGCTACATCATGTTAACTATACTACATCATGTTAACTATACCATGTTAACTATACTACATCATGTTAACTATGCTACACCATGTTTACTATACTACACCATGTTAACTATACTACATCATGTTAACTATACCATGTTAACTATACTACATCATGTTATACACCATGTTAACTATACTACATCATGTTAACTATACCATGTTAACTATACTACATCATGTTAACTATACTATACCATGTTAACTATTCTACATCATGTTAACTATACTACACCATGATAACTATACTACATTATGTGAACTATACTACACCATATTAACTATACTACATCATGTGAACCATACTACACCATGTTAACTATACTACATCATGCTAACTATTCTACATACTACATGTTATGTTAACTATACTCCATCATGTTAACTATGCTACATCATGTTAACTATACTACATCATGTTAACTATACCATGTTAACTATACTACATCATGTTAACTATGCTACACCATGTTTACTATACTACACCATGTTAACTATACTACATCATGTTAACTATACCATGTTAACTATACTACATCATGTTATACACCATGTTAACTATACTACATCATGTTAACTATACCATGTTAACTATACTACATCATGTGAACTATACTATACCATGTTAACTATACTACATCATGTTAACTATACTACACCATGATAACTATACTACATTTTGTGAACTATACTACACCATGTTAACTATACTACATCATGTTAACTATACTACATCATGCTAACTATACTACATACTACATAATGTCATGTTAACTATACTACACCATGCTAACTATACTACATCATGTTAACTATACTACATCATGCTAACTATACTACACCATGTTAACGATACTACACCATGTTAACTATACTACACCATGTTAACTATACTACATCATGTGAACTATACTACACCATGTTAACTATACTACATCATGTTAACTATACTACATCATGCTAACTATACTACATACTACATCATGTTGTGTTAACTATACTACATCATGCTAACTATACTACATCATGCTAACTATACTACAACATGTTAACTATACTACATCATGCTAACTATACTACATCATGTTAACTATACTTCACCATGTTAACTATACTACATCATGTGAACTATACTACACCATGTTAACTATACTACATCATGTGAACTATACTACACCATGTTAACTATACTACATCATGCTAACTATACTGTACATCATGTTAACTATACTATATCATGTTAACTATACTACATCATGTTAACTATACCATGTTAACTATACTACATCATGTTAACTATACTACACCATGTTAACTATACTACACCATGTTAACAATACTACACCATGTTAACTATACTACATCATGTGAACTATACTACACCATGTTAACTATACTACATCATGCTAACTATACTACATACTACATGTTATGTTAACTATACTACACCATGCTAACTATACTACATCATGCTAACTACACTACATCATGTTAACTATACTGTACATCATGTTAACTATACTGTACATCATGTTAATTATACTATATCATGTTAACTATACTACACCATGTTAACTATACTACACCATGTTAACTATACCATGTTAACTACACTACATCATGTTAACTATACCATGTTAACTACACTACACCATGTTAACTATGCTACATTATGTTAACTATACTACACCATGTTAACTATACTATACCATGTTAACTAAACTACATCATGCTAACTATACCATGTTAACTATACTACATCATGTTAACTACACTACATCATGTTAACTATACTACACCATGTTAACTATACTACATCATGTTAACTATACTACATCATGTTAGCTATACTATTCCATGTTTACTATACTACATCATGCTAACTATAATACGTACTACATGTTATGTTAACTATACTACACCATTCTAACTATACTACATCATGCTAACTATACTACATCATGTTAAATATACTACATCATGTTAACTATACTGTACATCATGTTAACTATACTGTACATCATGTTAACTATACTATATCATGTTAACTATACTACATCATGTTAACTATACTACATCATGTTAACTATACCATGTTAACTATACTACACCATGTTAACTATACTACACCATGTTAACAATACTACACCATGTTAACTATACTACATTATGTTAACTATACCATGTTAACTATACTACATCATGTTAACTATACTACACCATGTTAACTATACTACATTATGTTAACTATACTACATCATGTTAACTATACCATGTTAACTATACTACATCATGTTAACTATACTACACCATGTTAACAATACTACACCATGTTAACTATACTAGATCATGTTAACTATACTACACCATGTTAACTATACTAGATGTTAACTATACTACATCATGTTAACTATACTACATTATGTTAACTATACCATGTTAACTATACTACATCATGTTAACTATACTACACCATGTTAACTATACTACATCATGTTAACTATACTACACCATGTTTACTATACTACATTATGTTAACTATACTACATCATGTTAACTATACCATGTTAACTATACTACACCATGTTAACAATACTACACCATGTTAACTATACTACATCATGTGAACTATACTACACCATGTTAACTATACTACATCATGTTAACTATACTACATTATGTTAACTATACCATGTTAACTATACTACATCATGTTAACTATACTACATCATGTTAACTATACCATGTTAACTATACTACATCATGTTAACTATACTACACCATGTTAACTATACTACATCATGTTAACTATACTATTAATGTTAACTATACTACATCATGTTAACTATACCATGTTAACTATACTACATCATGTTAACTATACCATGTTAACTACACTACACCATGTTAACTATACTACATCATGTTAACTATACCATGTTAACTATACTACATCATGTTAACTATACCATGTTAACTACACTACACCATGTTAACTATACTACATCATGTTAACTATACTACACCACGTTAACTATACTATACCATGTTAACTAAACTACACCATGTTAACTATACCATGTTAACTATACTACATCATGTTAACTACACTACATCATGTTAACTATACTACACCATGTTAACTATACTACATCATGTTAACTAGACTACATCATGTTAGCTATACTATTCCATGTTTACCATACTACATCATGTTAACTATACCATGTTAACTATACTACATCATGTCAACTATACTATTCCATGTTAACTATACTACATCATGTTAACTATACCATGTTAACTATACTACATCATGTTAACTATACTACATCATGTTAACTATACCATGTTAACTATACTACATCATGTTAACTATACTACATCATGTTAACTATACCATGTTAACTATACTACACCATGTTAACAATATTACATTATGTTAACTATACTACACCATGTTAACTATACTACATCATGTTAACTATACCATGTTTACTATACTACATCATGTTAACTATACCATGTTAACTATACTACATCATGTTAACTACACTACATCATGCTAACTATACTACACCATGTTAACTATACTACATCATGTTAACTATACCATGTTTACTATACTACATCATGTTAACTATACCATGTTAACTATACTACACCATGTTAACTATACTACATCATGTTAACTATACTGCACCATGTTAACTATACTACATCATGTTAGCTATACTACATCATGTTAACTATACTATACCATGTTAACTATACTACATCATGTTAACTATACTATACCATGTTAACTATACTACATCATGCTAACTATACTACATACTACATGTTATGTTAACTATACTACACCATGCTAACTATACTACATCATGCTAACTACACTACATCATGTTAACTATACTGTACATCATGTTAACTATACTGTACATCATGTTAATTATACTATATCATGTTAACTATACTACACCATGTTAACTATACTACACCATGTTAACTATACCATGTTAACTACACTACATCATGTTAACTATACCATGTTAACTACACTACACCATGTTAACTATGCTACATTATGTTAACTATACTACACCATGTTAACTATACTATACCATGTTAACTAAACTACATCATGCTAACTATACCATGTTAACTATACTACATCATGTTAACTACACTACATCATGTTAACTATACTACACCATGTTAACTATACTACATCATGTTAACTATACTACATCATGTTAGCTATACTATTCCATGTTTACTATACTACATCATGCTAACTATAATACGTACTACATGTTATGTTAACTATACTACACCATTCTAACTATACTACATCATGCTAACTATACTACATCATGTTAACTATACTACATCATGTTAACTATACTGTACATCATGTTAACTATACTGTACATCATGTTAACTATACTATATCATGTTAACTATACTACATCATGTTAACTATACTACATCATGTTAACTATACCATGTTAACTATACTACACCATGTTAACTATACTACACCATGTTAACAATACTACACCATGTTAACTATACTACATTATGTTAACTATACCATGTTAACTATACTACATCATGTTAACTATACTACACCATGTTAACTATACTACATTATGTTAACTATACTACATCATGTTAACTATACCATGTTAACTATACTACATCATGTTAACTATACTACACCATGTTAACAATACTACACCATGTTAACTATACTAGATCATGTTAACTATACTACACCATGTTAACTATACTAGATGTTAACTATACTACATCATGTTAACTATACTACATTATGTTAACTATACCATGTTAACTATACTACATCATGTTAACTATACTACACCATGTTAACTATACTACATCATGTTAACTATACTACACCATGTTTACTATACTACATTATGTTAACTATACTACATCATGTTAACTATACCATGTTAACTATACTACACCATGTTAACAATACTACACCATGTTAACTATACTACATCATGTGAACTATACTACACCATGTTAACTATACTACATGTTAACTATACTACATCATGTTAACCATACTACATTATGTTAACTATACCATGTTAACTATACTACATCATGTTAACTATACTACATCATGTTAACTATACCATGTTAACTATACTACATCATGTTAACTATACTACACCATGTTAACTATACTACATCATGTTAACTATACTATTAATGTTAACTATACTACATCATGTTAACTATACCATGTTAACTATACTACATCATGTTAACTATACCATGTTAACTACACTACACCATGTTAACTATACTACATCATGTTAACTATACCATGTTAACTATACTACATCATGTTAACTATACCATGTTAACTACACTACACCATGTTAACTATACTACATCATGTTAACTATACTACACCATGTTAACTATACTATACCATGTTAACTAAACTACACCATGTTAACTATACCATGTTAACTATACTACATCATGTTAACTACACTACATCATGTTAACTATACTACACCATGTTAACTATACTACATCATGTTAACTAGACTACATCATGTTAGCTATACTATTCCATGTTTACCATACTACATCATGTTAACTATACCATGTTAACTATACTACATCATGTCAACTATACTATTCCATGTTAACTATACTACATCATGTTAACTATACCATGTTAACTATACTACATCATGTTAACTATACTACATCATGTTAACTATACCATGTTAACTATACTACATCATGTTAACTATACTACATCATGTTAACTATACCATGTTAACTATACTACACCATGTTAACAATACTACATTATGTTAACTATACTACACCATGTTAACTATACTACATCATGTTAACTATACCATGTTTACTATACTACATCATGTTAACTATACCATGTTAACTATACTACATCATGTTAACTATACTACATCATGCTAACTATACTACACCATGTTAACTATACTACATCATGTTAACTATACCATGTTTACTATACTACATCATGTTAACTATACCATGTTAACTATACTACACCATGTTAACTATACTACATCATGTTAACTATACTGCACCATGTTAACTATACTACATCATGTTAGCTATACTACATCATGTTAACTATACTATACCATGTTAACTATACTACATCATGTTAACTATACTACATCATGTTAACTATACTATATCATGTTAACTATACATCATGTTACCTATACTACATCATGTTAACTATACTATATCATGTTAACTATACATCATGTTACCTATACTACACCTTGTTAACTATACTACATCATGTTAACTATACTGTACATCATGTTAACTATACTGTACATCATGTTACCTATACTACACCATGTTAACTATACTACATCATGCTAACTATACTACACCATGTTAACTATACTACATCATGCTAACTATACTACATCATGCTAACTATACTACATCATGTTAACTGTACATCATGTTAACTATACTATACATCATGTTAACTGTACATCATGTTAACTATACTATACATCATGTTAACTATGCTACATCATGCTAACTATACTACATACTACATCATGTTGTGTTAACTATACTACATCATGCTAACTATACTACATCATGTTAACATTACTACACCATGTTAACTACACCATGTTAACTATACTACATCATGTTAACTATACTATATCATGTTAACTACACTATATCATGTTAACTATACATCATGTTACCTATAATACATCATGTTAACTATACTACATCATGTTAACTATACTATATCATGTTAACTACACTATATCATGTTAACTATACATCATGTTACCTATACTACATCATGTTACCTATACTACACCATGTTAACTATACTACATCATGCTCACTATACTACATCATGTTAACTATACTACACCATGCTAACTATACTTTATCATGCTTTGTTAACTATACTACACCATGCTAACTATACTTTATCATGCTATGTTAACTATACTACACCATGCTAACTATACTTTATCATGCTATGTTAACTATACTACACCATGCTAACTATATTTTATCATGCTATGTTAACTATACTACACAATGCTAACTATACTTTATCATGCTATGTTAACTATACTACACCATGCTAACTATACTTTATCATGCTATGTTAACTATACTACACCATGCTAACTATACTTTATCATGCTATGTTAACTATACTACATCATGCTATCTATACTATACACAATGTGATGACAGCAATGTTAAAGCAAGGCTCCAAGTGAACCCAATGTGAGGAAGAGCTTTGTAGAACAGAAGAAGGATGATGAATGCTCATTATTCACAACAAAGATCAATCAAACTACTGAGAACTTGAAACTTGATGGTTTTCAAGTCAAGATGCTAAAAATACAGCAATAATAAAACATTATTGTGATTGTGTGATAAACTGTAGTCTAGGTCTAACCCTTACTCTAGTCTAGGGCTAACTCTAGGTCTAACCCTTACTCTAGTCTAACTCTTACTCTAGTCTAGCTCTAGGTCTAACCCTTACTCTAGTCTAAGTCTAACTCTAGTCTAGCTCTAGGTCTAACCCTTACTCTAGTCTAACTCTTACTCTAGTCTAGGTCTAGGTCTAACCCTTACTCTAGTCTAACTCTTACTCTAGTCTAGCTCTAGGTCTAACCCTTACTCTAGTCTAAGTCTAACTCTAGTCTAGCTCTAGGTCTAACCCTTACTCTAGTCTAACTCTTACTCTAGTCTAGGTCTAGGTCTAACCCTTACTCTAGTCTAACTCTTACTCTAGTCTAGGTCTAGGTCTAACCCTTACTCTAGTCTAACTCTTACTCTAGTCTAGCTCTAGGTCTAACCCTTACTCTAGTCTAACCCTTACTCTAGTCTAAGGCTAACTCTAGGTCTAACCCTTACTCTAGTCTAACTCTTACTCTAGTCTAGCTCTAGGTCTAACCCTTACTCTAGTCTAACTCTTACTCTAGTCTAGGTCTAGGTCTAACCCTTACTCTAGTCTAACTCTTACTCTAGTCTAGCTCTAGGTCTAACCCTTACTCTAGTCTAACTCTTACTCTAGTCTAGGTCTAGGTCTAACCCTTACTCTAGTCTAACTCTTACTCTTACTCTAGCCTGGGTCTAACCCTTACTCTAGTCTAGGTCTAACTCTAGCCTGGGTCTAACCCTTACTCTAGGTCTAACCCTTAGCCTAGGTCTAACTCTAGTCTGGGTCTAACCCTTACTTTAGGTCTAACTCTAGCCTGGGTCTAACCCTAACTCTAGGTCTAGCCTTGGGATGGCGCCATAACAACGATGTCCGAGATGCATTCACACAGTTAGCTGAAGATGTTAGCAACCCTTTGCTTTAGAGTGTTAGAATGGAATCATTTCTCTTTAAGTGTTGTCAGGATACAGACGTATTGAAACGATTAAATAAAAGGTTAATACATGTTGGGGGAAAGAACATTTAGAGCATCTGTTCAGGTCTCATTATTGACCATAGAGCCACAAAGCACACTGTGTTCTCCCAGGGTCCCTGAATGTAGCACGAGGTTTGACAGCTACACAGCCAAACATGGCGGCTGCTAGCTAGCGCACCAGAACCACCGTATTCTGTCCGCGTCCAGCGGGCCGCACAGCAGCAGGCCGGGGGACGGTGAGAGAAAGACCGTGGCCCGTCGCCCACCTCTCCGGGGTCTTATCCCGCCTCTCCGGGGTCCTATCCCGCCTCTCCGGGGTCCTATCCCGCCGCTCGGCTCTCTGGTAACGTTACGTGAAGCGGGCTGCGAGCCTAACGCCGCAGCGCAGCGGGCTGCGGCGCACTGGTCCTGCAGGCTTTCTCCTCTGTTGGCCGGCATGTTCCTCAGGTAAGACCCGGTGACACGGTGTGTCGGTACCTTCTTCATGTGCGGCTGTGTGACCGTCAGCAGAATGTCAGATAATAGAGGATATGTTGACAAGATAAGAGCTTATATGTACCTCCACAGAAGGAGCACTTATTAATTACGTCGTTGTATTGTATGCTCAAATAAACGGCATCCTTTAGTTTGTAGACAGCGACCTGCACTCAAACTAGTTATGCTCCACCTTGGAGGAGTCATGTTCATCACGTCATGTTTATCATCTCATATTCCTGCTCCCAGACTAAGCACGGGCACAACAGCCTACTGTCAACTATCAGATCTCACAATGCATGGAGGCATGCCCATAGGATACATGACGTCAGAGGCCCTTCCTATGACGTCAGAGTCCTTCCTGTAGTGGCGTTCCAGGAGCCCATAGCATACATGACGTCTGAGTCCTTCCTGTAGAATCCTGAGAGGGTTTCCATCTCTGCAGCTCTCACCACAGTTACTGTACAAAGATCCAGCAACTAGTTCTGAATGTTCCTGAAGAAAGACATGTGAACCAGCTGAAGTCCATAGGACCAGTCCTTGCTGTGTAGAGGGGCTGGTCCTACCTGTCTAGCTAGCTACCTACCTACCTACCTACTTACCTGTCTAGCTACCTACCTACCTGTCTAGCTAGCTACCTACCTACCTGTCTAGCTAGCTAGCTACCTACCTACCTACTTACCTGTCTAGCTACCTACCTACCTGTCTAGCTAGCTACCTACCTACCTACCTACCTACTTACCTGTCTAGCTACCTACCTACCTGTCTAGCTAGCTAGCTAGCTACCTACCTACCTGTCTAGCTAGCTAGCTACCTACCTACCTACCTACCTACCTGTCTAGCTACATACATACCTACCTACCTACCTGCCTAGCTACCTACCTGTCTACCTACCTACCTGTCTAGCTACATACCTACCTGCCTAGCTACCTACCTGCCTAGCTACCTACCTGTCTAGCTACCTACCTGTCTACCTACGTACCTGTCTAGCTAGCTAGCTGATGGATCATGTGATCCATCATGTGAGCTACAGACAGGTGTCATTGGGATCCATCATGTGAGCTACAGACAGGTGTCATTGTGATCCATCATGTGAGCTACAGACAGGTGTCATGTCATGTGAGCTACAGACAGGTGTCATGTCATGTGAGCTACAGACAGGTGTCATGTGAGCTACAGACAGGTGTCATGTCATGTGAGCTACAGACAGGTGTCATGTGAGCTACAGACAGGTGTCATGTCATGTGAGCTACAGACAGGTGTCATGTGAGCTACAGACAGGTGTCATGTCATGTGAGCTACAGACAGGTGTCATGTGAGCTACAGACAGGTGTCATGTCATGTGAGCTACAGACAGGTGTCATGTCATATGAGCTACAGACAGGTGTCATGTCATGTGAGCTACAGACAGGTGTCATGTGATCATCATGTGAGCTACAGACAGGTGTCATGTGATCATCATGTGAGCTACAGACAGCTGTCATGTGAGCTACAGACAGGTGTCATGTCATGTGAGCTACAGACAGGTGTCATGTGATCATCATGTGAGCTACAGACAGGTGTCATGTGAGCTACAGACAGGTGTCATGTAATCATCATGTGAGCTACAGACAGGTGTCATGTGAGCTACAGACAGGTGTCATGTGATCATCATGTGAGCTACAGACAGGTGTCATGTGAGCTACAGACAGGTGTTATGTGATCATCATGTGAGCTACAGACAGGTGTCATGTGAGCTACAGACAGGTGTCATGTGATCATCATGTGAGCTACAGACAGGTGTCATGTGATCATCATGTGAGCTACAGACAGGTGTCATGTGATCATCATGTGAGCTACAGACAGGTGTCATATGATCATCATGTGAGCTACAGACAGGTGTCATGTGATCATCATGTGAGCTACAGACAGGTGTCATGTGATCATCATGTGAGCTACAGACAGGTGTCATGTGATCATCATGTGAGCTACAGACAGGTGTCATATGATCATCATGTGAGCTACAGACAGGTGTCATGTGATCATCATGTGAGCTACAGACAGGTGTCATGTGAGCTACAGACAGGTGTTATGTGATCATCATGTGAGCTACAGACAGGTGTCATGTGAGCTACAGACAGGTGTCATGTGATCATCATGTGAGCTACAGACAGGTGTCATGTGATCATCATGTGAGCTACAGACAGGTGTCATGTGATCATCATGTGAGCTACAGACAGGTGTCATATGATCATCATGTGAGCTACAGACAGGTGTCATGTGATCATCATGTGAGCTACAGACAGGTGTCATATGATCATCATGTGAGCTACAGACAGGTTAGGGTTAGGCTGGAACATGGAAACCTTCCATGAAAACCTCACCAACGCTTTGCAGTGACCTTTGTATCTCTGAGCTCTGCTTATCTCCTGCTGCCTTCTATAAACTCTTTATCATGTGATGAGGTCATCAACCATTTGGCTCTGTTGCATACATGTTATCCAGTTTTCCTATGAATGGACTAACCATTTCTACCCCTGTCTGTAGCTCACATGATGCATCACATGACACCTGTCTGTAGCTCACATGACACCTGTCTGTAGCTCACATGATGCATCACATGACACCTGTCTGTAGCTCACATGACACCTGTCTGTAGCTCACATGATGATCACATGACACCTGTCTGTCACATCACATTCTCTCTGGCATCTGGGTGGAGTCCAGCATTCCATAAGTGGATACCCAGCCACAAGTGACTTCATGTTGTCTGTAACCGGCCCTGCCTCCTGACTCCCTCTGCTTCCTGTGATGTTGTCCCTCTGCAGGTGATCTCAGGTGATCTCAGGTGACCTCAGGTCTCTGTGAAAGCTGATGATGTCATCGGCAGCAGCAAAGCCCCCCTCCACCTCCCGGCCCCCCGGATCCCGAGGGGACTCTCTGTCCATGTCTTCGCTCCTGTCTGGGGACCTGGAGGATGAAGGTGAGGGAGGAGGAGGAGTCGGGCTGGCAGACCTGGAGGTGAACCCGTATGACGGCCTGCCCTTCTCCTCGCGCTACTACGCCCTGCTGGAGGAGCGCCGCCGCTTCCCCGTCTGGAGGCTCAGGCGCCGGCTGCTGGAGCGCCTGGAGGCCCACAGCATGCTGCTGCTCAGCGGGAGGAGCGGAGCGGGCAAGAGCACCCAGGTTGTTAACGATCTTTTACACTGAAATAAGACGTGACCACGTTTCACCTCAACCGGAGCTCAATGCCCTCGCACTGACATGAAGGCAGCCGCTCTCTCACCGCTTTCATTCGCTTGCTTTTGATAATTTATTAGCTAAATGAAAAACACAGGTTTCGCATTTTGCTAATAAATGAAACGCACATATAAATTCACATTTATAGCAGCAATGAGCTGCTATTCAGCTTGTGTTGAGGATGAATGGAGTCCGTGAGAGGGGGCGGGGCCACAGGACCCCCACAGAGAGAGGTGGGGTCACACAGAGGGGCGGGGCCACAGGACCCCCACAGAGAGGGGTGGGGTCACATAGAGGGGCGGGGCCACAGGACCCCCACAGAGAGAGGTGGGGTCACATAGAGGGGCGGGGCCACAGGACCCCCACAGAGAGGGGTGGGGTCACATAGAGGGGCGGGGCCACAGGACCCCCACAGAGAGAGGTGGGGTCACATAGAGGGGCGGGGCCACAGGACCCCCACAGAGAGGGGTGGGGGTCACATAGAGGGGTGGGGCCACATGACCGTAGAGAGGGGTGGGGCCACATGACCATAGAGAGGGGCGGGGCCACATGACCGTAGAGAGGGGCGGGGCCACATGGCCGTAGAAAGGGGCAGGGCCACATGACTGTAGAGAGGGGTGGGGCCACATGACCATAGAGAGGGGCGGGGCCACATGACCGTAGAGAGGGGTGGGGCCACATGACCATAGAGAGGGGCGGGGCCACATGACCGTAGAGAGGGGTGGGGCCACATGACCATAGAGAGGGGCGGGGCCACATGACCGTAGAGAGGGGCGGGGCCACATGGCCGTAGAAAGGGGCGGGGCCACATGACTGTAGACCCCACGCTACAAAGACTTGTCCTCAGTCGCTGCTCCACCTTCATGTTCAAGTGTCCAGTGTTCTGTTCACTTCCTGCTGACCTGTCTGTCTTCTTTAAAGTGTCCAGTGTTCTGTTCACCTCCTCCTCACCGGTCCTCTCTCCTCTGCAGGTGCCCCAGTGGTGTGTGGAGTATGCGTTGTCCTATGACTTCTCTCAGGGCCTGGTGTGTTGTTCTCAGCCCTCCTCGGTGACAGCGGTGAGTCTGGCGCTGCGCGTGGCGGATGAGATGGACCTCAGTCTGGGCCTGGAGGTGGGCTACCGGGTGTCTCACGACGACAGCTGCACGCCCGACACCCTGCTCAGGTTAGCGTGCACTGATGCTAGCATCTAACTAACATCTGACCATGTTGGGCGTGACTCTGGTTTCCAGCTACCGGCCACTGTCCCCATCAGTCATTCAGTGGAGGTAACGAGCCACCAAGAAGGAAAAGAGCCAATCAGAGCTGAGCTGCAGCTGTCAGTCACTCCGATCAAACTGCCAAGCAGTTCAAATATGAATCAATATTATATGTTCGTTACTGTCTATTCTAAACTGAGAAGGCATGTTCCGGCCAGTGGGCGGGGCTTAGTTCTGGCTTAACAGTTTTTAACTCGGAGGCCGGGTTTCATTTTACAGCAAACACATTAAACAGCAGCTGAAATGTTTCTTGCAGCTGATCATCTGTCTCGTGTTATAGTGACAGGATGGAGTGAAATCTGATATAACTCTTCGCTCTTAGAGGCTGACATCAAAGCAGTGTCATCTGCATCTTCAACTCACTGATAGTGAAGCTATGCACATTTATCTTTATAGACCAACATGTCAAACATTTATTTACAAATGACATAAACTTGAACTGTTTAAAAGATGAATGAATGAATGAATATATACTTTATTAATCCCCAAGGGGAAATTTAGTGTCACGTAGCAGCCATTTACACAGAAAATAAGATAAGATATAAAAACAACAGGGATGAAAGATATATGCAATAATAATACTAATAGAATAAAGATAAAAATAACAACAACAATAAAATAGCTGTATGAAAGAAAGAATAACAGACTATTAATTTAGGAATTAAATTAACTTAAACAGTAGAAGTGCAAGAGTATGTAAGTATGTATGTGCATATTAAGGTGTAAATAAAAATAACAACAACAAACAATAGGAGAGTGCAAAAATGCAGTAAATGTATATAATATGATATGTTAAGTGTTAAATGTAGGTAACTATGAACATGTACAGTGTTTACAGTGTTTAATCCACAGAGGAACTAGCAAGCGGTGACTTGTTGTAAAGCCGTATAGCTGACAGCAGGAATGTTTTCCTGTAGCGGTCCTTGTTGCAGCGGAGCGTGAGGAACCTGTTAGAGAAAGTGCTGCTCTGGCCCTGCAGCAGGTGGTAGAGAGGGTCGTCCAGGTTGTCCAATATGGACAAAAGTTTCTTCAGCGTCCTCCTCTCCACCACCTGCTCCACAAACTCCTGCTTGCAGCCGATGATGGAGCCGGCTTTCTTCATTAGCTTGTTAAGTCTGTTGGTGTCACCGGCTCCAATGCTGCTCCCCAGCAGACGATGGAGAAGTACAGGGCGCTGGAAACCACCGACTGGTAGAACATCTCCAGCATCTTCTGCACACATTGAAGGATCCAAGCTTCCTCAGGAAAAAGAGTCGACTCATCCCCTTCTTGTACACAGCGTTGATGTTGGCCTTCCAGTTCAGTCGGCTGTCGATGGAAACACCAGGTACCTGTACTCCTCCACCATGTGATGAGACACCAGGTACCTGTACTCCTCCATGTGATGAAACACCAGGTACCTGTACTCCTCCATGTGATGAGACACCAGGTACCTGTACTCCTCCACCATGTGATGAGACACCAGGTACCTGTACTCCTCCACCATGTGATGAAACACCAGGTACCTGTACTCCTCCATGTGATGAAACACCAGGTACCTGTACTCCTCCATGTGATGAAACACCAGGTACCTGTACTCCTCCATGTGATGAGACACCAGGTACCTGTACTCCTCCATGTGATGAGACACCAGGTACCTGTACTCCTCCATGTGATGAAACACCAGGTACCTGTACTCCACCATGTGATGAGACACCAGGTACCTGTACTCCTCCACCATGTGATGAGACACCAGGTACCTGTACTCCTCCACCATGTGATGAGACACCAGGTACCTGTACTCCTCCACCATGTGATGAGACACCAGGTACCTGTACTCCTCCACCATGTGATGAGACACCAGGTACCTGTACTCCTCCATGTGATGAAACACCAGGTACCTGTACTCCTCCAAGTGATGAGACACCAGGTACCTGTACTCCTCCACCATGTGATGAAACACCAGGTACCTGTACTCCTCCATGTGATGAAACACCAGGTACCTGTACTCCTCCACCATGTGATGAGACACCAGGTACCTGTACTCCTCCAAGTGATGAGACACCAGGTACCTGTACTCCTCCTCCATGTGATGAGACACCAGGTACCTGTACTCCTCCTCCATGTGATGAGACACCAGGTACCTGTACTCCTCCTCCATGTGATGAGACACCAGGTACCTGTACTCCTCCTCCATGTGATGAGACACCAGGTACCTGTACTCCTCCAAGTGATGAAACACCAGGTACCTGTACTCCTCCAAGTGATGAAACACTAGGTACCTGTACTCCTCCACCATGTGATGAGACACCAGGTACCTGTACTCCTCCAAGTGATGAGACACCAGGTACCTGTACTCCTCCAAGTGATGAAACACCAGGTACCTGTACTCCTCCTCCATGTGATGAGACACCAGGTACCTGTACTCCTCCAAGTGATGAGACACCAGGTACCTGTACTCCTCCAAGTGATGAGACACCAGGTACCTGTACTCCTCCACCATGTGATGAAACACCAGGTACCTGTACTCCTCCACCATGTGATGAGACACCAGGTACCTGTACTCCTCCAAGTGATGAAACACCAGGTACCTGTACTCCTCCAAGTGATGAAACACTAGGTACCTGTACTCCTCCACCATGTGATGAGACACCAGGTACCTGTACTCCTCCAAGTGATGAAACACCAGGTACCTGTACTCCTCCATGTGATGAGACACCAGGTACCTGTACTCCTCCACCATGTGATGAGACACCAGGTACCTGTACTCCTCCAAGTGATGAGACACCAGGTACCTGTACTCCTCCAAGTGATGAGACACCAGGTACCTGTACTCCTCCACCATGTGATGAAACACCAGGTACCTGTACTCCTCCAAGTGATGAAACACCAGGTACCTGTACTCCTCCACCATGTGATGAAACACCAGGTACCTGTACTCCTCCAAGTGATGAAACACCAGGTACCTGTACTCCTCCACCATGTGATGAAACACCAGGTACCTGTACTCCTCCACCATGTGATGAAACACCAGGTACCTGTACTCCTCCACCATGTGATGAGACACCAGGTACCTGTACTCCTCCACCATGTGATGAAACACCAGGTACCTGTACTCCTCCACCATGTGATGAGACACCAGGTACCTGTACTCCTCCTCCATGTGATGAGACACCAGGTACCTGTACTCCTCCAAGTGATGAAACACCAGGTACCTGTACTCCTCCACCATGTGATGAAACACCAGGTACCTGTACTCCTCCACCATGTGATGAGACACCAGGTACCTGTACTCCTCCAAGTGATGAAACACCAGGTACCTGTACTCCTCCACCATGTGATGAAACACCAGGTACCTGTACTCCTCCACCATGTGATGAAACACCAGGTACCTGTACTCCTCCACCATGTGATGAGACACCAGGTACCTGTACTCCTCCACCATGTGATGAAACACCAGGTACCTGTACTCCTCCACCATGTGATGAGACACCAGGTACCTGTACTCCTCCTCCATGTGATGAGACACCAGGTACCTGTACTCCTCCAAGTGATGAAACACCAGGTACCTGTACTCCTCCTCCATGTGATGAGACACCAGGTACCTGTACTCCTCCATGTGATGAGACACCAGGTACCTGTACTCCTCCATGTGATGAGACACCAGGTACCTGTACTCCTCCATGTGATGAGACACCAGGTACCTGTACTCCTCCATGTGATGAGACACCAGGTACCTGTACTCCTCCAAGTGATGAGACACCAGGTACCTGTACTCCTCCTCCATGTGATGAAACACCAGGTACCTGTACTCCTCCATGTGATGAAACACCAGGTACCTGTACTCCTCCATGTGATGAGACACCAGGTACCTGTACTCCTCCTCCATGTGATGAAACACCAGGTACCTGTACTCCTCCACCATGTGATGAAACACCAGGTACCTGTACTCCTCCATGTGATGAAACACCAGGTACCTGTACTCCTCCACTATGTGATGAGACACCAGGTACCTGTACTCCTCCACTATGTGATGAGACACCAGGTACCTGTACTCCTCCACTATGTGATGAGACACCAGGTACCTGTACTCCTCCACTATGTGATGAGACACCAGGTACCTGTACTCCTCCATGTGATGAAACACCAGGTACCTGTACTCCTCCACTATGTGATGAAACACCAGGTACCTGTACTCCACCATGTGATGAGACACCAGGTACCTGTACTCCTCCTCCATGTGATGGAGACACCAGGTACCTGTACTCCTCCTCCATGTGATGAGACACCAGGTACCTGTACTCCTCCTCCATGTGATGAAACACCAGGTACCTGTACTCCACCATGTGATGAGACACCAGGTACCTGTACTCCTCCATGTGATGAGACACCAGGTACCTGTACTCCACCATGTGATGAGACACCAGGTACCTGTACTCCACCATGTGATGAAACACCAGGTACCTGTACTCCACCATGTGATGAGACACCAGGTACCTGTACTCCACCATGTGATGAGACACCAGGTACCTGTACTCCACCATGTGATGAAACACCAGGTACCTGTACTCCACCATGTGATGAGACACCAGGTACCTGTACTCCTCCATGTGATGAGACACCAGGTACCTGTACTCCACCATGTGATGAGACACCAGGTACCTGTACTCCTCCATGTGATGGAGACAACCAGGTACCTGTACTCCTCCACTGTGTCTACGTCCTCTCCCAGAACACTCAGAGGACTCGGAGCTGGTCTTGGCCACGTTCAGAAGCAGGTGATTCTCACCGGCCCACTCCACAAAGTCACTCACTACTGCCCTGTCCTCCTCCTCCCGTCCATCCCTAATACACCCGACCACTGCAGAGTCATCAGAGAACTTCTGCAGATGGCATGACTCTGTGTTGTACTGGAAGTCAGTGGTGTACAGGGTGAACAGGAAGGGAGACAGAACAGTTCCCTGTGGGGCTCCAGCATCACTGACCACCGTCCCAGACAGCACACGGCCCATTCTGACACACTGTGGTCTGCCTGTGAGGTAGTCAGTGATCCAGGAGATGGTGGACGAGTCTACCCCCACCACCCGCAGCTTCTCCCCCAGTAGCAGTGGTTGGATGGTGTTAAATGCACTGGAGAAGTCAAAGAAAGTGACTCTCACAGAGACACCGGTTCCATCCAGGTGCGACTGAGCTCGTTGCAGCAGGTAGATGATGGCGTCGTCCACACCCACATGAGGCTGGTAAGCAAATTGTAGAGGGTCCAGCGACGATTTCACCTGCGGTCGGAGGTGAGCCAAGACCAGCCTCTCCAGCACCTTTATCACATGGGAGGTGAGGGCTACCGGTCGGTAGTCGTTGAGGACGGATGGAATCGACTTCTTCGGGACAGGGACCAGGCACGACGTCTTCCACAGCACCGGGACCTCCTCCTGCCTCAGGCTGAGGTTGTAGAGGTGCTGCAGGACACCAGACAGCTGGGTGGCGCAGGTCTTTAGGACCCTGGGGCTGATGCCATCAGGTCCTTCAGCTTTGCCTTGGGGGAGTTTCTCCAGCTGTCTTCTCACCTGGTCAGTCGTCACAGAGAGAGGGGAGAGGGTGGAGGAGCCCATTGTTGTTGAGGGCTCATTGGGAGAGCCACCAAGTGTTGAGGGCTCAATGGAAGAGCCATCGGGTGTTGAGGGCTCATTGGGAGAGCCATTTGGTGTTGAGGGCTCATTGGGAGAGCCACCGGGTGTTGAGGGCTCAATGGAAGAGCCACCGGGTGTTGAGGGCTCATTGGGAGAGCCACCGGGTGTTGAGGGCTCAGCGAAGGTGCAGCTCAACAGGGGGGCACAGGGGGAGGTGTGGAGGTGAGGTGAGAGGAGGAGACGGATGAGGGCTGTGAACTAAACCTATTGAAGAAACAGTTCAGCTCGTTGGCCCTCTCCAGGGAGCCCCCTGGTTGTCTCCCTCCCACCTTGAAGCCGGTAATCTGCTTCATCCCGGTCCACACCTCCCTCGTGTTGTTCTGCTGGAGTTTGGCCTCCAGCTTCCTCCTGTAGGAGTCCTAGCCCTCCCTGAGCTTCACCTTCAGGTCACGCTGGACTCTCCTGAGCTCATCCCTGTCCCCAGACCTGAAAGCAGCTTTCTTCTTATTAAGAAGAGCCTTCAGGTCCCTGGTGATCCAGGGCTTGTTGTTGGGGAAGCAGCGCACAGTCCGGGATGGTATGGTGGTGTGTTCACAGAACTTGATGTATTCTGTGATGCAGTCTGTCATGCTGTTGATGTCCTCCCCATGTGGTCCACACAGCACATCCCAGTCCGTCGACTCAAAGCAGTCCTGCAGGGCGTCGTTAACCTCCTGAGACCACCTCCTAACAGTCCTGGTGGTCGCAGGCAGCCTCTGCACCAGAGGAACATACCTGGGTGTCAGCAGGACCAGGTCGTGATCAGACCTGCCGAGGGGGGGAAGGGCAGTGGCCCTGTATGCATCCTTAGTGTTTGCATACAGGAGGTACAGAGTTGTATTGTTTCTTGTGGGGCAGTCAACATACTGTATACAAGTAGGCAGAGCTTTGTCCAGTGTTGTGTGATTAAAGTCACCAGTTATTGTCATAAAAGCACCTGGCTGTTGACTCAGCAGTCCAGACACAGTGGAGTGGATGGTGTCCACTGCTTCCTCAGTGTCAGCTGATGGTGGCACGTAAACGGCGACAACAATGGCAGACGTAAACTCTCTCGGCAAATAATACGGGCGCATCCCCACGGCTAACAGTTCAATGTTCGGGCTGCAGAAACGCTCCTTCACACAAACATGGTCGGGACTGCACCACCTCTCGTTCACATACACTGCAATCCCTCCCCCTCTCTTTTTGCCGCTCAGTGTAGCGTCTCTGTCCGCCCGTACAGTCCTGAAGCCGGGCACCGACGCACTGTGGTCCGGAAAATCCGTGTGCAGCCATGTCTCCGTGAAACACAAGATGCTGCACTCACGGAAGATCCTCTCAGTCTTTACCAGCGCGCCTAGCTCGTCCGTCTTATTCGCCAAAGACCTCACGTTCCCCGTTATAATGACCGGTACCGAGGGTTTGTATTTCCTCTTTTTTGCCCTCCTTTTGGCACCCGACCTGCAGCCCCGAGCCCTTCTCCGGAGCTCCAGAGGGATCACAGGCCCGGCTCCGGGCTGCGGTTTGCACAGCGCAATCAGCTGAGCGCGAGAAAAAACAATAGTTCCAGTCATTGTTTGTTTGTGGCTCTCCGTTGCAAGCGGAAAAGTATTCAGAAAGCCACGAGAAGGTTGAGAAAAAGTTACGGTCCATTGTCCAGGCGTAATTTAAACCAAACATGAAATAAAAGAAAAAGAAGAAGAGAGGAAAGTAGAAAAAAAAGACTATAAAATAAAGAAACATCAGGCAGCTGCTGCGACAGGCAGCCGCTGGCACGGCGCCATCTTGTGCAATCCCAAGATGATCAAATACAGGCCATGTAAGAGTAACAAAGGCTGATAGTGCAGTCATTGTTGGACGAGGCTCTTTTGGAGGTTGAGACGGTTTGAATGCAGGGGCAACAAAAACATATCCATATCAAGATGTGCTCCACCAAACTGTAGAACCCATGAAGGGAGTCCTGCCTTGCACAACGCTGATCCGTGTCTGATAGTCCTCTCCTTGTTATACGACCGCTTCCCTTCCAGCGACACCTTGCCTCTTTGTTCCTCAGTCTGCCCCAGGCCTCAGGCCTCAGTAAAGTACACAGTGCATTCACTGAACACTGATCCCTGGGTCCTTTCCTCCCAGTGACTATGCAGATACATGTAGATCCATAAACATTTTGCTTTCAGACATGTAGGCGTCACGTCGTCTCTTAGTCATGTGAGGTTTGGGCCACTGGATCCTCAGATCTGTGTTTGTTGTTAAAGGATCCTGGATACCATCAAATGTGGGTTATAAGCCGCTACTTTTTTCGTCAACTTTGACCCGTGCGGCTTAAATATCGGTGCGGCTAATTTTTGCGCTAGCTGGTGAGCGCTAGCTGGTAAACGCTAGCTTGCGAGTGCTAGCTGGCCAGCGGGGAGCTAACACTGCTGTTTACTTGTTCTCAAACAGTGCAGCCTTCAATTCTTTCATTCCCCAGGTTTGTCAGCGACGCGCTGCTGCTGGAGGAGATGATGTCGGACCCCCTGCTGCACCAATACGGCGTGGTGGTGCTGGACGAGCTGCAGGAGCGCACCGTGGCCACCGACGTGCTGCTGGGCCTGCTGTGTGACGTCTGCCGCCAGAGGCCGGACAACTTCCGGGTGGTTCTCCTCACGCACCCGGCGCTGGCGCCCCGCCTCTCCGCCTTCCTGGGCCCGTCGGTGCCGCACCTCTCGCTGGACGGCGTGCTCACAGACGCCTGCAGCACAGACCAGGAGCTGCAGGTGGAGCTGCCCGCCGTGGAGACGCTGTACAGAGAGCTTCCCTCGGGGAAGGACCCCGCGGCCGCTGCCTGTCTCATGGTGCTGGATCTGCACCGACGGGGAGAGGAGGGAGACGTGATGGTGTTTCTGGCCAGTGCTCAGGTACAAGTCTCACTTTACACTGTGAGGAGAGAAGCTCGGTGAACCTTCTTAAACCTCACGTCACTGTTTGATGAATCTGAGCTCACAACCTGTCTGACGTCTTCCTGTGCAGAAGACTGAGACAATGAAGACACTTTAATGCAAAAAGGGTTTCACATCATTTTAATGTTCAGGAACATTAACAGCTGGTAAATCCAATAATGATTTTCAGGTAGAGAACTATTAACATGCCCTAAGAGTTAATCTGTGTTATTGAGGCCCTGGCTCACTTTCAGTGGTTCATAACTGAAGAGCTCAACACTTCTTTGTGCACTAATAGTTTCTGTTTATTGGAAGAAACCCGATCAGGTTACTCTTAAGTCTTTTTGTTCCTGAACAAGAGGAAAGCTCTGAGTTTCACCACCTTTGTCTTGAAGAGGAGAAACGAGAGGACACACGCACATGCACACGCACACCCTGCCGGTCATGTGTTCTGTATCCTGACCTACAGTTAATCCAACTCCCTCATGCACATTAAACTCCCTCTATGTCAACATCAGCACGCCTTGTCAACGCTGCTTCTCTTTAAGACCGAGCCGGTTGGATGGGCCACACACACACGCACACACACACGCACACGCACACGCGCACACACACTTGATGGTGATGTGAGTGGGTTCAGAGTGCGGCTCTGTGTCCTGCAGGAGGTTGAGGAGTGTGCGGCGCTGCTGGAGAAGGAGTGTGTGGCGCTGAGTCCTCAGCTCGGTGCTCTCAGGGTCCTGCCCCTCCACGCCGGCCTGGGTGGGCTGGTCCAGCGGGTCTACGAGTCCGGCCCCGAGGAGTCCGGCCCCGAGGAGTCCGGCCCCGAGGAGTCTGCGCTGAGGGAGAGCGAAGGCCCGGCCGGCTCGGTGCCGGGAGCCAGAGGGCGGGGCGGGAGGAGGAAGGTCGTCCTCTCCGACGCCCTGGCAGAGGCTTCCTTCTCCCTGCCAGACGTCCGCTACGTCATAGACACGGGCCTCCAGCTCAAGACTGTGGGTTTGCTTTAATATTATGACTATTACACTTTGTTGAAGGAAAATAAGCCCTGTGTCTGTTTCTTATGTTTGTCATAAAAGCTTGTTATATAATATTTAATGTGAAGTTATTGCTGGGACTAAAGTGAATCACAGTCACCATGTTCAGAATGTCACGTAAAGACATCTTGTGCCACAGGTTTACAACACCCAGATCAGAGCGAACTCTCAGGTGGTGAGGACCATCAGCCGGCAGCAGGCCGACATGCGGACTCAGAGGGTGAACAGCCGGCTCCCCGGTAGGTCAAAGGTCACCGCTGCTGCTCCTATGAGTTCAATGTGGGCTAACATCTCATCTGCAAAGTCATGCAGGTGTTTTCTGTGTAGCTTCACACAGAGCAGCGTCTCATCGCGTGTCTGGAGGAAGCTCCTCAACCCAGCTGCTGTGTCAGAGATCCATGGATGACGTTGTTTCATGACTGTTCCCGTGGTCTCCTTGGTCTCCAGGGCTGTGTCTGCGCCTCTACCCCCAGGCCCTGTATGATGGGATGGAGGAGGCTCACTGCCCCGGCGTGGTGGAGGAGGACCTGAGCCACCTGGTGCTGCTGCTCAAGAGGCTGGACATTGCCGACATGGGACAGTGCAAGTTCCTGGACAGACCAGGTATGAAGAGCACTGAGGCTCCACCTGCTGAGCCGTCCTGGTGACGGGATGCTGCTGGTCTGTCAGGTCTTTAGCAGCATAGAGGCTGAGTTTAGTTTTAACTGAAGAAACAGCAGCCAGCCCACCTGAGAGGTAAGCAGGTGTGTTCTGGTCAGTCTCCTCATGTCTCTCTCTTTCTCTCTCTCTCTCTCTCTCTCTCCTCTCTCTCTCTCTCTCTCTCCCTCCTCTCTCTCTCTCTCCCTCCTCTCTCCTCTCTCTCTCCCCCTCCTCTCCCTCCCTCTCTCCTCTCTCTCTCTCCTCTCTCTCTCCTCTCTCTCCTCTCTCTCTCTCTCTCTCCCTCCTCTCTCTCTCTCTCCCTCCTCTCCCCCTCCTCTCCCCCTCATCTCTCCCCCTCTGTCCCCCTCTCTCCCCCTCCTCTCTCCCTCTCCCCCTACTCTACCCAGCCCCTGAGGCTCTGATGCAGGCTCTGGAGGACCTGGACTACCTGGCGGCTCTGGATGACGATGGGAACCTGTCTGAGGTGGGCATCATCATGTCGGAGCTTCCTCTGGAGCCGCCGCTGGCTAAAGCGCTGATCGCTGCCTGCGAGTACGACTGTGTGGATGAGCTGCTCACCATCGCCGCCATGCTTACAGGTAAGAGGAGAGAATCACAAAACCACAATGACATCACCGACTCTCATTCCTGGAGGTATGTTCCCTCTGACACACTGGAATGATGCGTGTTTATAATCGGCGTTGATTGAATGCGTGCAGCTCCTCTTCTGATGCGCTTCCATGTTGCGTACATGTGTGTGTTTTCTCCGTCAGCTCCTTCCTGCTTCGTGACGGCAGAAGCCAGCAGAGAGGAGGCGGCTGTCGGCTGCTGGAGACCCCTGATGCACGCAGAGGGAGACCACATGACGCTCATCAACATCTACCACTCCTTCACAGAGCGTACGCACCTTCAGCCTCCACACGTCACGGTCTTACTAATGTCCACTACGTTTACGAGTCACCACAAGGAATATAGAGCTGGGTTTATCTTCACGCCCACATGAGAGCCTTAATGAGGCTTTACAACATCCATCAGTATTAGTATTATGAGTTGACATTGAATGGTCTCTGTGGTGGTTGCAGATAACCAGGATGAGGCGTGGTGCACGACTAACTTCCTCAGTCACGCCGCCTTGCGCCTGGCGGTGGTGATCAGGGCGGAGCTGCTGGAGGTGATGCAGCGAATAGAGCTTCCTGTTTCTCCTCCTGCCTTCGGATGCCAAGACAACTGCACCAACATCAAGCGCGCCCTCATCTCAGGCTTCTTCCTTAAGGTAAACACCCTGTTTTATAAAGCTGAGCCTGTACACCTCTGTTCTGATCTTCAGACTCGAAGCGCTTTCACAATACTCATCATCGTTCACCCCTGATGGGAGGGGCTAAGGTTCCACCTGCCAATCAGGAGTCGCTAACGTTGTGTTAGCGGGCTAATATGCTAAAATAAGAAGGGTGAACAGTCTACCTGTTTAATGTCAACATGTTAGCATTGTGAGCAAACGTTAGCACCATGAAGGTACCACCTGTCCATCAGGACTAACTAACATTCACACTGATGGGAGGAGCTACCATGAAGGTACCACCTGTCCATCAGGACTAACTAACATTCACACTGATGGGAGGAGCTACCATGAAGGAACCACCTGTCCATCAGGACTAACTAACATTCATACTGATGGGAGGAGCTGCCATGAAGGTACCACCTGTCCATCAGGACCAACTGGGAGCCGGGGCTCCTCTGAGTCACAATCGCCCGTATATAGTTCCATTATATTTGAGAGAAGGCAGACATCTCTAAAGCCAATATCTCCAGCACTCACACCAAAACAATCTGGATTGATAACCCCAGTGTGTTGGTCTAACTCTACTTTGTGTGTATTATTACTACAGGTTTGGCTCAACACGTCTTCCAGTCCTTCACCCATCCTCCCATATAAGATTCATCAGTTCTTCTCCTCCCCAGGTGGCTCATGATGTGGATGGCTCCGGTAACTACCTGCTGCTGACTCACCGCCACGTGGCTCACCTGCATCCCTTCTCCTCCTACCTGTGCCGGCAGCCGTGCCCCAGACCCCCGAGCTGGGTCCTGTACCACGAGTTCACCATCTCCTGTGATAACTGCATCCGCATCGCTTCAGAAGTCCACCCTCAGATGTGAGTCAACCTGTGGCATTGTGCAAGTTCCTGTTATGGAACTTTGTTATTTCAGCTTTCCTTGATCAAACCGTTAAGATCATGAACATCCATCTCTTCCAGTCTGTTTATGATGAAGCAGGACAAAGTCAAGCCCAAATGATATTCCTTGTAGGCAAACTCTAGCTAAAGAACGTCTAGAGGAAGATTTTCATAATGCTGCAATATCCATCCACTTACGCATCTACTTACGCATCCACTCACGCATCCACTGACGCATCCACTCACGCATCCACTCACACATCCACTTACGCATCCACTTACGCATCCACTTACGCATCCACTGACGCATCCACTCACGCATCCACTCACGCATCCACTCACGCATCCACTCACGCATCCACTCACGCATCCACTCACGCATCCACTCACGCATCCACTGACGCATCCACTGACGCATCCACTCACGCATCCACTCACGCATCCACTCACGCATCCACTTACGCATCCACTGACGCATCCACTCACACATCCACTCACGCATCCACTTACGCATCCACTGACGCATCCACTCACGCATCCACTTACGCATCCACTGACGCATCCACTCACGCATCCACTTACGCATCCACTGACGCATCCACTCATGCATCCACTGACGCATCCACTGACGCATCCACTGACGCATCCACTCACACATCCACTCACGCATCCACTTACGCATCCACTGACGCATCCACTCACGCATCCACTTACGCATCCACTGACGCATCCACTCACGCATCCACTTACGCATCCACTGACGCATCCACTTACGCATCCACTCACACATCCACTCACGCATCCACTCACGCATCCACTTACGCATCCACTGACGCATCCACTGACGCATCCACTGACGCATCCACTGACGCATCCACTGACGCATCCACTCACGCATCCACTCACGCATCCACTCACACATCCACTCACGCATCCACTTACGCATCCACTGACGCATCCACTCACGCATCCACTTACGCATCCACTGACGCATCCACTCACGCATCCACTTACGCATCCACTCACGCATCCACTTACGCATCCACTTACGCATCCACTGACGCATCCACTGACGCATCCACTCACACATCCACTCACGCATCCACTGACGCATCCACTCACGCATCCACTCACGCATCCACTCACACATCCACTCACACATCCACTCACACATCCACTCACACATCCACTCACGCATCCACTGACGCATCCACTCACACATCCACTCACGCATCCACTCACACATCCACTCACGCATCCACTCACGCATCCACTTATGCATCCACTTATGCATCCACTTATGCATCACTTACGCATCCACTTATGCATCACTTGCGCATCACTTGCACACTCAGGCATCCACTTACGCTTCATTTACTCGGCTAGTTCTCCTCCTGCATTTAGAAAATATACGTATGGGCTTTCCTTGAGCCAGGAGGCGATTAGCCTCCTGGATCCCCATCCTAATGACCTCCTCTCTACAGGCTCATGGAGCTGGCCCCTCAGTATTACCTGGGGAACCTTCCATCCAGCGACGGCAAAGAGCTGCTCATGGAGCTGAGGCGGAGTCTGGAACCCCGTCCCTACGAGCCGGACCGGGGGTCAGACCGGGGATCAGACCGGGGTTCAGACCAGACCAGCAAGGCCCACAGGGACGCAGACGGGTCCGGAGGCACCGAGCTCTGTGTGGTCCAATGAGACGGAAGAAGACCCTCTGTGTGGTCCACTGAGACGGAAGAAGACCCTCTGGTCCAATGAGACAGAAAAAGACCCTCTGTGTGGTCCAATGAGGCGGAAAAAGACCCTCTGTGTGGTCCAATGAGGCGGAAAAAGACCCTCTGTGTGGTCCAATTAGATGGAAGAAGACCCTCTGGTCCAATGAGACGGAAGAAGACCCTCTGGTCCAATGAGACGGAAGAAGACCCTAAAGCTGTCACTTTATAGTTTGATCTGAGATTCGGTACTTTGTATAAATTAAGGTTTAATCATTTTGATGTGTGATTTCAAATGTACAATGATGTATTGTTAATATATCTTATATGCAGTTTGGGAAATATTCAAACCCCTTAATTTTCTCCTTGTGCTCTGGATTGACCTAATTACATTTTTTATTTTTAATATTTTTTTATTTAATGGGGGACTTCTGTTGTTCTATACAAGTCATTTAATAATAGTCTGATCTTCTCACTATGAAACCCTGAAGTGTCGGTTGTGTTAAACACTACAGAGACTTCAGTGAGCAGAGACACTGTTGACCTTTGACCTCTATGCAGAGGGCTTCTCAGGGCTCACTGATGCACAGAGCTTCTATTTTCAATGTTTTGATACTGTTTTTAAATGTTTTGGGTTTCCTGCTTAGATTCTGCCTTTTTCTCTCCATCTTTGTGTCAGTAATGAAAAATCATATTTAATAGGATGTCTGTCAATACTTCAAATAAAAGTGTTTTTTCATGTTGGAAGAATCTCAGCTGAGTGATTTGACTTTAAAGCTGCTGTAGTTAGTTATGGACTGGCAATATACAGATGTATTTGTCAGCTGAGCTCCGGTGACACGTTTCAAACCAGAAGCATCTCTTCTCGTGAGGTCCTGTTGGAGCCGAGCCGCCATCGAGCAGTGACTCCATCCAGACGTCAAACTGCACTTCAGAACTCGTAGCATGAGAGATGCTTTAAAGTTGAATGTGGCCACGAGTTCATGAAACGTTCATGTGGCCATGAGGGCTAGAAACAATTCATGTGACTACGAGGTCTAGAAACATTCATGTGGCCACGAGGTCCAGAAACGTTCATGTGGCCGTGAGGTCTAGAAACGTTCATGTGACCACAAAGTCTAGAAACATTCATGTGGCCACAAAGTCTAGAAACATTCATGTGGCCACAAGGTCTAGAAACGTTCATGTGGCCACGAGTTCAAGAAACGTTCATATGGCCACGAGGTCTAGAAACAATTCATGTGACTACGAAGTCTAGAAACATTCATGGGGCCACGAGGTCTAGAAACATTCATGTGGTCACGAGGTCTAGAAACGTTCATGTGGTCACGAGGTCTAGAAACGTTCATGTGGCCACGAAGTCTAGAAATGTTCATGTGGCCACGAGGTCTAGAAACAATTCATGTGACTACGAAGTCTAGAAACATTCATGGGGCCACGAGGTCTAGAAACATTCATGTGGTCACGAGGTCTAGAAACGGTCATGTGGCCACGAGGTCTAGAAACAATTCATGTGGCCACGAGGTCTAGAAACGTTCATGTGGCCACGAGTTCAAGAAATGTTCATGTGGCCACGAGGTCTAGAAACAATTCATGTGACTAAGAAGTCAAGAAACATTCATGTGGCCATGAGGTCTAGAAACATTCATGGGGCCACGAGGTCTAGAAACATTCATGTGGCCACGAGGTATAGAAACGTTCATGTGGCCACGAGGTCTAGAAACGTTCATGTGGTCACGAGTTCAAGAAAGGTTCATGTGGCCACGAGGTCTAGAAACAATTCATGTGACTACGAAGTCTAGAAACTTTCATGTGGCCTCGAGGTCTAGAAACAATTTATGTGACTACGAGGTCTAGAAACGTTCATGTGGCCACGAAGTCTAGAAACGTTCATGTGGCCACGAGGTCTAGAAATGTTCATGTGGCCACGAAGTCTAGAAACGTTCATGTGGCCACGAAGTCTAGAAATGTTCATGTGGCCACAAGTTCAAGAAACGTTCATGTGGCCACGACGTCTAGAAACAATTTATGTGACTACGAAGTCTAGAAACATTCATGTGACTACTAGGTCTAGAAACGTTCATGTGGCCATGAAGTCTAGAAACATTCATGTGGCCACGAGGTCGAGAAACATTCATGTGGCCACGAAGTCTAGAAATGTTCATGTGGCCACGAGGTCTAGAAACGTTCATGTGGCCACGAGTTCAAGAAATGTTCATGTGGCCACGAGGTCTAGAAACAATTCATGTGACTACGAAGTCTAGAAACATTCATGGGGCCACGAGGTCTAGAAATATTCATATGGTCACGAGGTCTAGAAACGGTCATGTGGCCACGAGGTCTAGAAACAATTCATGTGACTACGAGGTCTAGAAACGTTCATGTGGCCACGAAGTCTAGAAACGATCATGTGGCCACGAGGTCTAGAAACGTTCATGTGGCCACGAGTTCAAGAAATGTTCATGTGGCCACGAGGTCTAGAAACAATTCATGTGACTAAGAAGTCAAGAAACATTCATGTGGCCATGAGGTCTAGAAACATTCATGGGGCCAGGAGGTCTAGAAACATTCATGTGGCCACGAGGTATAGAAACGTTCATGTGGCCACGAGGTCTAGAAACGTTCATGTGGTCACGAGTTCAAGAAAGGTTCATGTGGCCACGAGGTCTAGAAACAATTCATGTGACTACGAAGTCTAGAAACTTTCATGTAGCCTCGAGGTCTAGAAACAATTTATGTGACTACGAGGTCTAGAAACGTTCATGTGGCCACGAAGTCTAGAAACGTTCATGTGGCCTCGAGGTCTAGAAACAATTCATGTGACTACGAAGTCTAGAAACGTTCATGTGACTACGAGGTCTAGAAACGTTCATGTGGCCATGAAGTCTAGAAACATTCATGTGGCCACGGGGTCGAGAAACGTTCATGTGGCCACGAAGTCTAGAAATGTTCATGTGGCCACGAAGTCTAGAAATGTTCATGTGGCCACGAGTTCAAGAAACGTTCACGTGGCCACGAGTTCAAGAAACGTTCATGTGGCCACGATTTCAAGAAACGTTCATGTGGCCACAAAGTCTAGAAACATTCATGTGGCCACGAGGTCTAGAAACATTTATGTGGCCACGAGGTATAGAAACGTTCATGTGGCCACGAGGTCTAGAAACGTTCATGTGGCCTCGAGGTCTAGAAACAATTCATGTGACTACGAAGTCTAGAAACATTCATGGGGCCACGAGGTCTAGAAACATTCATGTGGCCACGAGGTCTAGAAACGTTCATGGGGCCACGAGTTCAAGAAACGTTCATGTGGCCACGAGGTATAGAAACGTTCATGTGGCCACGAGGTCTAGAAACGTTCATGTGGCCTCGAGGTCTAGAAACAATTCATGTGACTATGAGGTCTAGAAAAGTTCATGTGGCCACGAAGTCTAGAAATGTTCATGTGGCCATGAAGTCTAGAAACATTCATGTGGCCACGAGGTCTAGAAACGTTCATGTGGCCACGAAGTCTAGAAACGTTCATGTGGCCACGAGGTCTAGAAACGTTCATGTGGCCACGAGTTCAAGAGATGTTCATGTGGCCACGAGGTCTAGAAACAATTCATGTGACTAAGAAGTCAAGAAACATTCATGTGGCCATGAGGTCTAGAAACATTCATGGGGCCACGAGGTCTAGAAACATTCATGTGGCCACGAGGTATAGAAACGTTCATGTGGCCACGAGGTCTAGAAACGTTCATGTGGCCACGAGTTCAAGAAACGTTCATGTGGCCACGAGGTCTAGAAACAATTCATGTGACTACGAGGACTAGAAACGTTCATGTGGCCATGAAGTCTAGAAACATTCATGTGGCCACGAGGTCTAGAAACGTTCATGTGGCCACGAAGTCTAGAAATGTTCATGTGGCCACGAAGTCTAGAAATGTTCATGTGGCCACGATTTCAAGAAACGTTCATGTGGCCACGAGTTCAAGAAACGTTCATGTGGCCACGAGTTCAAGAAACGTTCATGTGGCCACAAAGTCTAGAAACATTCATGTGGCCACAAGTTCAAGAAACGTTCATGTGGCCACGACGTCTAGAAACAATTTATGTGACTACGAGGTCTAGAAACGTTCATGTGGCCATGAAGTCTAGAAACATTCATGTGGCCACGAGGTCTAGAAACGTTCATGTGGCCACGAAGTCTAGAAACGTTCATGTGGCCACGAAGTCTAGAAACGTTCATGTGGCTACGAGTTCAAGAAACGTTCATGTGGCCACGAGGTCTAGAAACAATTCATGTGACTACGAAGTCTAGAAACATTCATGGGGCCACGAGGTCTAGAAACCTTCATGTGGCCATGATGTCTAGAAACAATTCATGTGACTACGAAGTCTAGAAACGTTCATGTGGCCTCGAGGTCTAGAAACAATTCATGTGACTACGAAGTCTAGAAACATTCATGTGACTACGGGGTCGAGAAACGTTCATGTGGCCACGAAGTCTAGAAATGTTCATGTGGCCACGAAGTCTAGAAATGTTCATGTGGCCACGAGTTCAAGAAACGTTCACATGGCCACGAGTTCAAGAAACGTTCATGTGGCCACGATTTCAAGAAACGTTCATGTGGCCACAAAGTCTAGAAACATTCATGTGGCCACGAGGTCTAGAAACATTCATGTGGCCACGAGGTATAGAAACGTTCATGTGGCCACGAGGTCTAGAAACGTTCATGTGGCCTCGAGGTCTAGAAACAATTCATGTGACTACGAAGTCTAGAAACATTCATGGGGCCACGAGGTCTAGAAACATTCATGTGGCCACGAGGTCTAGAAACGTTCATGGGGCCACGAGTTCAAGAAACGTTCATGTGGCCACGAGGTATAGAAACGTTCATGTGGCCACGAGGTCTAGAAACGTTCATGTGGCCACGAGTTCAAGAAACGTTCATGTGGCCACGAGGTCTAGAAACAATTCATGTTGCTACGAAGTCTAGAAACGTTCATGTGGCCTCGAGGTCTAGAAACAATTCATGTGACTATGAGGTCTAGAAAAGTTCATGTGGCCACAAAGTCTAGAAATGTTTATGTGGCCATGAAGTCTAGAAACATTCATGTGGCCACGAGGTCTAGAAACGTTCATGTGGCCACGAAGTCTAGAAACGTTCATGTGGCCACGAGGTCTAGAAACGTTCATGTGGCCACGAGTTCAAGAGATGTTCATGTGGCCACAAGGTCTAGAAACAATTCATGTGACTAAGAAGTCAAGAATCATTCATGTGGCCATGAGGTCTAGAAACATTCATGGGGCCACGAGGTCTAGAAACATTCATGTGGCCACGAGGTATAGAAATGTTCATGTGGCCACGAGGTCTAGAAACGTTCATGTGGCCACGAGTTCAAGAAACGTTCATGTGGCCACGAGGTCTAGAAACAATTCATGTGACTACGAGGACTAGAAACGTTCATGTGGCCATGAAGTCTAGAAACATTCATGTGGCCACGAGGTCTAGAAACGTTCATGTGGCCACGAAGTCTAGAAATGTTCATGTGGCCACGAAGTCTAGAAATGTTCATGTGGCCACGATTTCAAGAAACGTTCATGTGGCCACGAGTTCAAGAAACGTTCATGTGGCCACAAGTTCAAGAAACGTTCATGTGGCCACGAGTTCAAGAAACGTTCATGTGGCCACAAAGTCTAGAAACATTCATGTGGCCACAAGTTCAAGAAACGTTCATGTGGCCACGACGTCTAGAAACAATTTATGTGACTACGAGGTCTAGAAACGTTCATGTGGCTACGAGTTCAAGAAACGTTCATGTGGCCACGAGGTCTAGAAACAATTCATGTGACTACGAAGTCTAGAAACATTCATGGGGCCACGAGGTCTAGAAACATTCATGTGATCACGAGGTCTAGAAACATTCATGTGGTCACGAGGTCTAGAAACGTTCATGTGGCCACGAAGTCTAGAAACGTTCATGTGGCCACGAGGTCTAGAAGCGTTCATGTGGCCACGAGTTCAAGAAATGTTCATGTGGCCACGAGGTCTAGAAACAATTCATGTGACTAAGAAGTCTAGAAACATTCATGTGGCCATGAGGTCTAGAAACATTCATGGGGCCACGAGGTCTAGAATCATTCATGTGGCCACGAGGTATAGAAATGTTCATGTGGCCACAAAGTCTAGAAACGTTCATGTGGCCACAAAGTCTAGAAACATTCATGTGGCCACGAGTTCAAGAAACATTCATGTGGCCACGAGGTCTAGAAACAAGTCATGTGACGACAAAGTCTAGAAACATTCATGTGGCCACAAGGTCAAGAAACGTTCATGTGGCCACGAGGTCTAGAAACGTTTATGTGGCCACGAGGTCTAGAAACGTTCATGTGGCCACAAAGTCTAGAAACATTCATGTGGCCATGAGCTCTAGAAACGTTCATGTGGCCATGAGGTCTAGAAACAATTCATGTGACTACGAGGTCTAGAAACATTCATGTGTCCACGAAGTCTAGAAATGTTCATGTGGCCACGAGTTCAAGAAACGTTCATGTTGCCACAAAGTCTGGAAACATTCATGTGGCCACAAGGTCAAGAAACGTTCATGTGGCCACGAGGTCTAGAAACGTTCATGTGGCCATGAGGGCTAGAAACATTCATGTGGCCACGAGGTCTAGAAACATTCATGTGGCCACGAGGCCTAGAAACGTTCATGTGGCCACAAGGTCTAGAAATGTTCATGTGGCCACGAGTTCAAGAAACGTTCATGTGGCCACGAGGTCTCGAAAAAATTCATGTGACTACGAAGTCTAGAAACATTCATGTGGCCACAAGGTCTAGAAACATTCATGGGGCCACGAGGTCTAGAAACATTCATGTGGCCACAAGGTCTAGAAACGTTCATGTGGCCACGAGATTTTAGAAACGTTCATGTGGCCACGAGGTCTTGCAACTTTCATGTGGCCACAAGGTCTAGAAACGTTCATGTGGCCACAAAGTCTAGAAACGTTCATGTGGCCATGAGTTCAAGAAACGTTCATGTGGCCACGAGGTCTAGAAACGTTCATGTGGCCACTGACGTTTATCTGTAAACTATTCATACAGTCAGCTGCTTTGTCATGTTTGTTGTGTGTAGTGTAGTGTGTAGTAGTGTGTAGTGTGTAGTGTAGTATAGTGTGTAGTAGTGTGTAGTGTGTAGTCGTGTGTAGTGTGCTGGCCTAGTGAACCGTGTTGTCTTCACATGAGAAGCCGCTATCAGAGCGTTTAGTGCATCTTGAATGTCATCAGCTGCTTTAGAGGATTTAACTCTTTAACAGTTCATTGAGTCTTTAGTCTGTTCAGTTCAAGAGAATGTGGAGAAACAAGTGAACACAATCTACTACTTGAATAGTTTACTAATACATAATGTTTGTGTGGAGGATGGACTTCAGTACCAACGTTTTTATTGTAGTTAAGACTCAGGGGACTGAGTGCAGAGATTTACACACACACACACACACACACACATATATATATATATATATATATATATATATATATATATATATATATATATATATATATATATATTTAAGATGGGATCATCAGTGTTGCAGATGAGCATTGCTTGCGGAGGTTTCCTCTTTCTGCTTGAAGGTCTTCAGCTCCATCTCAGTCTGCATGCGCATCGACTGAAGGCATAAAAACAGGATTACTGTGAGACTGTAGAAACACATGTAGAGGACGTGGTTATTCTGGCTGCAGCGGGTGAAGCCGTACCTCCAGGTCTCTGGTGACGTGGTGGTTGGGTCCGTGCGTCACCAGCAGGATGCCGTAGGCCTTGCAGATCAGACCGTGACCCGCCTCCACCTGCCCCGCATGCCAGTGGGTGACGCCGGCCCGCATGACGGCCAGGCCCAGCTGGGCGTTGTTGGGGTGGTACAGCTTCCTGCAGAAACAAACATATAACATCCCGCTGTGGATACCAAGCCTTATTGATACGTCCCACAGAGCTCCGTGCTGTCACAGCACATTTAAAAACACATCAATGAGACGCTAGAAACTCACCCAATGGGGATTATTCCTGCTGAAAATAGTCCCCGACAAATGCACTAATTCTTACTGTTTGAAGAACATTTGTCAAAAACTAGCGACATTAATGAGGCTTTCATAACAATGATTGATATGTTTGTGTGACTTCCTGCTGTCAGTCTGACTGTGAGACCTCCATGACGTCCAGCTGGAGAGATTCAAGCTCCCAACGCTAACTTCTGCTGACAGAGCAGTTTCTATGCATCTGGAACACGGGGACTTTAAACATGAATCCTAACTTCACCCTGGACAGTGTGTCTGTCTGTCTGTGTGTGTGTGTGTGTGTGTGTGTGTGTGTGTGTGTGTGTGTGTGTGTGTTCAGTGTGGTCGTAGTAGTGGTCGAGGTGTGTGTTTCCTCACATGTATCCCTCCACCATCCGGCGGGCGTATTCCGCCGCCTCAGAGAAGGCCTGCAGGTAGCAGAGCACCTCGCTGGCCTCGCTCAGCACGCGCAGCTTCAGCAGGTGAGTGTCGGCCAAGACGCCGTCCTGCTTCTGCAGACACTCACGACACAACCTCACCACCTGAGGGAGGAAGCAGAGGAAGTGAGGCGACCACAGAGAGAGGCAGGAAGCTGAGAGCGGCGTTGGGTACCTGGCGGTAATCCTTCTCCACGCGGGACCTCTGGATGCTCTGCAGGAGCTCCTGACTGAAGGCGGTTCCCTCCTTCAGCTGGGCAGCAGAGGGCTGAGAGGGACACAGACATGCAGCGTGTCATCATCATGAAGGTAAAGTAAAGTAAAGACTGTCATCATCATGAAGGTAAAGTAAAGTAAAGACTGTCATCATATAGAACCCACCGTGTTCCCCCCGCTCTCCTCGGCCGCCGCCATTAGGTCGTCCTTGATGCGGCCGCTGCAGTGCTCACAGCTGCACAGGAAGTGGAACTGCTCCTTCAGCTTCTGCTGCCGTTCAGCGGCCAGGCGGAGGACGTCCACGTAGCTGATGGTCAGCTCCTCGCCTTCTGAGATCTTACCTAGCGCCCGCAGCTCCACCCTGAGACACACGGCTTTTACTTCCTGTAGCAGTTCATTAGCATTCAATGACATCATCGTCTGTGTTAATCCAAGCAACACATCAGTGTGTGAGTGGTCTTGATATCGGTCATAATTGATGTTGTAATTGTGTCTAGTTTTAATAGAACATATCATACATGTACTACTTACCTCCTCTGAGAATGGAGAGCAGAACTCACAGCTGACTGGCTGCAGAAGAAAGCAACAGTCCGTTCTGGTCTTTTGTTTATTGTGTTTGTCATTATGACCACAGCTGCATTATTGTACATAATACATCTCAGAGTCTCTGGCTAGATGCAGCAGTGTTGGTACCTACTTTCCGTGGTTGAGGACAGCGCTGCAGTTGGGCCAGCAGTCGTGGTTGACCAGACAGAGGTTGGGGAACAGACCCAGACCCACCGCCTGAAGGCCTCTCTGGTCACTGAGCGTGAAGCCGTTACACTGGATCTACAGAGATAGCACTGTATAACTACACTGTATCTACAGAGATGAAGCTCTTTCCTAGCACACTTTACAAACATAACAAGGCACTGAGGAATAACAACTCCTTCATTCTTACGATGCCAAAGATGTGTGAGATGTCGTCAGCGAGGTGCTGCTTCCTCCCATTGGACCAGTACTCCTGGAAGGTGTGCACGTCAGTGTGCAGCTGCTTGAGGTCTTCTTCAGGGAGGTCCATCACATGGTCCTCCAGCTGCTCCACTGAGACCAGCTGGCTGTCCGACACGATGCCAGAGTCCCTGTGGACGCGCCACAGCACCCGAGCTGCCAGACTGGGACATGGAGAGGGTTCATTCTATAGTATAATATAATATACTATACTATACTATATTATATTATACTATAGTATACTATATACTATATAGTATAGTATATACTGCAACTTCCTGCTGCTGAACTCGGACAGGACTGAAGTTATTCTACTCGGCCCAGAACACCTCAGAAATCAAGTATCTGATGATATGGTTTCTCTGGATGGCATCGCTCTGGCATCTACCACCACCGTAAGGAATCTCTAAGTTATTTTTGACCAGGACCTATCCTTTGGCTCCCACGTGAAACAGATCTCAAGGACCGCCTTTTTTCACCTACGGAACATCTCAAAGATCCGGCACATCCTGTCCCAAAGCGATGCAGAAACATTGATCCACGTATTTGTTACTTCAAGACTGGATTACTGTAACTCCGTATTATCAGGCTGCCCTGGTAAATCCCTTGGATCTCTCTAACTGATCCAGAATGCTGCAGCTCGTGTACTAACGAGGACGCGGAAGAGAGATCACATTACTCATGTACTAGCCGCTCTCCACTGGCTTCCTGTAAGATCGAGAATCCTTCTCCTTACCTACAAAGCCTTAACTGGTGATGCACCATCATATCTTAAGGAGATCATAGTACCATATTACCCCACGAGAGCATTACGCTCACTGAATGCAGGGTTACTTGTGGTTCCCAGAGTGTTCAAAAGTAGGTTGGGGGCTAGAGCTTTCAGTTGTCAGGCTCCTCTTCTGTGGAATCAGCTTCCACTTTCAGTCCGGGGGGCAGACAGTCACCTCATTTAAGAGTAGACTTAAGACTTTCCTCTTTGATAGCGCTTATAGATAGGGCTGTTTCAGGCTTATAGTTAGGGCTGGCTCAGGTTTGCCCTGGTCCAACCCCCAGATATGCTGCTCTAGGCCTAGACTGCTGGGGGACATCTTAGGATACACTGAGCTCCTCTTCTCCTCTTCTTTCTCTCCTTCTGGATAAATTATTGTCTCTTCAATGCACATTACTAACTCTACTTTTCCCCCATGGATTCATGGCTGTCTGGAACCGGTCCTGCCTGCTGCCATGTCCCTGCTGATGCCCTTCCTCTCTACCTCCTTCTGCTTCATGGATCGTGGTTATCTGGATCATGGACCATGCCTACTACTCATTATATGAATAATTTCTGTCATATTCATGCAATGTGTGTGTGTGTGTGTGTGTGTAACTCTGTTACGTTATTCATTCTGGTCACATGACATCTATTATTCTGTCCATCCTTGAGAGGGATCCTCCTCTGTTGCTCTATGAAGGTTCTTCCTGTTTTCCCTGTGAAAGGGTTTTTACTATCTTTATTTGGGGAGTTTTTCCTGATCCGATGTGAGGTCCTGGGACAGGATGTTATGTTACAGATTGTTAATTTGTTCCAACCATAGATGTTAAACTCTAATGTAATGTAACCATATATGTGATATTGGGTGACATAATTAGATAACATAACTTTACACGGTATCATATTTGAGACAAAAAGAAGGCCTTGTTCTGTAAAACAAGGCTTTATTTCCTTGCACTTCTGTATCACAGATATGTTGTTCTGTATCACAGATATGTTGTTCTGTATCACAGACATGTTATGTATCACAGACATGTTATGTATCACAGATATGTTGTTCTGTGTCACAGATATGTTGTTATGTATCACAGACAGATGTTCCTGTATCAGACAGAGTGTTCTGTATCACAGACATGTTGTTCTGTATCACAGACATGTTGTTCTGTATCACAGACAGATGGTTCTGAATCACAGACAGAACCAGTTCATGCAGTGAACGGTGTGTTCATGGTCTCCTGAGATTCCTCTGGTCTTCTCCTTACCGGACGTTCCCGCTGGGCGCTTTGCCCATCTTCTTGATGGCTGCACATTCCTGCTTGTGTTCCTCCCAGCATGCACTCTGGCAGGTGCGGTCGCAGTAATGGGCAAACTTACATAGAGCGCAGCGGTGCAGCTTGGCCTGGCGTCGGAAACAGCTGTGGCACACCTGAGAGGCCAGACTGAGGAAACCAGAGAGAAGCATCGTCATTGACTGCAGTGAGACTAAAGAAGTGAAACTAAAGAACTAAAGAAGTGAGACTAAAGAACTAAAGAAGTGAGACTAAAGAAGTGAAACTAAAGAACTAAAGAAGTGAGACTAAAGAACTAAAGAAGTGAGACTAAAGAAGTGAAACTAAAGAACTAAAGAAGTGAGACTAAAGAAGTGAAACTAAAGAACTAAAGAAGTGAGACTAAAGAACTAAATAAGTGAGTCTAAAGAAGTGAAACTAAAGAACTAAAGAAGTGAGACTAAAGAACTAAAGAAGTGAGACTAAAGAAGTGAAACTAAAGAACTAATGAAGTGAAACTAAATAACTAAATAAGTGAGACTAAATAAGTGAGACTAAAGAAGTGAGACTAAAGAAGTGAAACTAAAGAACTAAAGAAGTGAGACTAAAGAACTAAAGAAGTGAGACTAAATCAGTGAAACTAAAGAACTAAAGAAGTGAGACTAAAGAACTAAAGAAGTGAAACTAAAGAAGTGAGACTAAAGAACTAAAGAAGTGAAACTAAAGAAGTGAGACTAAATAAGTGAAACTAAAGAACTAAAGAAGTGAGACTAAAGAACTAAAGAAGTGAGACTAAAGAACTAAAGAAGTGAAACTAAAGAAGTGAGACTAAAGAACTAAAGAAGTGAAACTAAATAACTAAAGAAGTGAGACTAAAGAACTAAAGAAGTGAGACTAAAGAACTAAAGAAGTGAAACTAAAGAAGTGAGACTAAATAAGTGAAACTAAAGAACTAAAGAAGTGAGACTAAAGAACTAAAGAAGTGAAACTAAAGAAGTGAGACTAAAGAACTAAAGAAGTGAAACTAAATAACTAAAGAAGTGAGACTAAAGAACTAAATGAGTGAAACTAAAGAACTAAAGAAGTGAAACTAAATAAGTGAGACTAAAGAACTAAAGAAGTGAAACTAACGAACTAAAGAAGTGAGACTAAAGAACTAAATAAGTGAAACTAAAGAACAAAAGAAGTGAACCTAAAGAAGTGAGACTAAAGAAGTGAAACTAAATAACTAAAGAAGTGAGACTAAAGAACTAAAGAAGTGAGACTAAAGAACTAAAGAAGTGAAACTAAAGAAGTGAGACTAAATAAGTGAAACTAAAGAACTAAAGAAGTGAGACTAAAGAACTAAAGAAGTGAAACTAAATAACTAAAGAAGTGAGACTAAAGAACTAAATAAGTGAAACTAAAGAACTAAAGAAGTGAAACTAAATAACTAAAGAAGTGAGACTAAAGAACTAAAGAAGTGAAACTAAAGAACTAAAGAAGTGAGACTAAAGAACTAAATAAGTGAAACTAAAGAAGTGAAACTAAAGAAGTGAGACTAAAGAACTAAAGAAGTGAAACTAAATAACTAAAGAAGTGAGACTAAAGAACTAAAGAAGTGAAACTAAATAACTAAAGAAGTGAGACTAAAGAACTAAAGAACTAAAGAAGTGAAACTAAATAACTAAAGAAGTGAGACTAAAGAACTAAATGAGTGAAACTAAAGAACTAAAGAAGTGAAACTAAAGAAGTGAGACTAAAGAACTAAAGAAGTGAAACTAAAGAACTAAAAAAGTGAGACTAAAGAACTAAAGAAGTGAGACTAAAGAAGTGAAACTAAAGAACTAAATAAGTGAAACTAAAGAAGTGAGACTAAAGAACTAAAGAAGTGAAACTAAAGAACTAAAGAAGTGAGACTATGTAAGTGAGACTAAAGAACTAAAGAAGTGAGACTAAAGAAGTGAGACTAAAGAACTAAAGAAATGAGACTAAAGAAATGTATAAAGAAACACATCTAGTTATCCTCACCTCTACTCTGAGAACTCCACGGTGTTAATATGAAGCTCTGAGAGCTCATCCCATGACGTCATCACACCTCATGGTGTCAGACATTAAACATCACATTTTGATTTGTTAAAGTTCACTAACTTTGTCTCAAAAGCAACAACTTCTTAAAGATGATTCACTTAGTAGTTGACTGACCCAACATTATGTTGCACTACATAGTAAGTATTTATGTGTAAGTGATTTATGAATCTTATTATAGATGATGACAGTCTGAACATTTTAATGAAACTTCTTCTAGTTTCGGAATTTTTTGACATTTTTGTTTGAAAACTGGTTCTGGCTTTATTGAATGTGTCTTTGGGAAAGGTTGTATGCAGTTATTCAGTTATCTGCATACTAAATACTACTCTACCGTAAGTACTATTTAGCTGTAATATCATTAAATATACAGTATGCATAAACAAAACACCGATACACGAGCACATAAATATCACATATAGATTATCTGTCAGTTAGATCCAGCTTGTAGACGTGATAACATGTGTTTCCTGTTATAGGACCATGAAGACACACACACACACACACACACACACACACACACACACACACACACACACACAGGCTCCCAGTCACTCGCAGCTCTTTTCTTACGCTGACTCGGCAGATCCATTAGTCGTTAGCGTTAGCCGTTAGTGTCGTATGGCTCAGACTCAACGCCACCAGATCTGTGTCTAGCATTCCAGCACATAGACCGGCCCGCTGACCTCAGCTGTAATGCCACATACTATTTACAGAAAGGTCCACACACTGTAACTGTTGCAGAATTCAAAAGCTGCATTGCATTACTTTCCAGCTTTAAAAAAGAAGACAAAAGGTCAGCTGATCAAAAGTCAAACGATGACAATAACATGATTAGGATATGTTAAGGCATGTTAGTTATGAGCCATTCTTGCCTCATTCACAAAAGTCCCAGGACATGGTAGTTACACGTCTAAACTAACACTTTACTCAGATCATGAAACATGGCAGTACAGCTGACCATAATATTGCAGACAATTGGCTTTGGTCTCTTACAACAACTGAACAAATCATTAGATGTGCCAACACTTCCTCCAGTTAATGGAATATTAAATAAATAAGAAGATGGCACTCTGTGCCGTGGTCAGCATGGAGCTGGAGCCCAGAGAGGACGAGTTCAGCTCGGTATGAAGACAGGAAGCTGCTCCTTGTTCCATGGGAGCTTTCAGCTTCAGTGCATTAGTTAATAAATGACTAGTGAACTTTGGACGGAGACAGACTCACTGCTTCAATGTCCTTCCAATCTTTATGGCCAGGACATAATAACCTGTTGGCTATCATTCAGAGTCTTTCTCAATGTGATTGATAAAACAGGAATACTTCTTTGGGGTCAAAGAATAGTGACACCGTGAATCCCAAACGTTAAACCACAAACTAAGCCAAATTTCTTGGTACTGTGGACATTTTGACGTCTCTTTAAAACTCGTTCAAATAGAGCTCATCATCCAGGACTTCAGGTTTCACAACACTGCGGTTGAGTAATCAAGCCGGTCTCTCTCTATCAACATGTCTGGTCCGACACAGGGAACTCTCTGCTCTGCTGCCGGACTCCAAACTAAACATGGGGGTTTCATATTCATTTTCTTTTTTCTGAATAACTTTTTTATGAACTTTTAGCAGTTGTGACAATAATCCTACTGTAGTATGAAGCATATGAACAGTGTCAGAAAAAAAGAGGTTTGACCGATCGAGACCCAGGCGACATTAATCTACTGCATATAGAGAAAGAAATGTCATGTCCTGCTACTGAGATGTTCCCATATGAGCTCAATGGAATAATAATGCTGATCTCCGGTAGAGAAAAAGCCTACGAGCGTGAGGGGTTGTCTTCCTGTCTGAACTCACGCTAGAGCTTCATGTGTTTATACGAAACAAATAATAACCGGTTGCTGTGGCGTCATAATGAGGTGATTAGGTTTTTCAGCTTGTAGAGAAAGCACTGAATGCGCAGGTAGAAATCCACGGCCCGCCACAGATTTTTAATATTAGAAATTTATTTGAAAGCTTGCAAGGTGTCAAAACAATGCAGTGGCAGAGCCTCCATTGAACACTAAACCCAAAAGTATATCAGCTCACGACGTCTCCCACTGCTGGTGTCATGAGAATTCATCTAGAAATGAGGTAACCTGACCTCTTGCACCACACAGTGTCAGCCAAGTGTGCAGACATGCCGAGTCCTCCTGCCAATCCATCTAGTCTAAGACCATAACAACCGGGAGCCTCGTACCTGTCGAAGACCACAGCAGAGAAACTGGGCTCGGCGAAGACCACTTCCCCGGCATTGAGCTCTTTGGTGGCCCTCAGGCCTCGACCCTTCTTCCCAGCATCAAACAGCTGAGCACTCTCCATGTTCCCCACAGTCATACTGGCCAAACCAAACCAGAGGCAGAAGGCTGGGACTGGGATGAGGGTCTAAACCAGCTGCAGGGACCGGAGACTTCTCCTGAAACTCTAAGGAACACCTGAGCCAGACCCCGGCTACAGCCCAAAATAAATCTGCCCCTTGAGAGGTTGTACCAACTCCCAAGAGTGGGAAGGGGGGTCTGGTGGAGGGGGAGGTGGTCTAGGGGGCCCCTTCTTTGGGCTGGGCCCTCTGGGGGTATTTTGGTCCGGCAGCTGTGGCTGTCGGTCAGAGGCTCGTGACAGGAAACAGAGCCGCTCAACTTCAGAGCCTCTTTGCTGGTTCCTTTCCTCTGAAGCCTTTGCTTCAGTGAAGGGGGTCGCATCCCAAACACCGTCATGCTCTCTGTAACACAACATGGACACCCTGAGTGAAGGGGGTCGCGTCCCAAACGCCGTCATGCTCTCTGTCCCGCAGGACGTGGACATGTCCATGGTGCAGCGGCAACATTTCGTCCATAGATCATCATTTGGTCCTAACTGCTGGTAATTGATCTGTGGACGTTCACGCTAACCTTTGACCTTTCCTGTAACACCAGGGCCGTTTCTCAATCAGCGTTCTTCTCTGTACTCGTGTTCTCTGTACTCGTGAAACGTCATCAGTCGCGGCCCAAGTACTGTTCCAATTCAAAAGTCCGCTTCTCGCCAAGAACGGTGAAAACCCCCGGATGTGACTTGATCCACCCATTTTACCGGGGACGCATCAGAGCAGACTTGAGCGTTCTTGAGAGAGCCAATATCCCAGAATGCATTTCGGACCAGCAAACGGGGAACAATGACGGATGAGAAAACTCACAACTGAAAGTTGACGTTCTCTGAATACTACCGTTGTTGAGTCACAGAATTTAATTTTAGGATGTTTTCAGGCGAGAAGTTAGTTGTTTAAGCGTCAAATCTGTGGTCGCTTTCTCAAGAATCGGCCGACTTAAAAAGATGCGCCGACGGGTTGAGGTTCTGCTCGCGGACCGTGAGCCCCGCAGCACCGGGCCGTCAGCGCTCTGCTGCCCGCCGAGAGCAGCCTGATCTCGGCTGGACTTTTTGAAATGATCCGCTGGCTCCGATGTCTCCGTATCGATTAAACATGAGATATAATTCTGTTTCGAGGTTTAACAAGCAATCATTATTATTTATGCACAGTCACATTAAATCAGTTTAACTGAGGTAAAGGTTAAGGTTTATAACTTAAGATTTTAATTTAACTTTTACTTTGAACTACAGCAGTGTCTTATTACTTTTGAGCGAATTGTTTGCAATTATATGTGTATATATATATAATACATATTTATAAACATATAATATATACAATTATATGTGTATCTATATAAATGTATAAGTATATATAAAACACATTTATAAACATATATCTACAATTATATGTGTATCTATATAAGTATTTATATAAAATACATATTTATAAACACAATATATATACAATGAGATGTGTATCTGTGTGTATATATATATATATATATATATATTTATATATATATATATATATATATATATATATATATATTTATATATATATATATATATATATTTATAAACACAATAATATATATACACACAATATATATGCAATGATATGTGTATGTCTGTGAAACCAGTACAAAAAAAGCAGGGTTGTTATATTTTGTTTGAATGTAAAAATACTTTACAGTGAAGAATCAGAGTAACCATGACAACAACAGCTGAGGTGGTGACGTCATCAAGTCAGCTGCTGTTCCAAATGCAGAAAGACCGTCCTGCGTTCTCCTGTCTTTGAGAGTCTGGACTCCCAAGTCCAGACTCCAAAAGTTCACAAGTCCGTACTTGGGTATTGAGAAACGGCCCAGCACTCTCTGGGGTCACGTCTCAGCCCGACAGTGACGAGCTGCTGAACATATGAGCATCTAAAGGATCTGGGGAATATATACTCGGTTATAGATTATTACTGATTTAGAAGTATTAAGTGATTTCTTATCATTAAATAAATAATCAAAACCTGTTCATAATTGTGGTTATAAGTTGGACCTTTATGATATAATTCAATTATAACACCGTGATATTTTTGGAGATAAGATTATTGACGATGAAAAAAAAGACAAAGAAAGAGAATCTCAGTATTCCATTTATGTAACAATTCAATTCAATTCAGTTTATTTTGTATAGCCCAACATCACAAATACAAGTTTGCCTCGGAGGGCTTTACAATCTGTACACATGACATCCCTGTCCCGGGACCTCACATCGGATCAGGAACAACTCCCCCAAAAAGATAGTAAAAACCCTTTCACAGTGAAAAAAAGGGGAAGAAACCTGAGGGAGAGCAACAGAGGAGGATCCCTCTCCCCGGATGGACAGAAGCAATAGATGTCATGTGGCCAGAATGAATAACAACAGGATCAAGATTACAAAGCAGAATAACAGCTGAAGGAAAAGCACACATAAAGCAATAACATGAAAAGAATAAGACTATTTTGAGTGGAGTCCCGTATTGAAATGCTCATCATCACTGTTCACTGAACATCTCCTCAGATATCACGAGTTGGGCCCTGTCCGGCCCCGGGCTTCACTCGGGTTAGACTGGACCCACAAGAGGGTTCAGCTCAGTTAAGGTCACCAGTTTAACAAAGATGGCTATTCTTGTTTCTCTCCTCTTCAACTGTTCTATAATGTGCCGGATGTGATGGCGTCTAGTGGAGCTTTAACTGGGCCGATAGACCCATCTCACACTGAACCAGGTCCCTCTATAAATCATCTCACACCGAACCAGGTCCCAAGACTATTTGGGACCTTATCAAGTCGATACAGAGATTGATCCTTTTAGATCCTACGATCCACACGAGCTTGTGAATTTAGACGAGCTGACCTTTAAACACTGAACTGGTAACTGTGGACACACACCAGGTGAGTGACCTGCTCCCTTTGCAGATGAGAAGGAACCACAACAGCTCTTCGTCCACTCTGCTGAGAGCGGCATCGTCAGCTTCGTGCTCCGGGCTTTCTACAGCGTCTTTCTGACAAAAACAAAATAAAAACTGGAATGTGAAGAAGTGAACTCCTGACTCCAGGCTGCTGCCGGTCTGTGTAGACGGGGTCTTCCTCACATGACCCACCAGCTGAGCCGGGCTCCCACCCAGAAGCCCTCAGGGGCCAGCGCCACAACAACAAGTTCGTTTCATGTCTTATGCATCAAGATAATGAGGACCTGTTTCCACTCCTGATAATGAAAACGGAATCATGAATACTTTATTATATTTATGCCCATGAATCCCCCTTAAGGCTACACACGCGGCTTCAGATGAAAAGACGTGACGAGGCCCGGTCCTGTGTGAGCCGGACCTTTACAAACGGTCCTGACACAAGCAAAGCCTGGACTGAGACCCTGTGACCTTCATCACTGTGACCTTCAGCACTGTGACCTTCAGCACGCCTGTCAGGGGTGACGTGGATCAACTTCTGCACTGGAATGTGTTGAACATACATTTGATGAATTGATATTCAGGCATATTGGTCCATTTCAAAATAGAAGGCTACAACCTACAGAAGTAAAATTGACAGTGCATTTTGAGTCAAACATTAAGTGTTCCACTTGGAACTGAAGTATAAGAGGTAAGCGGCAGATTTAAATCAAGGCACAAAGAGAAACCCTCTGGAAATCCTCATCTAGAGGTCGTAGACGTCGATTAGAAGTCGTAGACGTCGTCTAGAGGTCTAATGCCGTGTTCACACCAAAACAGTTGCGAAATATTCGCGCGTCCAGATTTCATGTTAAGTCAATGCACAGCTGCGTTAGGTTGCGAAAAAGCGGATTTTTCGCCGGGCGTCGCGATAGAGGCGAAACAGCGTTGCAAATATTCGCAACTCCGCTTTTCCGCTTTTTCGCCGGCGTTCAAATATTTCAACTCCAGCAAATAATTCACATGACGCGGAGTTGCGAAAGCCAATCAGCGTTGAGAAGCTCCGCCCGGCATCACCGCCGTTACTGAATGAAACTGCTGGTCCTGAAGGAGCGCTGGAAACGGCTTCATTCAGACACTCGTCCTGGAGGAGTCGAGCTGTGTGCGACTACGGATAATGTTATGAACCCAGACACGGGGCAGTTGATGTTCCGACGTGTGTGGGACTTCCTCAACAAGTATAAAGCAGAACTAGTGGTTATTTACCTGGTGGATGAAGGAAATAGTAAATGTTTTCAAGACACAGAGATAAGCCCCGCCCCCTTTCCCCAGCGATGGTTGCGAAAAAACGGATTAACCACATAGAGCGAATTTTTCACCTGCGGCGCGATATAGGCAAAGTGGCGTTGCGAAAATTCGCAACTGTTTTGGTGTGAACACGGCATTAGACGTCGTCTAGGGGTCGTAGAAGTCGTCTAGGGGTTGTGGACGTCGTCTAGGGGTCGTAGAAGTCGTCTAGGGGTTGTGGACGTCGTCTAGGGGTCGTAGATGTCGTCTAGGGGTTGTGGACGTCGTCTAGGGGTCATAGATGTCGTCTAGGGGTCGTGGACATCGTCTAGGGGTCGTAGATGTCGTCTAGGGGTCGTAGATGTCGTCTAGGGGTCGTAGAAGTCGTCTAGGGGTCGTAGATGTCGTCTAGGGGTTGTGGACGTCGTCTAGGGGTTGTGGACGTCGTCTAGGGGTCGTGGACGTCGTCTAGGGGTCGTAGAAGTCGTCTAGGGGTCGTAGATGTCGTCTAGGGGTCGTGGACGTCGTCTAGGGGTCGTAGAAGTCGTCTAGGGGTCGTGGACGTCGTCTAGGGGTTGTGGACGTCGTCTAGGGGTCGTGGATGTCGTCTAGGGGTCGTGGACGTCGTCTAGGGGTCGTAGACGTCGTCTAGGGGTCGTAGATGTCGTCTAGGGGTTGTGGACGTCGTCTAGGGGTCGTAGATGTCGTCTAGGGGTTGTGGACGTCGTCTAGGGGTCGTAGATGTCGTCTAGGGGTCGTAGAAGTCGTCTAGGGGTTGTGGACGTCGTCTAGGGGTCGTAGATGTCGTCAAGGGGTTGTGGACGTCGTCTAGGGGTCGTAGATGTCGTCTAGGGGTTGTGGACGTCGTCTAGGGGTCGTAGATGTCGTCTAGGGGTCGTAGAAGTCGTCTAGGGGTTGTGGACGTCGTCTAGGGGTCGTAGATGTCGTCTAGGGGTCTTGGACGTCGTCTAGGGGTCGTAGATGTCGTCTAGGGGTCGTGGACGTCGTCTAGGGGTCGTAGATGTCGTCTAGGGGTCGTGGACGTCGTCTAGGGGTCGTAGATGTCGTCTAGGGGTCGTGGACGTTGTCTAGGGGTCGTAGAAGTCGTCTAGGGGTCGTAGATGTCGTCTAGGGGTCGTGGACGTTGTCTAGGGGTCGTAGATGTCGTCCAGGGGTCGTGGACGTCGTCTAGGGGTCGTAGACGTCGACGTGAGCTCCCGTGGTGTAGGTGTCTTCCAGGAGCAGCTTCATCAGCTTGGCACAGGATACCTCACAGGTGAGCAGCTGGCCCTCAGCGAACATGTCTGAAAACGACTTCCTGATGTCGAGATCAGCGGTTCTGGATCTGGCCAACGTCTGCATGGCTGTGTCCAGCGGCCCTGGGTCAACACAGAGGAACAACATGGACTGTTCACCAACCCCTCAATGCTAAGTAATGAGTGACCCCTTAACTCAACTATGGTGCCCTTCTAGCCTCAGATACAGAATCCTATTTGGATCTTTTTTAGGGATATAATTACCCATCCAGTACATCTACCTCAACCTCAGTGCTGTTTTATCCCTAACCACAAGTTCATCGTGGTTTTCCAGCCCTAGTCACAATTTCAGAACCCTAATTGAGTCATATTTAAGTGATTTAGGAGGAGTCCTTACACTCTCGGTCATGTTTGCCACTGTTTATGGGATGTGTTATTGTTTTTCATGCACAAATTGTCTACCTATATGTACATTTGTTTATGGTTCTGTACATCCTCCACATTTCCTCTGCCTTTAAAAGACCGGAGCTATCGGAGCGATCGAATTAAGTCTTTAAAAGTCTTTCAAATGAAAACATACCCTTTCAAAGCTGGACCGGACTGACCCAGGTGGAGTAAAGCTGACCCAGGTGGACCTAAGCTGGACCGGACTGACCCAGGTGGACCTAAGCTGGACCGGACTGACCCAGGTGGACCTAAGTTGACCCAGGTGGACCTAAACTGACCCAGGTGGACCTAAGCTGGACCGGACTGACCAAGGTGGACCTAAGCTGGACCGGACTGACCCAGGTGGACCTAAGCTGACCCAGGTGGACCTAAACTGACCCAGGTGGACCTAAGCTGGACCGGACTGACCCGGCACAAATGGGTCCTCACCTGGGGCGTAGCTGAGCACCCGGAGGTCTGGCTCCTCTTCGGCCAGCACCCTGAACATCATCTCTCGGGCCGCCTTGCCGGTGCAGTACAGCACCCAGGATCTGAAGGGCTGCAGCGCGCACAGCGAGGTGACGTTGACCACGGTGCGGCGCTGGCCGGGCCGCTGAGGGAACGCCTGCAGGACGCGGGCCGTGAGGCACAGGGAGGAGCTCACGTTCAGAGACAAGTACGAGTCCACCTCGGCCATGTCGCTGAAGCCTCTGGTGTAGCGGGACACGTCCCCCAGAGAGGCTGAGAGGACGCAGGGGACAGGGTTAGAGTGTGTCTCTTCCAACAATATATATATATATATATATATATATATATATATATATATATATATAGTATAATGTACATGTATTTGTATATTACTCACCTGCGTTGTTGACCAGCATCACGTGGTCCATGTCTTTATATATATATGTTGTATATATATATATGTATGTTGTATAATGTATATGTATGTTGTATAATGTATATTGTATAATGTATATGTATGTTGTATGTTGTATAATGTATATTGTATAATGTATATGTATGTATATGTGTGGTGACTCACCTGCGTTGTTGACCAGCATCACGTGGTCCATGTCCTGGCAGAAGGCTTCTCGCGCAGCGGTGACGATGCTCTCTAGTCCCTGCGTCTGGCTCAGGTCCGCCACCACACATTGAACCACCAGGCCGGCTCTACCTGCCTCTGACGCGGCCAGCTCCGCCTGCAGAGCCCGCAGGTCGTCAGCGGACCGGGCCGTCAGGATGAGCGCTGATCCCGGCTTCACCAGCCGAGACACCTCGATGGCTACGGTCCGGCCGAAACCTCTGGAGGAGCCGGTGACGACGCAGAGCGCGCGACCAAGGTCCGCGCGCGCAGGGGCCGACATGGCGGAGGCACACGCGGAGGAACGGCGGAGGAACACGGCGAAGGGACACGCGGAGGAACGGCTCAGTGCTGGCTGTTAGGGCCGGGACACGCTCTGCTACAGTGAGCGTGACGGCCCAGTCCCAAACCCTGGAGGGGGAGGAGCCTCAGACGGGCTCTGAGGCTCCTCCCCCTCCTTGAGGGTTTTACCCACAATTCATAGCAATGTGACGTTAAACACCAGTTACCATGGAAGCATGGAGAAGTAAAAAAGGTAAACAAAGAGGCACGTGGTGTTCAACATTAAGGATTAAAGATGAACATAAAAACACATGAAATCAGAGGAATGCAAGCAGATATTATATATATATATATATATATATATATATATATATATATATATATATATATATATATATATATATATATATATATATTATATAACCTCCCTCAGAACAGAGTGGGGCCCATGTGTGCAGATTCAAATGTATCAATACTATTTGTAGTACTTTATAAATAGGTGAAGGAAGGTACTTCTTCAGGTTCTTGTTTGTCAGGTTGGCTGGATGCTCTCTCAGCCTGCGGGCCTTTGAGCTCGCAGGCGGACAGAACTGCACGTTTCACCTCTGATGGCTGAAGTCTTAATATATACTGTAAAATACAAGTACTTACTTCAACTAGGCTTAGAATGTCATTAAGTTTAGGGCTGCAACTAACGATTATTTTAATAATCGATTAATCGGTTGATTATTTTTTTGATTAATCGATGAATCGGATAAAAAAGAATTTGTATCAAAAAAGCGTTCATTTCCAACCCTTTATTCAAAAACAGAAGTGACAGTGCAAAACATCTTCAGAAAGTGAACCAACAGGTTGCTCCTTGAACATCCCTGAGCTGTTCATTAAAACAACAAAATGGACTAACACTAAAAACATACACATGTATGCTTTACATCTGCCAAATGTGAGCCCTTTTTACTGTAATTGATCCCTCCAGAGGCTGCATTTACATACCCTGCTTTATCAATATGTATGAAATACTGGACAGAGGGAAGCTGTACTGCTCCATATAGAGCGTCCTCTTCCTTAAACTCTTTCATTCTGGGTCTCTTATGACCACGACGTCACGTTGTTGGCTGAACCCAACGACGTGATTTGCTTCATTCTACTTTGAGTAAAAAAAACAAAAACCTTTAGCCAGATCCTCCGGTGAGCCGGTTTAACGTTAACGAGTGACAGCGTGAACTGAACCAGACCGGGGGGTGACGGCATGTTTCATCACGTTACGATTTTCTACAAGCAAGACTGAACTGTAACGGAACATAACGGAACTTTAACGACGATACACAACCCAAACACGTTAGCTAACGCGATAGCAAGCTGACTAACTTCCATGAAAAACAAGTTTGAGGAACATGAAGACGCTGGAAACATCTTAACTCTGATTGGCCAAGACTCGTCAAAGATCTTCTATTTTTGAGAAGATCACGACCTCAGCTTTTCTCGTGTCTCACTCCAATCTCAGAAACGCTGGCCGGCCAGGTGCTCTGCTCCGCTCTTTTTTCTTCTCCGCGACTTATTGCCCGGCGTAATAATCGCGCGACACAACGAATCGATAATGAAATTCGTTGCCAACACTTTTGATAATCAATTTTTGTTGATTTTTGTCGATTTTATCGAATCGTTGTTGCAGCCCTACTCTTTTCTTTTGGTTGCCATGGGTTTAACACTCTGGGGTCTGGGTTAATTTTCTGGATTTTACATCATTTTTAAACGTCTCTTTTTAAAATCACTTGCATATGATACATACATACAACAATTACAGAAGAATCTCAGCTATCTACTATCTATATAATGAGGCACCATTGTCCCAAGGCACAAGTGTAAAGAGAAAATATGACTAAAGCTGAAAAATGTAATCTTGATTTTGGAAATGTTTCATATTTGTTGTGAAAACATAACTTTACTCATGTGGTATAACGGTTTAGGTGATGGAAATTGGTTTACCAAAGGTCTTAGGTTCACAAAAGCAGTGGAATATATGAATAAAATAGTAGACACATGTAAATAAATGTCTAAAATCAAATGTATTATTATACGGGGGGGATGATGAGCTGTGGCTGGCTTTGAGGCCTGCTATGGTGATGTGTTGGCAGGCAGACGGACTGGAGGCTGCTGCAGCTGCATGCTGTCCTCTGGACCCTCACAGCTCTGAATCCACTCTGTAAAATACATTAATACAAGTCAGTATGAGTTCACTGAAATAAAGTTAACGGTGATAGAGACAACAGTTGATTACCCACCGTTCATAGCTGTAGTCAGCTATCTCCGTTAGCTCTCGTAAGCTCTCGTTAGCTCGCGCCGTGTTAGCAGCACCTAACGTGACATAAACACTACTGTAGTAACGATTAACGGAGATCCAACACTACTGGTCGTACTAAGTTCACTGTAAGAAAGTTAACGGTGATCGGTACAACAGTTGAGTATGCACCGTTCAGTCGTAGACACGAAAGAGACATCCAAAACGGGGCTATCTAGTGACGCGCTAACGCTAAGCTATCATCAACAAACACACGTTAGTTACGGTCTTACAAACACATAATGGAGGTCCAACACTACTGGTCGTACTAAGTTCACTGTAAGAAAGTTAACGGTGATAGGGGCAACAATTGATTACTCACCGTTCAGTCTCACAGAAACGCTGTAGCCAGCTATCTGGCCCGTTAGCTCCGGCTAGCTCCTTGTTAGCGAATCCTTCAGGCACTGGAGCTGCGCCGTCTGTCCCCTCCAATATATTTGCTCAGGACTCTTTGCTTGGCATCTTCTGACTCACACTGAAGCTTTGCACACGTCGTAAGACACGTCCATGTACAGATGGTCAGATATGGAAACCATATCCGCCAGATTTTAAACCATATCTCTGTGACGTATTATTGTGATGATAGAATTTTTATTAAAAACTTAAACACCTGCCCGGCCGCGTCGACGCGGCCCCCGCCCCCAAAGGGTTAAGTGTCTTCCTGTTTGGATTCCCAGTTTGTGGTCACTGATTACTTTCTAATCTACTAGCTTTTAGTTTCTTCACTTCAGTTCATTTTGTATAGCCCAAAATCACAATACAAACTCCCCTCAGGGCTTTACATTCTGTAACATAACAGCCTGTCCCGGGACCTCACATCGGATCAGGAACAACTCCCCAAATAAAGATAGTAAAAACCCTATTTTTATGTTTCTTCTTTCCAATGTTCTAGATACCCTTCTTTATAATCTCCTCTCTCTCTTTATTTATTTTAATTGTTTAATCAATGTAAATGATCCCTGACATGATAAATAAAAGGGAGACAGACAGGAAATGTTTTCTCTCTTTATTTCACTAAAGTTATAATAAACTAAAACAACAGTTGTTTTTTTCTTCACACATTCGTAATAAACCAGAGGCTTAACATGCATTAACGACCTAACATACTCACTGGTCTCATATCTGCTGTGGATCAGCAATGTTGGTAAAGAAAGTCACACAATGAACACGTGAATGTGAACATACAGTTTCTGTCTGTGTGAACCTACTGAACATAAACACCATAACATGCTTGTAGTAACCTGTAAAGCCACAATATTAACCCTCTACTGTTGGGACCATACATACATTTTAATTGGACTTTAGTTAGTCCTGGTGGGAACCAATGTTCCCTCTAATTTCTTCCAGCACTGAGCGAATTTTTTTTTTTCTGAGCGCACATTTCAGCACTGTGAGCAATTCTCAACCACGCGACCTGCCGAAAATGACCACAAGCCTGGTTAGCCATAGGGGATTCAAAGAGATGACAGCAAATGCATCAATATGTATACAAGGTTGATATTTATTCAATATCCTTTATAATGGCTGGACTTTGGGAACATTTTAATGATGGTGTTTTACCAGTCAGTTTAGTTGAACTTAAAGAATCTTTGTTGAACTTCAATAAGGGGAGGTTATGACTGGTTCACTGGTTATGACTGATAATGATATATATAAAATAAAAGTATCAAAGGTGTTTAGTCATTTCTCAGCAGGTACAACATTAAAGTGGAACTTCATTGAAAGAAAAATGCTAATGCAGTGCTTAACAATAAGTATAGGCCTATTAAATTGACATGGTGTTATTTTTCCTAAAGGTAGCCAATATAAACAATTTAATAACTTCATATTCTTCATATTTAAATATGTCTGAAAGTGTCATCCTACCTGTGTCAGTTTGGACTATTTCATCTAGCCACTCATGTTAAACGTTAGGCAGACCTTTTTCTGGGGCGCCTGCTCTGCCTTTCTTTTCTCCATGGTAGCCTATAGCTGCTGGAGCAGGGCCCGCCAAGAGGAGCCTAAACAGCGCCGGCCCGAGCTCATGTGGCGCTCTGGGCGAGCTTCACTCCTGGCGCCCGGAGGAGGACAGCGGGGTCGGGGGTGCTAACGAAGGCAGAGCGCTAGCAGAGGTACAGAGAGCGCATGTCGAGAAACGGGACGCTGATTGGCCAAGAAGACTCGACACGTCACATCAAATATCTTATTATTGCGAAGATGGCTCACTCCCATTTCAGAAACACTGCCGCAAAAAAGTTTTTAACCCCTGAAAAAAATCTTTTGTGCGGTCAGAAAAATGTGCCCGGTCTGAAAAATCTATTGCGCGGCCGCGCACGCACGCTGCTTAGAGGGAACACTGGTGGGAACATGGTTAGAGTCCAAATATATAATTTCTTAACATGATATAACACTGTGGTTTAAAGCCCATCTTTCACTGCAGTGTCTTCATCCAACACACACAAACTTACTTCCAGCTCCAACTCTACAGGAGGGTCATATGAAGTTAAAATATTCATTTAAGTAGTAAACAAACAAAACAGAAACTACCAGTCCTATTTGGAAAAAACACAGCAAAGAATGTCACCATTGTCATTTTGGATGAAAGAGATAATAAAGGAATGCTAACAAATCAAAAAGGTGTGACATAATATGAGTAGCAATATGGTTGGCAGTTAGGTCCCTACTCCCAACACAGACCGGCTGTAGTGCTTTCATTAATGATGTTCAGCTACATGTTGGATTCACTGTGAGCACGTTTGTCGTTTTCAAAATCACTGTCCTGGGAGATGAGCTTGTAGGGTTTCTTCCTCTCCTCCAGCACCGAGTTCCCCATCTCCACGTCTTTGCTGCGGAGCTCGTGTCGGGACAGGAACTCCACGATGCCGGCGCCAATGGAATCCCCCAAGACGTTGGTGGTGGTGCGCAGACGGTCCCTGCAGCACGAAGACAATGAAGGGCAAACATGGTTAAACCTTTAGCCCTCACCCTAACCCTGTGTCTTCTTTGAGTTGTGTTTAGAGGCTGTACATGGGGACTATACATTATTGTAGCCCTGATTTGTATGTTTAATTTGATACCTAACATGTTTTTGGGGGATTTATACCATGTTTTCTTCTTGATTTGTACCTTGTGACCTCATATAAAAGGACCCCATTGTTGGGAACCTAAGGGCAGAGTTGTTTTTTTCATTTAGTTGTATGCAACTAAAACTAGGTCAAATACTAATAAAATACCATTTATTATTATCTTTAATTTATGAAATGATAATAATGATTATGTCCTGGACTATTTCTTTGCAGAGACTTTCTGAAATCTGCTCTCGGCCGAGAGGGAGAATAGTTAGTTCCACCGAGGCGTAATCTTTTGAAAGAGAGCTGAATCTAACAAGCCTTAAGCCTGAGGGGAAGCTAAGCTTCACCACTAGCCTGACTGGACCAGACTAGGCTCACGGAAACTATGGTAACTTAGACCAGACTTGAAACCGGAAGATAAGCCTGGTTCTTGCTTTATAAAACACTGCAGCTTTAGAACATACTAAACATACAGACTTCTGTCCTCGTGTGAGGAGCTTTGACAGGAAGTCAGACCGGTGCATCCAGTCAAAGGAGAGAAGGGTATTCTTCTTATTACCCCAGTTAGCTGAGTACTTTCAGGGAAGGGTATTCTAATTGAAATGATTAATTTGGGAAACCTAATTATGTTTCTATGTTAAAACTCATAGCAAAAATATTGAATACAAAAGGGAAGATGTGGAACAAGCCTCCGGGGAGAGAGAAGTGTGTCATAGTGGTAGTAGATCTGCTTTGACCTTTAAGACAACGTCAGTTAAAGTTATTGCTCTTCACAGAGGAACATGGCACTCATGTTTCAAACATGGATTATTGTTCACATGTTCGCGGTCCAGGAAGCCACTCACAGAAACCAATCAACCGCAATGATGAGAGTGATGTCATCAGTGGGAAGTCCAACAGAGGTCAGTACGATCACCATGGTGACCAGGCCGGCCTGAGGGATGCCAGCAGCGCCGATGCTGGCTGCAGTCGCCGTAATGCTAGAAGAGAAGCAGACAGATAGGGTTACCCTGACGGCATACGCATAACCTCTGATCCTCCTCGGCCTTTACCTGATGGTGATGATCTGACCAAAGTTCATCTCCATGTTGTTGACCTGGGCAATGAAGATGGCTGCCAGCGCCTCGTACAGAGCTGTCCCATCCATGTTGATGGTGGCGCCCACAGGCAGCACGAAGCGTGTGATCCGCTTGTCAATCTTGTTGTTCTCCTCCAGACATTTGAAGGTGACAGGGAGGGTGGCTGAGCTGAGAGGTGGAAGGAGGCAGCGGGTTAAAAGAACTGTTGGGAAACATGCTTCGGAGCTGGAGATTCACTTTGCTTGAATCATTGCATTCTGTTCACGTGTTGCTTAGTTCCCTTCTTGTGGAGCTCAGCACCTGGAGCATGAAGTCTACTGTGCACCTGTCTACCTACCTACCTGTCTACTTACCTACCTACCTACCTACCTACCTGTCTACCTACATTCAGTTCACGTGTTGCTTAGTTCCCTTCTTGTGGAGCTCAGCGCCTGGAGCATGAAGTCTACTGATCAGTCAGGGATCGTCTCACCTCTAGAAGTGTTCAGCACATGAACCGACACGTCTTTAAGAACATCTTCAAACTGAACTGACTACACTTAATCACCATTCAATCAAAAGAAGGTTGGACAGACTACCTACCTGTCTACCAGCCTACCTGTCTACCTACCTACCAACTTACCTGTCTACCTACCTGTTTACCAACCTACCTGTCTACCTACCTTCCTGTTTACCTACCTACCTGTCTACCTACTTACCTGTCTACCTACCTTCCTGTCTACCTACCTTCCTGTCTACCTACCTGTCTACCTACCTGTCTACCAACTTACCTGTCTACCTACCTGTCTACCAACCTACCTGTCTACCTACCTGTCTACCTACCTACCTACCAACTTACCTGTCTACCTACCTGTCTACCTACCTACCTGTCTACCTACCTTCCTGTCTACCTACCTACCTACCTGTCTACCAACTTACCTGTCTACCTACCTGTCTACCAACCTACCTGTCTACCTACCTGTCTACCTACCTACCTGTCTACCTACCGATCTGTCTACCTACCTGTCTACCTACCTGTCTACCTACCTACCTGTCTACCTACCGATCTGTCTACCTACCTGTCTACCTACCTGTCTACCTACCTACCTACCTGTCTACCAACTTACCTGTCTACCCACCTGTCTACCAACCTACCTGTCTACCTACCGATCTGTCTACCTACCTGTCTACCTACCTACCAACTTACCTGTCTACCAACCGGTCTACCTACCTTCCTGTCTACCAACCTACCTACCTACCTGTCTACCTACCTACCTGTCTACCAACCTGTCTACCTACCTACCTGTCTACCAACCTATCTACCTACCTGTCTACCTACCGACCTGTCTACCTACCTACCTACCTACCTACCTACCTACCTACCTACCTACCTGTCTACCTGTCTACCTACCTATCTGTCTACCAACCTATCTACCGACCTGTCTACCTACCTACCTGTCTATCTACCTACCTGTCTATCTACCTACCTGTCTATCTTTCCGACCTTCCTGTCTAACAGTAGCCATGTTTGTTGTTTATGTGTATAATGATCATTTTGGGGAGTGTCTTGTGGAGGTAGGCTTAAAGGGACAAACTAGAGGTGTTGCAGACATTCTAGCTAGATTTAAGGACTTTGGGATTTAGTGCTGTTAGCTACTTTCATTGTAAAATAGTGGGCTGGGTTTTTATTTCATTCACAAACTTTTAATACATGTAGGCTACTTATTTACTTTCCACCATTGCCTATAGGAACTGTTGCTAGCTGGCAGACTCATTTACAGCAGAGCGCTGGCTGTCACTGCCTGTGAGGCGTTTCACTTGGCCTTAAAGCACCTCGCTAACCCCACATCCTGTTTTCACTTAGGCCGAGGGTCTCACTCTCATGGCATCAAAGACAGACTCTTGGGCAGTAGCCCTCTGTGTCTCATACCGACAGACAAGAGACAAGAGACAAGAGTCAAGGGACAAGAGACAAGTGACAAGGGACAAGAGACAAGTGACAAGGGACAAGAGACAAGGGACAAGGGACAAGCGTCCTATGAGACGCAGCAGTCTTTCAACTAACTCAGCGTTTGTGTCCTGTGTGAAACCAAAAGTTTAGTTACTTTTACTGAGTCACATCCGTAGCTTCAGTTACGGAAACTAAGATCTTTTGTTCTAATCCTAATCAAGTTTGGTTGGTTCCCTGAACATTAAGCATGTGTTACCACGTTAACATGTGTAAACCTTCTGCACCGTGAGACTATGCGTCAGGCCGGCCGAGCAGCAACATGTGACCAGGAAGGGTGAGGTCATGTTGCTTCAGCCTTCAAACACACATGCATACTACAACATGTGTATATGTACCATGTCGTATCATATGTCTTCATGTTGCATTCAACGTGTCTGGAAAGTAATGTGATTGTATGATAATGAAAAACTAAAAGTTTCAAACTTTCCCCCCTGGACGCAGCCGCCACCATTCTGAAGTGAAAAGGGTTTAGACTGAAGCATCCAAACACGTTTAGCAGACACAACGGGCTTTGGGTCATTCAAAGGCCAAGTCCCAAAATGTTTTACGGAATAGTTGTGATGTATTTATTGCAGTGTGTTGGACACGACTCACCTGGAGGAGGTCCCCAGGGCTGTTACCAAGGCTTGCAGGAGCCCAGCGATGAAGATGAAAGGGTTTTGCCGAGTGATAACGAAATAGAGAGTGGGAAGAACAAGAACTGCATGTATCAGTAAGCCAATGATAACGGTGATGGTGTACATGCCCAGCTGGCCGCCCATCTGTGTGAGATCATCCATCTCCACAATCTTTCCTGCAATCAGGAACAGGATACCAATGGGGCAATACCTGAGAGGACGAGAGAACGGCGAGTTATTGAAGTTGAGGTGAACGTTGGCTCCGCACCTCCTACTGAAAGCAGAGTCTCACCACATGATGATGGCAACCAGGCGCATGATAGATTCATTGAGGCTGTCGAAGAAGTCCCTCAGGATCTGGCCCTGCTCCTTCATGTTGCCAATTATTAGACCAAAGCACATGGAGAAGACCACCAGCCCGAGGGCATTGACCCCGTTCACCTGACCCGACACCGGGATGACTTCCTCCCGGGTGATCTCCATGACCTCCTGGGTGCCATTGGTCGAGTTGAAGAGGGTATCATTCACTGTCACGGTCACATGGACCGTTCGCTTTCCATATTTGGTTTTGAACTGGAGAATGAGAGGATTAAAGGACTTCGGTTATACTAGTGGACTTTGCTAGAGTTGAAACTTAATTAACATTCAGAATCAAGGAGATTAGCTTTGAGTTAAATTACTGTTTCATGCCTGGCTCACCCACATCTTCTAGTAGTTTTAATTGGCATAGCACAATCAGGTCAAAAACATTCTTTAACAAACACTTTGGCCTATGAACAGAAACAGTATTTTTTTCAAAACTAACCCTGCTCCAATTATTTATGTTTCCCAGAGGACGAGACCTTATGATATAAGTGACCATTGACCTATCATCTAACACCAGTCTCAAGTCAACGTCTTCTTGGTTCACAATTAAAAATTGATTATAACATTTGCTGAGTAAATCAACAAATACTATCAACCAGTTACTGCAGTCTTTTTTGATTAATAGGATATCTCTTTAGTTACGAAAAAACATTTAAAAAAAATGCAATTCGAGCAGTAACACTTTGCTAGCTAAACTATGCTAGTAGCGTTAGCCAAGCTCCCAAGCTGCAGTTACATGTTTGTTATAGTAAACGTGTGATGCTACATCAAACATGCTTCCTCCTTTGTGAAGGAAACAGTGCTTGAGAGAGTTTTGCAATTCAATTGAAGAAGGTAGGAGTAGATTGATCTTCACCTGTGTGACTCTTAAAAACTCTCAGCTGATTATGGGGTTCAGCTTAACTCAAACCAACCAGATTCTTCCACGATCTCCCAAAGCCAATCATATTGTTGCTGTCACATTTTAAAGCTGTTCTCCTTTCTGCTGCTGTCAGTTGTCATTTCAGTACAGACCGATATTTTAGGCCTTCAATGATAAAAGGTACAGGAAAGTGATATCCGTTGTGAGCTCACCTGCTGTGTGCAGGCTTGGACCAAGTTTGGTGGAAACATATTTCTGAAATGATAAATCACACAGTGAGTAAGAGATGGTGTTGGCCAGTTCCCTTCCAACGCTGTGTGTCCTTCACATGTGCAGGTTACCTGATGAGATCTAAGAAGGCATCAACAGGACTGACTTGCTCTATCTTCTGCTGCTTTCCAAACTCCACTTTTGACCCTTTTCCTGGGTGGATGATGAGGACGACGATGATGCCAGTGAAGACTGCGATAACGGTCGTGGTCATGTAGTAAATCACGGCTCTCATGCCCATCTTTCCTGAGGCTTTGCTGTCTAAAGCTGCCATTCCTAAAGGACAGAGGGTCAGAGCATTAAGACGTGTCAGCACCGGTTCTGTTTGAATCAGTGGGCAGATTATGAATTCATTGCACAACAGTGGGTCGGCAGATGTTATCTTGAAAGTAACTCTTTGGAGTGGATTATGCTTTTTGTAATTCAAAAGAAGAGCATTTACATTATTTGGTTTTCCTGGTTATGATGTGTGCTTGTGTGCTGGTCTTCCAGCTGTTTCAGCACATTATGGCCGATATATGAGCCGTGAATAGAATTAAAGGGTTTAAAAGAGCAACTCTACACTACATATTGAAGAAGGGAACATCCTTGTGGCACCCAGCTGTGATGAAGCATTGACCACAGTTCCCTTTACATATTCCCCCAGCCGATCGGAGAAAAAAACTGTTGTGACAAAAACTAAAACCAAGTCCTCTACTGAGGACCTGCTATGAAGTCCCAAATATTACTTTTTTTTTAAACCAACACGTTCACTATCACTAGGTCAGTGTTGGATTATTAAAGCAACTGTGGTGCAGTGTTGGATTCTGAAGTGTTTCATGTCCAGCTCTGAATCCCAAGGAGCTTCTGAAGTCTGGAGCACTGGAGGCCAAACTAAAGGAAAAGCTTTCACAAGATGGCAGACGGCCTTAAAACAAGTTGAGGGCCACTTCTGCAAACCTTCTGTAACCAGGTGGTGCCTCCTCAGGGGCCTAAAGCATGACCTCCCTGTGAACCACCGCGTTCTCTCCCAGCATCTCTTACCGCACCGATCTGAGATGCTGTTGGTCATTTCACAATGAGACAAATACAAGTTCCCACATTGTTACAGTCCAGTCACACAAGGTTTTCTTAAAGACTCGTTTCACCACCGTGATGGAAACACATTCTGTCTGTTCAAGGAATGGCATATCGCCTCGCTCAATTTGTACAACGTATATTAAAATGTATTTGACAAAAAGAGCAAAGATGATAAACTACAGTCACATCTGTACATGCTGGTATTAGTCCACGTCATGTGTTTACTGTCACCGTTTTCCTTTTTCCTTGCTAACAGATATTGACCACAAAACCTCATGTGGACACCCGAACCAAAAGATGAGATCTGAGTCTTTAGTCAGAACCGTCTTTGCTTTCTGACTGCTGACCCAGCATTTCTTTTCTCATTCATTGTAATAGCAGAGGTGCTGTGTAGTGTCTGATGAAGACGTGGTGCTAAAGGGACAGCTGACCAATCACATGAACATAGAACATAGAAGAGCTCTGAGGAGAACCAAGGGAATGTTAACAAGTCCTGTGTCCACTGACCGATGCCGTACCTGTTATCAGACTAGATACCAGTAAGGGGAGAACCAGCATCTGCAGCATTCTCATCAACAGCTCTCCGGGAAAGGAGAAGTACTTCACCTCTCGGTAGGTCATCTTGTATGGGCGCAGCGTGAATCCCAGAACAATACCTGCAGAGAGAGGGGCAGCATGACGTGCTCCATGTGGACCTCTCTGCGGAGTGATGGTAATGCAGACTGAGCAGAGGCATACACACCTACAATAACTGCCCCAACTGTAAAGAGCACAAAAGCATTCTTCTTGAAGAAGGCCTGGACGTCCTCTTTGGAGATCTCCTCCACTTTCCTCTTTGCCTTCATTGTACGAATGTGAACGCCTTCCCTGAGTCGCTGCATCCTGCTGTAGTGAAGCACAACATGTGCATTAGTGCAGACAGCAGGCTGCTCACTACAGAGAGGGCTCTATGTTTACCAAGGACATTTGGGATTACAGGTTTGGATCTGATAAATTTGACTCAATATTTTCCAGCTCATTCTGGGAGACCCCGGGGAAGACCCAGGACACGCTGGAGGGATTATATCTCCCGGCTGGCCTTGGAACGCCTCGGGGTCCCAGAATGAGCTGGAAAATGTTGTGGGTGAGAGGGAAGCCTGAGTCGGCCTGATGGACCTGCTGCCACCGAGACCAGACCCCGGATAAGCGGCTGAAAATGGATGGATGGAAGTTTGACTCAACACAATACTTACATGACTTTCTGGGTGAACAGCTATTTATACTGCTGCCGGCCTCTGGAGTCGTGCTGCAGAGCTCTTTGCTAGACAGGACCACCGAAACAACTTAGAGGAAATCACAGACCTGATATGTTTGTGACTGAAAATGCAGAGCAAGGTAGTCGGGAAATGGTCCAACACTGGGATCATGAATGCCTGTCCCCCAATGATGATGTATAAACAATGCCTGTTTGTCCCATCTCCAGCCGGCCTGACTTCATGCCCAATACTCTCCACTACCCCCCAGACCGAGCATCCTGTGCAGCCGGTCCCTCAGACCTACCTGACCCCCGTCACCTGCCTCTCATTCCCCCATCAGCCTGGTACATGTATCAGCCGTTTCTCCATCAGTTGTCAGTGTTGCTACACACCTTTGCATTCTACGGCTGAGAGTCCTCAGCTTTCATGAAGTCGCCTGTTGATGCAGTCGTCCAAGAAACAAACGCTGCACAATACCACTTTTTCCAGAGCGCTCTGCCTGTTTTCTTTCCATTTCTTTCTTTGTCACAAAAATATCCTGTTTGTTTGTTTTTGTTTGCTTTCTTTCATTTTTGTTCTGTTCTGTTTGTCTTTGTCTCTTGTCCATAATGTAAAGCGTCTTTGAGTATCCTGAAAAGCGCTATATACATTGAAATTATTATTATTATTATTGTTTCCTGTTGCAACCCGAGAGCTTCAATTTTAGAACTTTTCAGAAACGTTTGTGTCCCAGCGCCCTGCTGGCCTTTTCTTCCTGAGAAAGGAGCTACATGGTAAATGGTAAAAACAAGAGGAAGGGATCTCTGCAGAAGTACAGAAAGCAGCTTCACACATAGAGTGTTAGCTCAGAATAAAATCTGTGTATATTATAAAAGATTAAAAAAGGAAACGGATCACTTCAGGGCCAGTATGAACAGGAAGAAGAATTAGAGTCCAATAACTCTTTGAACGTATACAAAACCAGAACGCAGCTTTAAAGTAATGTGCAACAGCCTTTAACCCTTTAAGCCCACACCCTAACATGCAGCCAACATGTATTTCATTGAGTCGAACATTTACAAGATTAAATGACAACATAAGAGAGGAGTTTATAAATTCACTAGAGGTCTAATAGTCATCGTTTACCCAGCATTCCTTCTGCTAAAGTGCTGCATAATGCTGACCATCTTTACAAATGAAACCCAAACTATCTGAATGCTTTTATTGATTAGGTAAACTGATCCGTTCATATCCATGTTTCCCTTCTTAGACTCATATTTCAAGTCAAGACATAAAAATGAGATGAACCAGCGTCCGATCTGCAATGAAAACCCATGGTATCATTCAGGATCCAGCGGAGCACACGCAGATCTTCTGGGTCACATACCTGTTCAGACGCTGGGAGTTCTTCAGGTCTCAGAGATCCAGGATGGTGGAGCTCTGTCATGAAGCACTGGACTGTGTGGGGAGACGGCAAGCATGGACCTTTGTAATCGCAAAACCAGGGAGGGAGACCTCCAGAAGAGAGGGAGAGAGGGGGAGACAGAGGGAGGGAGGGAGATAGAGAGGGAAGAAGGGAGAGACAGAGGGAGGGAGGGAGATAGAGAGAGAGGGAGGGAGAGAGAGGGAGGGAGACATAGAGGGAGACCTCCAGAAGAGAGACAGACGGAGAAAGGAAGGCTGAGGAGACATTAGAAGGCTCCTCCCACAATACCACGTTAGCCCTGTGACACAGTTTCAGGTGAAGCCCAGATTGATGAAAAACTTTGTTGAGAGTTGTTATGAAAATCATCATTATTCTGGAATGGTCCGTCTAAAGCTTGACACCTTCCTCACCACATCTCCTCCTCCTCCTCCTCCTCCTCCTCACTATACGCTGTACATTAAACAGACACACATCATAAAACAATACAAAAAGTGAAATTGATACGCATCGCCTCACTTGGGACGTGTTATAGTTTGAGGTAATTCCACAGAGGAAATGACACCACAATTAGCTGAATAAGTAGAGCTGGTGCAGTAATACGTGACCTCACTGTATGGAAACATATTCCCTGGTGAAGTTGAATATAATTAGTGAAGAATATCCCTCAAATCAGGTCATACAGCCTTTACGATCACTACTCACTGTCACATTATGAATGAAAGCTTTCTCAGAAATGTACGCTTCAGTTTAGCTTTCTGTCCTAGTTTGTACCTGAAGATGAGCTGTGTGTTCATTTTAAGAATTTATGATCAAATTCCAAATTTGTTTTCATATCTCATGACCACATTTTAAGGGCAGAAAAAACAATGTTCCCTCACAAATAAACAACAAGCTGAAACAAGTACAAAAAATGAGTATGGTTACAAAGTATACAGATACCATCTGTATTTAATAAGTGTATGTCTATTCATAGAGAAAGCAAGACATTAGTTCAAAGGGCGATGAAACAAATGCACCAGTGGTGGCCGTCAGGGCCTGCAAAGCCTTCTCTGTTGAACTAAACAGAATCACGAAGTTATAGCTATTTTATAATGTAATTGTTTTTCACAAATACACTACATGTATTATAATATGTTTTTCCTATTAGCTTATTTTCTCATGTACAGCTCCTGTCTTCCTCTGCTCTGCTTCCAGCCTGCTGCGCCTGAAGCTTTTTTTAAGGAGAGCTTTCATTCAATTAGATTTCACCTCAATGTCTCTATGGAAGCAAAGCGCTTCTAGCTGGTCTTTGCAAATTAAAGTACACAGAGACGTTATCGTTGATTGTCATAGTCTTCAACCAATCAGATCTTTAGTTCGACATGCTGGGCGTATTCTTTGACGTGCAGCGCCTGCATGCTGGCACTGCACGTATGATTGGTCAGTGGGCCAGCGTGACATTAACATGCGCTGTGATTGGTCAGTGGGCCAGCGTGTTTCTGTCAACAGAAAGCTAGCTAGCTGCTAGCAGAACTCAGTAGTAGTCAGAGAATTTAAGACATTGTTAGTTTTTTTTAACACTCAATGGCTGAAGAAGGGGGAGAAACGGACTTGCTGGTCGATTTACTGATGACGCCTTTCTGACAGAGGGTTACGGGCATGTTTGGCGGTTGATCCTAATATTGACTGCCACTGTGGAGCATTTTCAGCCCTAAAACTGGTGGCTCCACTGTCCTCACTGGTCCATGGCCATCAAGAAGGAGCTGGGACTGAAGCGCACCGATAAACTGTACAACTGCGTCACTGAACTGTTTAACAAAGAGAGGAGGATGGACTTTGTCTTTAAGTGAACAGCAGCTGGTGAGTGAACTGCTGTTTGTGTTTTTACATCTGCTGTAGCGTTGTGTTAATGTGTCTCTGGTGTTTGTAACGAACCTCCGTTACCCGCGCGAGTCTCGGGGACACAAAGGGCAAGAAACCGCAAGGATTTGCGGTTTCTTAATAGCTATTATTCATCAGCTGTACGGTGTGCGCTCCCGGCCTGACGCCTGCCTTGGCTCGTCTTCTCCTCTGACTGCAACAGCTGTTGCAGTCACTCTGCTCAACGCTCTCTCCCGTTCCTAAGACACTACTCCTGCTTTAACGGGGAGAGAGAGACACACACATTGCCCAGCTGAGGCTGATGACACCTCATCCCTGCACCTGTTCCCTGAACCCTCGCTCAGTTCCCTCTGCAGCTGAGCCCAACCGCGCCCCCGCAGTGTTGTTTTATTATATAGTTAATATCGTTCCTTCTGATCGTGGCTCGTGCTCTTAATTCTGCAGAGTTTTAGTGCGCGGCATCCCGTCATGCGCGTATTTATGTAAACGATATCAGACAGCAGAGAAGGCCCAGGTAGAAAATGCACAGCCCGCCACTGAAATGCAATGATTCATGTAACAGGTGGCTTTCTTTACAGGTATGTGGATCTGAACACACAATGAATGTTAGAGGCTCACTGACAGTAAATGACTGATGTTTGTGCTCATCAGAGGCGGCCTGCAGGAAGAACCTCTTCTTGTGTGGTGAGGGTTCTGCAGCCTCCATGAGGGGAGCCGCTGGAACAGGCTGTGTAAGGGGGTCAGGGTCTGCAGGGACAATCCTGAACCTGGAGGAGGGCAGACTGGCACCAGTGATTGATCTGCAGTCCTGAGTAACTCATGCAGGCGCTCGTGTGCTCTGTGGTCTAGTCGATGGGTCCCCAGTGTGAGGGACTGGTTCCTGTATGTGCTGTTGTCCTCAGGCCTCTCCCCACTGACACCACCTCGTTGGCTGAAAACCAGTTTTTCCGGTTGTACAGGATTCTGGCTCCACTACTGTAGACCTCCTCGGTCTGGCAAAGCTGTCTACATTTTGTAGTAAACCAGGATTCATTGTTGTTGTATGTGCAGAAGGCAAGGTGAGGCAAGTTTATTTGTGTAGCATATTTCAACAACAAGGCGATTCAAAGTGCTTCACATAAAACCATTAAAAGCATCAAAACATAATGCAGATTTAAAAACAGTTAAGAAAACATTAAAACAGTCAAAACGCAAAATAAAATTTGAATAAAAGTTGCAGTGCAGTTTAAGAAATAAAATGCAGTAGTGAGATGCAGTAATTGAATCTGGATCAATTAAAGACAGCAGCAAACATAAAAGTCTTCAATCTGGATTTAAAGGAGCTGAGGGTCTCAGCAGACCTGCAGCTTTCAGGGACCTTGTTCCAGATATGTGGAGCAGAAAAGCTGTACGCTGCTTCTCCATGTTTAGTTCTGGCTCTTGGGACAGAAAGTAGACCAGAACCAGACCACCTGAGGTTCATTAGGTAGACCAGTCACAGACCACCTGAGGGGTCAGGATAGTTCATAAGGTAGACCAGTCCCAGACCACCTGAGGGGTCAGATGGTTCATAAGGTAGACCAGTCTCAGACCACCTGAGGGGCAGGGATGGTTCATAAAGTAGATCAGTCCCAGACGACCTGAGGGGTCAGGATGGTTCATAAGGTAGACCAGTCCCAGACCACCTGAGGGGTCAGGATGGTTCATAAGGTAGACCAGTCCCAGACCACCTGAGGGGTCAGGATGGTTCATAAGGTAGACCAGTCCCAGACCACCTGAGGGGTCATGATGGTTCATAAGGTACACCAGTCCCAGACCACCTGAGGGGTCAGGATGGTTCATAAGGTAGACCAGTCCCAGACCACCTGAGGGGTCAGGATGGTTCATAAGGTAGCAGTAGATCACACACATATTTAGGCCCTAAACCATTCAGTGCTTTATAAACCAGCAGCAGGATTTTAAAGTCAATTCTTTGTTTGACAGGAAGTCAGTGCAAAGACCTCAGAACTGGAGGGATGTGATCCACTTTCCTGGTCTTAGTGAGGACTCGAGCTGAAGATAAATGACCTGTGAACACACCGTTACAGTAGTCCAGTCTACTGGAGATAAATGACCTGTGAAAACACCATTACAGTAGTCCAGTCTACTGAAGATAAATGACCTGTGAACACACCGTTACAGTAGTCAAGTCTCCATCCATCCATCCATTATCAGCCGCTTATCCGGGGTCGGGTCGCAGTGGCAGCAGGTTCAGCAGGCCGACCCAGGTTTCTTTCTCACCCGCAACACTTTCCAGCTCATTCTGGGGGATCCCGAGGCGTTTCAAGGCCAGCCGGGAGATATAATCCCTCCAGTGTGTCCTTGGTCTTCCCCGGGGTCTCCTACCAGTTGGACGTGCCTGGAAAACCTCTAATGGGAGGCGTCCAGAAGGCATCCTGACTAGATGCCCGAACCACCTCAGCTGACTCCTTTCGACACAAAGGAGCAGCGACTCGACTCCAAGCTCCCCCCCTGATGTCCGAGCTCCTTACCCTATCTCTAAGGCTGAGCCCGGCCACCCTACGGAGGAAGCTCATTTCGGCCGCTTCTATCCGAGATCTCGTTCTTTCGGTCACGACCCAGAGTTTGTGACCATAGGTGAGGGTTGGAACGTAGACCGTCCAGTAAATGGAGAGCTTTGCCTTCCGGCTCAGATTCTCTTCACCAAGACGGACCGGTACAGCGCCTGTTTAACTGCTGCAGCCGCACCGATCCGCCTGTCGATCTCCCGCCCCACCTTACCCTCACTCGTGAACAAGACCCCGAGATACTTGAACTCCTTCGCTTGGGGTAGGCAGTTTGTCCCCACCTGGAGGGAGCAATCCACCGGTTTCCGGCAGAGCAACATGGCCTCAGATTTGGAGGGGCTAACTCTCATCCCTGCCACTTCACACTCGGCTGCAAAACGCCCCAGTGAATGCTGGAGGTCACGGTCCGAAGAGGCAAACAGGACCACATCATCCGCGAACAGCAGAGAGGCGATCCCGAGACTCCCGAACCGGATCCTCTCTGCCCCCTGGCTGCGCCTAGATATCCTGTCCATGAAGGTCACGAACAGGACCGGTGATAAAGGGCAGCCCTGGCGGAGGCCAACACCCACCGGGAACGTGTCTGACTTACTACCAAGGATACAAACACAGCTCCTACTGCAGGCGTACGGAGACCGGATGGCCCATGCCAACGGGTCTGGCACCCCATACTCCCGCAGCACCCCCCACAAAAACCCCAGAGGGACCCGGTCGAAAGCCTTCTCCAGGTCCACAAAGCACATGTAGGCTGGTTGGCAAACTCCCAGGATCCCTCCAGTAATCTTGCGAGGGTAAAGAGCTGGTCCACTGTTCCACGACCGGGACGGAATCCGCACTGCTTGTCTTGAATCTGAGGTTCGACAAGCGGTCGGAGCCTCCTTTCAGCACCCTGGCATAAGCTTTTCCCGGGAGGCTGAGCAGTGTGATACCACGATAGTTGCTAGCACACTCTCCGGTCCCCCTTCTTGAAGATGGGAACCACCACCCCGGTCTGCCAGTCCATGGGCACTGTTCCCGACCCCCATGCGACACTGAAAAGGCGTGTCAACCAAGACCAACAATGTCCAGCGCTTTCAGCATCTCAGGGCGGATCTCATCCACCCCTGACAGAAGTCCAACAACAAAACACCATTCGGGTTCAGATCGGGCAAGCCGTTCCTCCCAATCAGCCCCCGCCAGGTTTCTCTGTCATTGCCTACGTGAGCATTGAAGTCTCCCAGGAGAACTATGGAGTCGGCAGGTGGCGCCCTTTCCAGGACCCCTCCCACCGACTCCAAGAAGGCCGGATACCCGGTTAGGGTTGCTGTACGGTGCATAAGCACAAACAACAGTCAGAGCCTTACTCCCCGCAACCCGTAGGCGCAGGGAGGCGACCCTCTCGTTCTGCGGGGAAAACTCCAACACAGCGGCGCTCAGCCGGGGGCTCGATCCCCACTCTCGCCCGGCGCCTCTCACCCTGGGCAACTCCAGAAAAGGACAAAGTCCAACCCTTCTCCAGGAGCTTGGTTCCAGAGCCCATGCTGTGCGTGGAGGTGAGCCCAACTATATCTAGCTGGTACCGCTCCACCTCCTGCACCAGCTCCGTCTCTTTCCCCGCTAGCGAGGTGACGTTCCACGTCCCTAGAGCTAGTCTATGCTGCCGGAGATCGGCTGGCCCAGGTCTCCCGCCTGGCCCACCGCCCGGTCTACATAGCAACCCAATCCGGTGCGCCAGTTTTCTTCCGCTCCCGGCTCTCAGCCTCCGAGCCCGGTCGGACGGTATGGCCAGGAGCGCGCCCGCTCTCCTTCCTCGGCCCCTCCCCCGTTGGAACCGGAGCCGATGCAGCTCGGGCGCATTCACCTCTCTCCGGAGGAGAGAGAGAGACGCCTCCGCACAGGAAGCTGCCTGTACTGCGGGGAGTCGGGACACCGCAGGGCCGTGTGCCCCGCTCGGCCAAAAGAGAGAGCTCGTTAGTAGGAGTGGGGGTGCTGGCGAGTGGGTCAAGGAGAACTCCCCATTCTGAGTCTCGGTCATTATTTCCTGCCACCCTGAGGCTGTCATCGGGCCCTGTGCACCTGTCAGCCCTCATTGATTCCGGGGCTGAACAGAACTTTTTGGACACTGACTTTATTAGGAGCCAAGGGATTCCTGTGGAGGCGCTAGAGCGCACTCTGCTGGTAAGCGCATTGGATGGTAGTTTACTGGCGGAGATAACACACTGGACTCAGCCAATTTCCCTGCACGTGTCTGGCAATCACAGCCAGAGTACCCGGTTCTATGCGTTTCCGTCCCCCCAGACACCCTTGGTTCTGGGACTTCCCTGGCTCAGGGAGCATAATCCTCAGATTGATTGGGCTGGAGGTAGGATCACCGGTTGGAGTTCTGCCTGTCATTCTCGCTGCCTCAGGTCTGCGCTGCCCCGTCAGGTTATTTCTCCCAGCAGGCCTGACACCGGTCCTGGCCTCGTCGCAGTGCCTCAGGAGTATGTGGATTTGGGAGAGGCGTTCAGCAAGGAGCGGGCTCTTTCACTTCCCCCTCATCGTCCATACGATTGTGCCATTGACCTGCTCCCGGGCGCTCCACTTCCCTCGAGCTGGTTATATAATCTCTCCCGGCCAGAGCGTGAGTCTATGGAGAGGTACATCACAGACTCGGTCGCCGCTGGAATCATACGCCCCTCTTCATCACCTGTGGGAGCGGGTTTCTTCTTCGTCTCGAAGGACAAGAGCCTCCGTCCCTGCATCGACTACAGAGGTTTGAATCAAATCACTATTAAGAATAAGTATCCGTTGCCGTTGATGTCCTCTGTTTTCGAATCCCTAGCTGGAGCCAAGATATTCACCATGCTGGATCTCCGCAACGCTTACCACCTGGTCCGAATTCGCGAGGGGGACGAATGGAAGACGGCCTTTAACACACCTCTGGGACACTTTGAATATTTGGTGATGCCGTTTGGACTAACTAATGCCCCTGCCGTCTTTCAGGCCCTGGTGAACGATGTCCTCCGCGACTTCTTGAACCGTTTTGTGTTTGTGTATATTGACGATATTCTCATCTTCTCCCCGAATCCCCAGGAGCACACCAACCATGTTCGCCTGGTTTTGCAACGGCTGTTGGAGAATCAGCTCTTCGTGAAGGCTGAGAAGTGTGAGTTTCACGTTACATCTGTGCAGTTCCTGGGGGTCTTTATCGAGGAGGGTCAGGTGAGAAAGGACCCCGAGAAGGTTAAGGCAGTAACGGAGTGGCCGGTGCCCACTTCAAGAAAGAAGCTTCAGCAGTTTCTGGGGTTCGCCAATTTCTATCGTCGGTTCATCCGGAACTACAGCCGAACGGCAGAACCACTGACACGACTCACCTCTTCCACGGTCCGTTTCTCATGGACCCCAGAGGCCGATGAGGCCTTTCGTGCCCTCAAGGATCGGTTCGTCTCGGCCCCGATTCTGGTCCACCCAGACGAGACCCGCCAGTTTGTCGTCGAGGTGGACGCCTCGGACACCGGAGTCGGAGCGGTACTTTCCCAGCGGTCCGCTTCTGACTCCAAGCTCCATCCTTATGCCTTCTTCTCCCGCAGATTGTCCCCGGCGGAGAGGAATTATGACGTTGGCAACCGCGAACTGTTGGCGGTCAAGTTAGCCTTGGAGGAGTGGAGGCACTGGCTGGAGGGATCGGTGCTTCCCTTCATTGTATGGACCGACCACCACAATTTGGAATACATCCATTCGGCGAGACGCCTCAATTCCCGCCAGGCCCGCTGGGCTTTGTTCTTCACACGCTTCAACTTCACCATCACCTTCCGGCCGGGGCACAAGAACACCAAGCCGGACGCACTCTCCCGTCAGTTTGCTCCGGAGGAGGGAGGTTCTACTCTCGACACCATCCTGCCCGCCTCGTGCGTGCTGGGTGCAGTCACCTGGGAGATTGAGAGGGTGGTACGTGAGGCCCAGCACACCCAGCCTGACCCCGGAGGAGGTCCCCCGAACCACCTGTTTGTTCCTGAGGCCGCCCGTTCCCAAGTCCTGCGGTGGGCCCACGAGTCCCGTCTCTCGGGCCACCCGGGCATCCGCCGAACCATAAACTGGCTCTGACGCATCTTTTGGTGGCCGTCTCTCGAGGAGGATACACGTTCGTACGTGCTGGCCTGCACTACGTGCGCCCGCAACAAGGCTTTGCATCGACCTTCCGTGGGGTTACTCAGACCACTTCCTGTGCCCCAACGCCCGTGGTCCCATATCGGGGTGGATTTCGTTACTGGTTTCCCTCCATCTGACACCAACACCGTCATTCTGACGGTTATTCTTTGGGTTTTCAGCCTCCCCTGTTCCCCAGCCAGGAGGTTGAGGTTGCCGTACCTTCGGTCCAAAGCAATGCCCGTCGTTGTAGGTGCGTGTGGAGAGAGACTCGGGCCGCTCTACTTCGCACAGCAGAGCAGAACAGGAGATCGGCGAATCGACGGCGTGTTCCAGCCCCGGACTACCGTGTTGGTCAATTGGTGTGGCTTTCGGCCAAGGACATCCCCCTCCGCACCGAGTGTAGGAAGCTCTCCCCCAGATATGTCGGTCCTTATCCCATCATCTCCATCGTCAACCCGGTGTCGGTAAAACTTCAGCTGCCTCGTTCCATGAGAATTCACCCAGTATTTCATGTCTCTCTCCTCAAACCCGTTGTCTCCAGTCCCTTAAATCCTCCGCCTGTACCCCCTCAACCCCCCCATCTCATTGAGGGGGGCCCCGTCTACACGGTCAATCGCCTCCTGGATGTCCGCCGGCAGGGTAGGGGATATCAGTACCTGGTAGACTGGGAGGGGTATGGCCCAGAGGAACGGTGCTGGGTGCCCCGTTCTCGGATTCTTGATCCGGGGCTCATTAGAGACTACCATCGACAGAACCCTGGTAGATCCGGTGGTTCGCCAAGAGGCTCCCGTTAAGGGGGGCGTACTGTTGGATTCCCTGTCTGCTCGTCAGTCCCCACCCCCAGTTTCCGCCCACTGCCACGCCCCTCTCCTTCATCCCAGCTGTTGTGCATTGCCTTGATCACCGGCAGGTGATTTAGGGACCACTGCATACCTGGCTCATTTGTCGGGTTGTTCCAGTTCCAGTCTGGTTTGCTGCTTCAAGAGCATTGACTACAGGAGCGGTTGAGTTGCCCTCCCGACTCTGGAGCGGTGTCCGTCCGGCGTGCTTCAGGAGCATTGTTCACAAGAGCGGTTGAGTTGCCCTCCCGACTCTGGAGCGGTATCCGGCCGGCGTGCTTCAGGAACATTGTTCACAAGAGCGGTAAAGTTGCCCTCCCGACTCTGGAGCAGGGGAGGTGGATCCCCTTTTGTTCGCTGGACATTACCGGTGGTATTTGTTTGTGTCTATTCGTTGTGTTTTGTTTTTGTCGCAATAAAGTCCGCCCTAGGAACTTGAACTGCTGCGTCTGTGCATTTGGGTCCTCAACACCACACACCGCTTAACACCGTTACAGTAGTCAAGTCTACTGAAGATAAAGTCATGGACAAGTTTCTCCAGATCCTGTTGACATAAGTCCTCTTGATATATTCTTCAGGTGATAGTAGGCTGATTTTGTAATTGTCTTGATATGGCTGTCCAGGTTGAGGTCTGAATCCATAACTACACCTAGATTTCTAGCTTGGTTTGAGGTTTTTAACATTAGTGATTGAAGCTGAGCGCTGACTTTCAATCGTTCTCCTTGGGAACAAAAACAATTACTTCTGTTTTTTCTTTATTTAATTGAAAACTCTGTTACATCCAGTTATTGATTCATTCAATGCATTTAGCCAGCCCTTGTATGGGACTATAGTCCCCTGGTGATATAGTTATGTAGAGTTGTGTGTCATCTGCATAATTATGATAACACACTTTGTTGTTTTTCATAATCTGAGCCAGTGGAAGCATGTAGATGTTGAACAGAAGAGGCCCCAGTATTGAACCTTGGGGAACACCACATGTCATCCTAGTCAGCTCTGATGTGTAATTAGCTACTGACACAAAGTATTGTCGGTCCTTCAAGTAGGATTAAACCAGTTAAGTGCTGCGCCAGAGAGTCCTACCCAGACTTTCAGTCTGTCTAGTAGTATGTCATGATCAATCGTGTCGATTGCAGCACTGAGATCCAGTAATACTAAGACTGAGGTTCTGCCACTGTCTGTGTTTAAGAGGATGTCGTTGAAAACCTTAACAAGAGCAGTTTCAGTACTGTGGTGCTGACGAAAGCCGGACTGGAAGACATCAACACAGTTATTTTAGGCCAATAAGTTGTTCAGCTGTGAAAACCACATGGAAACCACTTTTTCCATTATTTTACTTAAGAATGGGAGGTTTGATATTGGTCTATAGTTTTTCAATATTTCGGGGTCTGAACTTGCCTTCTTTAGAAGTGGTTTAATAACTGCAGTTTTTAGGAATTGTGTGAAGACACCTGAGAGAAGGGATGTGTTTACAATTTGTAAAAGATCAGCAGTCATGCAGTGTGAAATATTTTTGAAAAAGTGTGTTGGTAGAATATCCAAGCAGCAGGAGGATGTGTTTAGATGTTGTATAATGTCTTCTAGGCTTCTTTGGTTAATTGAGTGAAATTGTGTCATGATATTTAAATGGATGCTATTTAAAGATGGGGACAACACATATCCTGTGGTTGCTGTGGAGCCACCGACTGCTTGTCTAATTCTCTGAATTTTATCAGCAAAATAGGAGTCAGATTGATTGCATGTCCAGGTGGATTGGAGCGTAGCCGTTACCGACACCGGAGGGTTTGTTAGCCTGTCCACGGTAGCAAATAAGGCACGTGTATTGTTTTTGTTTTTGGTTATGATGTCAGAGAAGAAGGCCTGTCTTGCATTTCTAAGTTCCAAATTATAATTGTGAAGTCTCTCTTTATAGATACCACAGTGAACCTGGATGTTAGTTTTTCGCCACCTGCGTTCAGCTTTCCGACCCTCTCTTTTCTCTATTCTGACCAGCGTGGCATTTCTCCAAGGGGATCTTTTCTTACCCGAGACAACCTTCACCTTAGTGGGTGCAATGGCATCAATAACATTTTTAACTTTAGAATTGAAGCCATCCACAAGCTCATTGACTGAGAAGCAAGAGAGGGCTGATGTGGCGCAGAACTTCTGAATAAATAGTTCACTGGTGTTTTCAGTGATGTAACACTTTGTCACAACCTTGGTTTGGACATTTGTGTGCAGGGAGATTGCACTCTCAAAGAAAACACAGGAATGATCAGAGACAGCAACCTTGGAAATGTCCAGACCTTTGGTGATGATTAGGTCTATAGTGTGCCCCTTGTTGTGGGTGGGACCTGTTACATGCTGAGTCAGGTCATAGTTATCAAGGACACCACATAGCTCTATAGACCCTCTGTCCTGGGGATTATCAACATGGATATCAAAATCACCAACAATGACAACACAATCAAAATCAATACAGATTATAGACAGCAGTTCAGTAAACTCATCAAAGAAGGTTGCACAGTATTTAGGTGGTCTGTAAATGTTGAGGAATAAAACATGCGTGGAATTGAGAGCCACAAATTCAAAGGAAGTAAAATGACCAAAAGACATCTGCTTGCATTGAAGAGACTCATTATATAAAATAGCAACTCCACCTCCTTTCTTATGCGCTCTTGTTTCACTCATGAAACTGAAGTTGGGAGGTGTTGCTTCAATAAGAACAGCTGCACTGTTATCTTGGTCTAACCAAGTTTCGGTTAAAAACAAAAAATCAAGTTTTCAAGTTTGAGAAAGAGGAGACGGAGCGGGAGCACAGAGGCCCATCGCAGAGTCAAGGTGAAAAAAGAGTAAACGAGAGTGAGCATCAGACTGGGGAAAAAAAGAGGAAATATGATGACAATTATCTGGGTCTGGGCTTCACTTGGATTGGCGATGCAGATTGCCCGAAGCCACAGTGCATGTTGTGCAGTGAGGTTCTGGCTAACAGCTGTCTGAAGCCTCTTATTTGCGCCGCCACCTGAACACCAAGCATGCCAGTGCAAGTCAGAAGCCCCTTACATTTTTTAGATCAAAATTGAAAGAGTTACAAAACAGCCAAAAACAATTGCAGTCTCATTCATGTGTTGGGTCTACACCAGGGATTCCCAAAGTGTGGTGCGCACCCCTGGAGCCTCCTCTTTTTATTTATATCTGTTTCTGAGCCTATGTGCCACTCTTTGTTCTTTACGTGGCTTACTGTGTTTAAGTAAATAAATGTGAAATGCAATCTGCCTCTGAGCCTGTGCGTGTGTCCTCGCCATCCTTATTGCTCTTTAAAAGTGACGCCTTGTGTAACTGACATTTATACATTGGACTAAATCTTGTAACAAACGCCACGCGCGAGCAAACAGTTCTCGCATTGGTCCGATTTCATGCGGCTATAAATAGGCTCTGTTGCGTTTTTTCAAGGTGTGGGGGATTGGGGGTGCGTGAACCCGGTCGGGATGTAGAAGGGGGTGCGTGGCCTAAAAAGTTTGGGAACCGCTGTTGTAGATAATCAGTGGTGTCATTAACCTTGTAGTCCGGACTCAAAAGATATCAATCAATGTCTTTATCAGGTCGTGTAGATAGAGGATGGTTGTGGAGATGTTGTGGAGGTGGGGGAGGGGCACGGCGCTTTAACTTCGGTGTTTGCGTCAAAGCACTTAGAACCAGTGACGGAGGTCTCGCTGGAGGGGTTTCAGCACAGGAAGTGGGAGTGCGCAGGGGAGTGAGTTTGGTTCCAGCAATGACCATCTCGTTCATGCGGTCAGTGAACTCCATGAGTGGGGAGGATGGGGAGGAGGGAGAGAGTAGAGAGGAGAGGGACCTGGATGAAGTGTGGGGGGTGGAAGTAGGTGCTGGTGAGGAAGGTTTTAGTCCGCACACACATGTCCTCACAGTGTTAGAGAGGGTCCAGGTCCATCACAGTCTGGAGCACATGTTAGTGTCTGCCTGGAGGTGAGAAGGAGAACCAGACCGAGAGTCCCGAAGCCACCCAGGGAACAGAGGGGTCCAGTTTGGTCCCTGCTAGGACACAACATGTCCTGGCTCACAAAACGCTGTTATCTGTTCATTGGTAAACCACTTGTGCCCATTGCTCTGTCATTAGCTTGGAGCTACAGAGAGGTTTAATGGTGCGTGGTCTGAAAAAGGTCCCACGGCTCCTGAAGCCCAGTGCGGTGCCTTCAGGCGCTGTGGGACGGCTTGAATCCAGTTCCTGTGTCACTGAACTGTGAACGGCTGCTGCTGTGACCTCATGTCACGACCATACTGCAATGCACTTTATACACTGATTGTGCGATACCGCTATCATATGTTTGTACCTTATTTTTGTGCAACACTCTTATATGTTGTGCCTTATTTTGTTTACCTTAAGTTTATTGTAATGTTGTGTGTTAGAGGACCCAGCAAAACAAGCTTTTCATTGTACAGAGTAACTCTGTTATCTGTACATATGACAATACAAATATCTTGAATCTTGAATCTTGTCAAAACTTTGTTTTGTTTATTTCTTTCATTTAATGACATTCTATTAAGGTTGGGTTTGCCTCATTTCTGAGGTCATTGTTATTTTCCGTTGATATTTACGCGGTTGCGTGGGAACTTACGTGCGTCGCTTCACGTCACGCAGCCTCGCGCAGGCTGCTGGTGCAGGCTGGTGGTGCATGCTGGTGGTGGTGCAGGCTGGTGGTGCAGGCTGGTGGTGCAGGCTGATGGTGGAGGCTGGTGGTGGTGCAGGCTGTTGGTGCAGGCTGGTGGTGGAGCAGGCTGGTGGTGGTGCAGGCTAGTGGTGGTGCAGGCTGGTGGTGGTGCAGGCTGCTGGTGGTGGTGCAGGCTGGTGGTGCAGACTGCAGGCTAATGGTGGAGGAGGCTGGTGGTGGTGCAGGCTGCAGGCTGGTGGTGGAGGCTGGTGGAGCAGGCTGGTGGTGGTGGAGGGTGGTGGTGGAGCAGGCTGGTGGTGGAGCAGGCTGTTGGTGCAGGCTGGTGGAGCAGGCTGGTGGTGGTGGAGGGTGGTGGTGGAGCAGGCTGGTGGTGGAGCAGGCTGTTGGTGCAGGCTGGTGGAGCAGGCTGGTGGTGGTGGAGGGTGGTGGTGGAGCAGGCTGCTGGTGGAGCAGGCTGGTGGTGGTGGAGCAGGCTGTTGGTGCAGGCTGTTGGTGCAGGCTGGTGGTGGTGCAGGCTGGTGGTGGTGCAGGCTGCTGGTGCAGGCTGGTGGTGGTGGTGCAGGCTGGTGGAGCAGGCTGGTGGTGGTGCAGGCTGCTGGTGTAGGGTGGTGGTGCAGGCTGCTGGTTCAGGCTGCTGGTGGTGGTGCATGCTGGTGGTGGTGCAGGCTGGTGGAGCAGGCTGATGGTGGAGCAGGCTGGTGGTGGAGCAGGCTGGTGGTGGTGCATGCTGGTGGTGGAGCAGGCTGGTGGTGCAGCAGGCTGGTGGTGGTGCATGCTGGTGGTGGAGCAGGCTGTTGGTGGAGCAGGCTGGTGGTGCAGGCTGGTGGTGGTGCAGGCTGGTGGTGCAGGCTGCAGGCTGGTGGTGGAGCAGGCTGGTGGTGGTGCAGGCTGCAGGCTAGTGGTGGTGCAGGCTGGTGGTGGTGCAGGCTGCTGGTGGTGGTGCAGGCTGGTGGTGCAGGCTGCAGGCTGGTGGTGGAGGAGGCTGGTGGTGGTGCAGGCTGGTGGTGCAGGCTGCTGGTTCAGGCTGCTGGTGGTGGTGCAGGCTGGTGGTGGTGCATGCTGGTGGTGGTGCAGGCTGGTGGAGCAGGCTGATGGTGGAGCAGGCTGGTGGTGGAGCAGGCTGGTGGTGGTGCATGCTGGTGGTGAAGCAGGCTGGTGGTGGAGCAGGCTGGTGGTGGTGCATGCTGGTGGTGGAGCAGGCTGTTGGTGGAGCAGGCTGGTGGTGGTGGAGGGTGGTGGTGGAGCAGGCTGGTGGTGGAGCAGGCTGGTGGTGGTGGAGGCTGGTGGTGGTGGAGCAGGCTGTTGGTGCAGGCTGGTGGAGCAGGCTGGTGGTGGTGCAGGCTGCTGGTGGTGGTGCAGGCTGGTGGTGCAGGCTGCAGGCTGGTGGTGGAGCAGGCTGGTGGTGGTGCAGGAAGAACATGTGCGTCGCTTCACGTCATGCAGCCTGGTGGTGGTGGAGGCTGGTGGTGGTGGTGCAGGCTGCTGGTTCAGGCTGCTGGTGGTGGTGCAGGCTGGTGGTGGTGCAGGCTGGTGGTGCAGGCTGGTGGTGGTGCAGGCTGGTGGTGGTGCAGGCTGGTGATGGAGCAGGCTGGTGGTGCAGGTTGGTGGTGGTGCAGGCTGGTGGTGGTGCAGGCTGGTGGAGCAGGCTGGTGGTGGTGCAGGCTGGTGGTGCAGGCTGGTGGTGGTGCAGGCTGCAGGCTGGTGGTGGAGCAGGCTGGTGGTGGTGCAGGCTGGTGGTGGTGCAGGCTGGTGGTGGTGCATGCTGGTGGTGGTGGTGCAGGCTGGTGGTGGTGCATGCTGGTGGTGGTGGTGCAGGCTGGTGCTGGTGCAGGCTGGTGGTGGTGCATGCTGGTGGTGGTGCATGCTGGTGGTGGTGCAGGCTGGTGGTGCAGGCTGGTGGTTGAGCAGGCTGGTGGTGGAGCAGGCTGTTGGTGCAGGCTGGTGGTGCAGGCTGCAGGCTGGTGGTGGAGCAGGCTGGTGGTGGTGCAGGCTGGTGGTGGTGCAGGCTAGTGGTGGTGCAGGCTGCTGGTGGTGGTGCAGGCTGGTGGTGCAGACTGCAGGCTGATGGTGGAGGAGGCTGGTGGTGGTGCAGGCTGCAGGCTGGTGGTGGTGCAGGCTGATGGTGGAGGAGGCTGGTGGTGGTGCAGGCTGCAGGCTGGTGGTGGTGCAGGCTGGTGGTGGAGGCTGGTGGAGCAGGCTGGTGGTGGTGGAGGGTGGTGGTGGAGCAGGCTGGTGGTGGAGCAGGCTGTTGGTGCAGGCTGGTGGAGCAGGCTGGTGGTGGTGGAGGGTGGTGGTGGAGCAGGCTGGTGGTGGTGCAGGCTGGTGGTGGTGGAGGGTGGTGGTGGAGCAGGCTGGTGGTGGTGGAGGGTGGTGGTGGAGCAGGCTGGTGGTGGTGCAGGCTGGTGGTGGTGGAGGGTGGTGGTGGAGCAGGCTGGTGGTGGTGCAGGAAGAACAGGAGGCTTGATGGAGATGAGCCAGTTCTGCGCAGAACCGATCAATGTGCAATGCATGCTGGGTAGATTTGTGTCCGGCGCCATCTTGTGTTGTTTTGCGACATGTAAAATAAACGAGACACGACTTGTGTTCTCAACTGAAGGAATTGTCTTTTACTTTAAAATGCAAGTTCCTCAGTGTAATACTTAACGCTGGATTGTTGACCATTAGTCTCATGTTTAATCTGAAAACATATCTTGTGTGGTTGTTAATAATAAATCTTATTTATACAACACATATCTAAACCAGTAGTAATGTATTTCACAGGCAGACATTAATAGAACAAAGGATGCAGCTACACACACATTTCTACATACATATATATTTATAAACCAAACGTGATCTGTAAACTACAAGTAGACAAAAGATCTGAACTAACAGGAAGTCATGTGTTCTGTGACTTCCTGTGTTTACTTTGAAGGCTGAACACTGTCTGACTGAATCACAGTTTGTTCCGCTCCTGCTTCTCTCTGGACTCCAGAGAGAAGCTCGTTCAACGAGCCGGATGTCTGCTCGTCCTGTGTGACCTTTCCGCTCTTTTATGGGACCGTGAACGCATCAGGAAACACGAGCTGCTCCGTCGCTGCACGTTACGTAACCTACGTGCAGGCTGCGTGGGAACTTACGTACGTCGCTTCACGTCACGTAGCCTACGGGAGCTTACGCACGGTGTAGCAGTGCCCGCTGTGTCGCGTGCTCTAGCTCGTGTTTAGAAGCGGTCTGACCCAGTTCAGGAGGAAGAGCTCAGGAGGAAGAGTTCAGGAGGAAGAGTTCAGGAGGAAGAGTTCAGGAGGAAGAGTTCAGGAGGAAGAGTTCTCCCAGCCCGAACTTTGAGAAGAGTGACGCTAACTACGGTAGCTTCGTACGATCAGCTGGTAACGTAACGCGCTCAGCCACCTCTCCAAATACGCACGAGAGGAGCTAGACCCAGTGAGCTAGACCCAGTGAGCCGTGTACGCGCTCCAGAGTCCTCTGCCCGCCCGGGCCGCCGCGGACCCTCCGTGGTTGCTGGTCGTGTGTCCGGCGTCTGTGAATGCACAATACAGGACTGACGCACGCACAGGAGAATGAGTCGTCGCTCGGCGGTGAACCTGGTGCGTCTCGGGACTCGAGCCGCCAGCCTGCTGTACGGAAACCCGCTGCGGCGCGTGCACACCGCGCAGCCCGTCGCGGGCTTCAAACCCGAGAAAGTAGCGGTTGTTACCAAGACAACGCGATATGAGTTCGAGCAGCAGCGGTACCTGTACGCGGGCCTGTCCGAGGAGGACCTCACGCAGCTGGTGGGTCCAGTCAGGCATGGAGGAAGATCTCCAGTGTGTGTGTGGGTGCTGTTGTATTTATTGGTGTGTTTGTGTGTGTCTGTGTGTTTGCAGCTGGCTATGAAGGGCTCCAGCTACAGCGGCCTGCTGGAGAGACACAACATCCACACCAGCAACGTGGAGCACGTCGTGAGGAGCCTACGGTGAGAAAAAACGAAATCACAGGGGCCAAGGCCCAGGGCCTGCATCTCAGGGGTCAGGGCCCGCATCACAGGGGCCCAGGGCCCGCATCACAGAGGTCAGGGGCCCGCATCACAGGGGCCAGGGCCCGCATCACAGGGGTCAGGGCCCGCATCTCAGGGGCCCAGGGCCCGCATCACAGGGGTCAGGGCCCGCATCACAGGGGTCGGTGGCCCGCATCACAGGGCCCAGGGCCCGCATCACAGGGGTCAGGGGCCCGCATCACAGGGGTCGGTGGCCCGCATCACAGGGCCCAGGGCCCGCATCACAGGGGTCAGGGGCCCGCATCACAGGGGTCGGTGGCCCGCATCTCAGGGGCCAGGGCCCGCATCTCAGGGGCCCAGGGCCCGCATCACAGGGGTCGGGGGCCCGCATCACAGGGGTCAACAACAATGGGTATTCAATTAAGTATAAGATAAAGTGCTCAGACAAATAGATAACGTTAATGTAAGTGTATGTTAAAGTGACATGAGTGTTTAAATATGAAGTGTGCAGGGGAGTGACCGGTAAGAAGAAATAGTCCTGGGGGTGACAGAATCAGTGAGTGGGGGACTCGGGCTGTGTTGATGAGCCCGACTGCCGACGGTAAAAAACAGTTAGTGTGGCATGAGGTCTTGGTCCTGATGGAGCGTGAGGTCTTGGTCCTGATGGACTGTGAGGTCTTGGTCCTGATGGAGCGTGAGGTCTAGGTCCTGATGGACTGTGAGGTCTAGGTCCTGATGGACTGTGAGGTCTAGGTCCTGATGGACTGTGAGGTCTTGGTCCTGATGGACTGTGAGGTCTTGGTCCTGATGGACTGTGAGGTCTAGGTCCTGATGGACTGTGAGGTCTTGGTCCTGATGGACTGTGAGGTCTAGGTCCTGATGGACTGTGAGGTCTTGGTCCTGAAGGAGCGTGAGGTCTTGGTCCTGATGGACTGTGAGGTCTTGGTCCTGATGGACTGTGAGGTCTTGGTCCTGATGGACTGTGAGGTCTAGGTCCTGATGGACTGTGAGGTCTTGGTCCTGAAGGAGCGTGAGGTCTTGGTCCTGATGGACTGTGAGGTCTTGGTCCTGATGGACTGTGAGGTCTTGGTCCTGATGGACCTCAACCTCCTGCCAGAGGGATGGGACTCAAACAGGTTGTCCAGGGTGAGAGGGGTCAGCTAGGATCTTTCTAGCTCGCTTCAGAGTCCTGGAAGCGAACAAGTCCTGGAGGGACGGCAGATTGCAGCCAATCACCTCTCAGCAGAGCGGATGATGCGCTGCAGCCTGGCCTTGTCCTTGGCAGTGGCTGCGGTGTGCCAGACGGTGATGGAGGAGCAGAGGATGGACTCAACAATGGCAGTGTAGAATTGCACCATCATTTTCTTTGGCAAGTTGAATTTCTTCAGCTGCCTCAGGAAGAACATCCTCTGCTGGGCCTTCTTAGTGATGGAGCTGATGTTCAGCTCCCACTTGAGGTCATGGGTTATGATGGAGTCCAGGAAGCGGAAGGACTCTACAGCGTCAACGGGGGAGTCACACAGGATGAGAGGGGGGGTGGGGCTGCATTCTTTCTGAAGTCCACAACCATCTCCACTGTCTTCAGAGCGTTGAGCTCCAGGTTGTTCTGGCTGCACCAGGTCTCCAGGTGGTCAGTCTCCCACCTGGAGGCAGACTCGTCCCCACCAGAGATGAGTCCAATGAGGGTGATGTCATCCGCGAACTTCAGGAGCTTGACGGAGCCTGAGACGTGTTTCCCCAGCTTCATGTGCTGCTTCCTGTCATGCAGGAAGTCTGTGATCCACCTGCAGGTGGAGTCGGGCACGTGCAGCTGGGAGAGCTTGTCCTGCAGCAGAGACGGGATGATGGTGTTAAAGGCAGAGCTGAAGTCCACAAACAGGATCCTGGCGTAGGTTCCTGGAGTCCAGATGCTGGAGGATGTGCTGGAGGGCCATGTTGACAGCATCGTCTACAGACCTGTTGGCCCTGTAGGCGAACTGCAGAGGGTCCAGGAGTGGGTCAGTCAGGGTTTTGAGGTGGGACAGGACCAGGTGCTCAAAAGACTTCATGACCACAGACCTGTAGTCATTGAGTCCTGTGATCCTGGGTTTCTTGGGGATGATGGTGGAGGCCTTGAAGCAGGCTGGTACGTGATGGTGGAGGCCTTGAAGCAGGCTGGTACGTGATGGTGGAGGCCTTGAAGCAGGCTGGTACGTGATGGTGGAGGCCTTGAAGCAGGCTGGTGCGTGATGGTGGAGGCCTTGAAGCAGGCTGGTACGTGGCATGTCTCCAGGGAGGTGTTGAAGATCTCAGTGAACACTGGAGACAGCTGATCAGCGCAGTGCTTCAGGGTGGAGGGGGAGACGGAGTCCGGGCCGCTGCTTTGCGGGGGTTCTGCTTTTTAAAAAGCCTGTTGACGTCCCTCTCCAGAATAGAGAGAGTCGTCACTGGGGAGGGGGGGGCCAGGGCCCGCATCACAGGGATCAGGTGCCCGCATCACAGGGAGCCGGGCCCAAGGCCCGCATCACAGGGAGCCGGGCCCAAGGCCTGCATCACAGGGAGCCGGGCCCAGGGCCCGCATCACAGGGAGCTACTCCTAAAACATGTTTTCTACTTCCTCCGTTGCAGGAGAGAAGGCATGGAGGTCCGGGTGGTGAAGAGAGGAGAGTATGATGAAGAAGTGGTGCGATGGGCAGACGCCATCATCTCTGCTGGAGGTAGGGCTTCATCCTGAGACATTGACAGTATGTAGGAATACATGCCCTTCATTCCAGGATATTCAAAATGTGTAAATGTTGTCTTTTATGCTTAATATCTCTACATCTGAATAAAAGAGTCTCCGGTGTATAGAATGGACTTTAACTTGTTCAACGCAGGGTCAAAAGGTCCCCCGAACAAAAGCTTCAACACATGCAAGTACACAATACAAGTTCTCTAACTGCAGTTTGTTTTGTTAGGTGATGGGACAATGCTACTGGTTGCCAGTAAGGTTTTAAGCAACGACAAACCAGTTGTTGGCGTTAACACAGACCCTGAGAGGTAAAACACTGAGAAGGGCTTAGAACAAATGTACTGGGGCTCTTGTCTACCAGCGCTTGTCATGTCATTACTCCACGTTGGTCCTCTTCGACCCTTTGTATTCATTACCTTGCTCTCTCTCAACTGAAGGTCAGAAGGTCACCTATGCCTGCCGGTGCACTACACTCATGCCTTCCCAGAGGCGCTGGGGAAGCTCTGCCGTGGTGAGTTCAGGTGCGTATTTACCCACAAACAATCCTGTGACTTCCTGCTAGTGAGCATGCTGTCCTGTCCCGTACCTTCAACCAGGTTGTCCCGCCCATTAGTGACAACTTCTAAGCAACCTTACTACCAAAAACATACATGTATTAGTAATCCAATTGTCATTAGCTTGGAGTTCCAGAGAGGTTTAATGGTGTGACTCAGTGTAGAGACAAATTGCTAATGTTCCTATTTTCACTATGTAGTTGTGATGACAACCCTCAATCAGTGTGACTCCAACACAATATCATGGCTTGAATACATTTAGATTGTTTTAGTCTGGAACATGTGAGAACATATAAGGACACACTTAAAGGAGCCCTCAGGTTTGTGGCCCTTGGGTTTGTGGCCCTGAGACTTTAGAAACGGCTGTAGATGTCTGCGTTGACTCAGGTGGACCTGAGAGAAATTACTTTTAAACATTTTTATTAGTAGAAAAGTGAGAACAAAAAAGTACATTATCACTCGTATACAAGCCAAGAAGTTCAGTAAGACTGAGGAGAATAATGGTTATCAGATTTGAATGAGAAGGCTGCATTACAAACTGACTTGAATTTTAAAGACGGACACATAATATAGACGTTGGGAGTCTATTGAAAATATGCTGTGAGAATCGGGCGTGGTCCAGCGGGCGCGGTCCAGGTCCAGCAGGCGTGGTCCAGAAGACGGTCCCTCACCCTGGTCTGTGTGCAGGTGGCTGTGGCGGCAGAGGATCCGGGTGCACCTGGAGGGCACCGGCATCAACCCCTCCTCCGTGGACCTCCACGAACAGCAGCTGAGCCTGGAGCAGCACAGCCAAGCTCACCGCATCACCACCATGGACAGCCGGAGGAGTAGGTGTTGTTAAGTTTACATCAAGTTTTTAGCTACATCATCTGAAATACAAATATGCAGAATCGGTCTGTCTGTCTTGAGTGACGAGGTTTAAACTGTAACTAGATCAACTGATGTTCCAACAGTGCTGCTACACTACCTTCTCTTTCCATAGTGAGGTCTGAAGAGGAGCTTTGCTAAAGTTCATTCCAGCTTGTTCTAGGCTGCTTTTATTGTAGAAACAGGAAGCAGCTTCCAGTCTCTTTTCCCAATGAATGTTGATTTCTTTCTTCTTATTCATTCTTATTACTCGGAGGAGCTTGGTCTCTTTCTGTTGAACCACTGATCAGCGCTTTGATCTCATCCACTGAACTCTAACATCGACAGAGTCGACTGGACAATGACATTCTGAACAGCACTGCATCTGTAAATGGAAGTTTGTGTTCTCTTGTTCTACTTCAGGGACAGGAACACTACATGACAGCTTCTCCAAGACTAGTCTGCTACCTATTAGAAGCCTGAATGAAATCTTCATCGGAGAGTCTCTGTCCTCCAGGTACGAAGCTCATTACTGTCCCTAACCCTGCTGTCCCTAACCCTACTGTCCCTAACCCTGCTGTCCCTAACCCTACTGTCCCTAACCCTACTGTCCCTAACCCTACTGTACCTTACCCTACTGTACCTTACCCTACTGTACCTAACCCTGCTGTCCCTAACCCTACTGTCCCTAACCCTACTGTCCCTAACCCTACTGTACCTTACCCTACTGTACCTTACCCTACTGTACCTAACCCTGCTGTCCCTAACCCTACTGTCCCTTACCCTACTGTCCCTAACCCTACTGTCCCTAACCCTGCTGTCCCTAACCCTACTGTACCTTACCCTACTGTCCCTAACCCTACTGTCCCTAACCCTACTGTCCCTTACCCTACTGTCCCTAACCCTACTGTCCCTTACCCTACTGTCCCTAACCCTACTGTCCCTAACCCTGCTGTCCCTAACCCTACTGTACCTTACCCTACTGTATCTAACCCTGCTGTCCTTGTGTCTGCATGTCTTAGCCCTCGTTAGTCCCTAACCCTGCTGTCCCTTACCCTACTGTATCTAACCCTGCTGTCCCTTACCCTACTGTATCTAAACCTGCTGTCCCTAACCCTGCTGTCCCTAACCCTGCTGTCCCTAACCCTACTGTATCTAACCCTGCTGTCCTTGTGTCTGCATGTCTTAGCCCTCGTTAGTCCCTAACCCTGCTGTCCCTAACCCTGCTGTCCCTTACCCTACTGTATCTAACCCTGCTGTCCTTGTGTCTGCATGTCTTAGCCCTCGTTAGTCCCTAACCCTGCTGTCCCTAACCCTGCTGTCCCTAACCCTACTGTATCTAACCCTGCTGTCCCTTACCCTGCTGTCCCTAACCCTGCTGTCCCTAACCCTGCTGTCCCTAACCCTGCTGTCCCTAACCCTACTGTACCTTACCCTGCTGTCCCTAACCCTACTGTATCTAACCCTGCTGTCCCTAACCCTGCTGTCCCTAACCCTGCTGTCCCTAACCCTGCTGTCCCTTACCCTGCTGTCCCTAACCCTGCTGTCCCTAACCCTGCTGTCCCTAACCCTGCTGTCCCTAACCCTGCTGTCCCTAACCCTACTGTACCTTACCCTGCTGTCCCTAACCCTGCTGTATCTAACCCTGCTGTCCCTTACCCTACTGTTTCTTACCCTGCTGTCCCTAACCCTGCTGTTTCTTACCCTGCTGTATCTAACCCTGCTGTCCCTTACCCTACTGTATCTAACCCTGCTGTCCCTAACCCTACTGTCCTTGTGTCTGCATGTCTTAGCCCTCGTTAGTCCCTCACCCTGCTCACCAGGGAAGCCTCGTTCTTCTGCAGAAGAAGTTGAACTCCTTCACAGCCCTCGTTCACTAACCTCTTGCTCCTCAGGGCGTCCTACTATGAGATCTCTGTGGACGACGGCCCGTGGGAGAAGCAGAAGAGTTCAGGACTCAGCATCTGTACAGGAACAGGATCCAAAGCCTGGTAAATACTCAACTTTCACCGTAATATGAAATGTTTCACTAGTGTCTAATCCTCATCCAGTGTTTATTTGAAGTTTGAAATTAAGTGCCTAAGAGACAGTCTCAGACTCTCAGCAGACTTTCTGACGGCATTAGAGCATCCTGGTTATAAATTCTTGTTCCTGTTACCGGATCCGATATCGGCTGATGCTGCTTTAAAGCTAAGCCCTGCCTCCTTATGATGAACATTACATGGGCCTTTAGTTGGATTTAAGGAATTCAGTTTTTGTTGTTTTTCCTTAATTTCCTAAATCGACAAATGAAACGTAAAGAAATACTTTGCCTTTTAGGCCTGAGTGGCATCCATCTTCTCCTTCAGCTCTACTCTTCTGTTCCAGTAATCAGGCATCTGAAGCTTTAATACTGGAACGTGGCAGCGTGTCAGGAGCCATTTCTCTTCCCTGAAAAGCCGTACAAACAGTGTGTACATCCCAAGCCTCTCATTGGTCCGCTCCTCGCTTGAACCAGCAGGTTCTGGGCTCCATCTTGACGGCGTCCCAAAGCTCTGAGGAGCCATGAGCGAGGAAGCACCACTATTGATCACTGTACTAATACTTCAAACACTTCCTGGACAGGAAGTGTTTGAAGTATTAGTACAGTGATCAATAGTCTCTCCAGCTGTTGAAGCCGACTGACAGCTGATCTGCGTCATTAGAAACAAACGGTTCATTTCTCTTGAAACATGTTTTCATTTCCTCTCCTTGAATGGTTTCAAGGAAAAGACGCAAGTGAAGGAAGCGTGGATGCAAGAAAGAGGCTTGTGCTGTACCAGTGTGTTCTGAGATGCAGCAGGAAGTCAAGAGGCCGTCATGTCTTGGTGTTTCCTCAGATGTTCATGGTGCTTTGATCAGTGGACTGGTTGAGTCCTGATGACTTCATAAGATCCCTAAATGTGCTGACTCATCCTGTGTTCTCCGTCTTGGTCAGGTCATATAACATCAACAAACTTGCTGAGCAAGCTGTGGAGGAGGTTCTACAGATCGGTACGTCTGTCTGCAGGTTGTCATGTTAAAATGTAAATGAAGCCCGTCTTTAAAGACCACCGTGTCCTTTTCCAGGAAAGTCTCAAGCGGGTCTGGATGTCCCGCTTCATCGTGACATCATTGAAAAGGGTAATGATAACCCTCCATTTATGTTTGAGCCGCACATATCCTGCCACTGTTTGAAGTGACGTGTGTGTGTGTGTGTGTGTGTGTGTGTGTGTGTGTGTGTGTGTGTGTGTGTGTGTGTGTGTGTGTGTGTGTGTGTGTGTGTGTGTGTGTGTGTGCGCGTGCGCGTGCGTGTGTGTGTGCGTGTGCGTGTGCGCAGTTACTGATGAATACAACGAGTCTCTGGTGTTCCGTCCGGATGACACCCATTTGTTGTACAGCATCAGGGAGCCCATCGTCAACCGGGTGTTCTCCAGCAGCCGGCAGAGAGGCTTCGCCAGCAGGTCAGTGATGCTCCTCACGTAGTCCAACACTACGCTGAGTCCGTTACAAGGTTCTGATGTCCAGAGTCCGTTATACGGTTCTTATGTCCAGAGTCCTGTTACAGTGTTCTGATGTCCAAAGTCCGTTATACGGTTCTGATGTCCAGAGTCCCGTTCCAATGTTCTGATGTCCAGAGTTCTGTTACAGTGTTCTGATGTCCAGAGTTCTGTTACAGTGTTCTGATGTCCAAAGTCCGTTATACGGTTCTTATGTCCAGAGTCCCGTTCCAATGTTCTGATGTCCAGAGTTCTGTTACAGTGTTCTGATGTCCATAGTTCTGTTACAGTGTTCTGATGTCCAGAGTCCCGTTCCAATGTTCTGATGTCCAGAGTTCTGTTACAGTGTTCTGATGTCCAGAGTTCTGTTACAGTGTTCTGATGTCCATAGTTCTGTTACAGTGTTCTGATGTCCAGAGTTCTGTTACAGTGTTCTGATGTCCATAGTTCTGTTCCAATGTTCTGATGTCCAGAGCCATGTTCTGATGTGCTTCAGGGTGTCGGTCCGCTCGCGGTGCTGGGACGCCTGCATGGTGCTCGACGGTGGGACTTCATTCGAGTTCAACGATGGCGCCATCGCTACAATCAGCATGAGTGAGGAGGACCGGCTCCGGACGGTGGTCCTCGAACACTGAGACGAGTCCACAGTCCCTTCAGAGCTTTGAGTCCACGGTCCCTTCATCGCACAAGACGAGTCCACAAGTTGCTTTTCATGCCTGAAAGAAGGGTGTCATTGTTACCATAGTTTTATTAAATGTGTGCATTTGTACAAGTATTTTCAAATCACATTTTGTGGGTGGGTGTGTGGGGGTTTGGCTCAGCACATGAAATTATAGATTTTCAGAAGTGTAATTGGTGCTTGTTTAGCGGGTTCTATGGTGAACTGTCTCACTAAAGATATTTTTGTAACGTAGCTTGTATTTAGTTCTAGCTGTTTGAACCATTTGACTTGGGGAGGAATGAACTGCCATAAACCCTCCACGCTTCACGGGGCCATGAGTCGGGTCAGGAGTTTCAGTTGGACCCTCAGGACCTAAAGCCCAGCGTGCCCACAATCTGGACCCAACTAGATCTCAAAGTGAAACGATGTTGAACCCGTGGACACTAAAGGCTCGAATCATGCTCCATGTGGGCTGCATGCTGGTTAGCGGCTAGCTAGCACACTGGTTAGCGGCTAGCACGCACGCTGGTTAGCGGCTAGCACGCACGCTCGTTAGCGGCTAGCTAGCATGCTGGTTAGCGGCTAGCTAGCACGCTGGTTAGCGGCTAGCTGGCTGGCTGGCACGCTGGTTAGCGGCTGGCTGGATGGCACGCTGGTTAGCGGCTGGCTAGCTGGCACGCTGGTTAGCGGCTAGCTGGCACGCTGGTTACCTGCTGACATTCTAAGGACAGCATGTTGGGCCAACATGGTGGTAGTTGTAAGGATTCAAATATTGAATATGAATATCACAGGTCTCTTGTCTACGCATGTCATTCTGTCACCTTATGACACCAACCTGCCCTGGACGGGTTCTTTTTGAGGACTAGTTTACAAAACCATCAGGAGGTTGTAATATGCCGCGTGCCAAAGGCAGTGTTCCTCATCAATATCATGTCAGTATGTTGGGATGTGTTGTGTATTTTCAATCGGATAAAGTGGTATGAAACAAATGTGTGTGTGTGTGTGTGTGCGCGTGTGTGTGTGTGCGTGCTTATTTAAACTCATTACTGCCTCCTTCACCCACGTAGACTTATTACTGTTGCAGCGTTAACGGAGCGGCTTGAGTACTGAAGGTAGTTCTGATGTTGACAGCGATGCTAACCACAGTACCGACTCTGGAAGCCGATGCTAACCACAGTACCGACTCTGGAAGCCGATGCTAACCACAGTACCGACTCTGGAAGCCGATGCTAACCACAGTACCGACTCTGGAAGCCGATGCTAACCACAGTACCGACTCTGGAAGCCGATGCTAACCACAGTACCGACTCTGGAAGCCGACGCTACTGTTGATTTTAAATCGGTACATTTCTCTAGCCCTAAACATTTGCAGGAGTAAGTGCATGTCTCAACAATTGGTACAAACATAATCTATGACCTCATCTCTCAAAAGTCAATATGGATGTCAACGAGTGTCTGTGGCATCAGAGGTGTCATTGTTTTATGGTCTGATTGTGTCATGTAAAGACTAGACTACTTCAACAGGTGCACATTAGTCGCTGTGGCCCCGCCCACCACGCGGCTCATTCAGCGGTTCCTCCTTCTGCCTCACTTTCTTCTTCTTAGTGAAAGTCCAGACTCACCTGAGAGCGGCTCCTCAGTTCAGGACACTACAGTCTAATATATATCAAATATGCTGGACGGGTTATGATAACTATTCATCATTTAGTATGTGATGACATGAGCAATAAACTACGGCCTCGATGTATTGGGGTAAGCCTGCTCAACACATTTCATAATGCACATTGCACACAAGCTCGCAATGAATTCACCAGAGTGAGAACACTTCCAGAGACTGGAGGTTGAACAAGTAGTTTTGAGATCTTTATTTCGAGGATAGTTGAGAAGACGATGTTGCAGTTCCAAAGAGCATGAAGTCTGCCACACAGGAACATCAGAATCACAACCATTTATTGACAGGTACGTTTACACACACAAGGAATTTGTCCTGGCGGGAGGTGCACAACATTTAACAATGAACATTTAACGATGACATTTAACATAAAACAGAGTGCAATATAAAGGGAGCATAATTATTGACAACTTTGTGTTCTGAATATTTACAGTTGGATCTGCAGAGAATAAAATAAAAGTGCACAGAAGATCATAGTGCCATATTACCCACTTGAGCATTACGCTCACTGAATGCAGGGTTACTTGTGGTTCCCAGAGTGTTAAAAAGTAGGTTGGGGGCTAGAGCTTTCAGTTATCGGGCTCCTCTTCTGTGGAATCAGCTTCCACTTTCAGTCCGGGGGGCAGACAGTCACCTCATTTAAGAGTAGACTGAAGACTTTCCTCTTTGATGGCGCTTATAGTTAGGGCTGTTTCAGGGTTAGGGTTAGGGCTGTTTCAGGCTTATAGTTAGGGCTGTTTCAGGCGTATAGTTAGGGCTGTTTCAGGCTTATAGTTAGGGCTGTTTCAGGCTTATAGTTAGGGCTGTTTCAGGCGTATAGTTAGGGCTGTTTCAGGCTTATAGTTAGGGCTGTTTCAGGCTTATAGTTAGGGCTGTTACAGGCGTATAGTTAGGGCTGTTACAGGCTTATAGTTAGGGCTGTTACAGGCGTATAGTTAGGGCTGTTACAGGCTTATAGTTAGGGCTGTTTCAGGCTTATAGTTAGGGCTGGCTAAGGTTTGCCCTGGTCCAGCCTCTAGATATGCTGCTATAGGCCTAGTCTGCTGGGGGACATCTTAGGATACACTGAGCTCCTCCTCTTCTCCTCTTTTCATCTTCTTCTCTTCTTCTCTTCCTCTTTCGCTCCTCCTCTCCTCTTCTCCTCTTCTTTCTCTCCTTCTGGATAAATTATTGTCTCTTCAATGCAAATTACTAACTCTACTTTCTTTTTCCATGGATTCATGGCTGCCTGGAACCGGTCCTGCCTCCTGCCATATCCCTGCAGATGGAACATGACATCTATTCTTCTGTCCATCCGGGGAGAGGGATCCTCCTCTGTTGCTCTCCCTCAGGTTTCTTCCCCTTTTTTCCCTGTGAAAGGGTTTTTACTATCTTTATTGGGTTGTTCCTGATCCGATGTGAGGTCCCGGGACAGGATGTCATGTTACAGATTGTATAGCCCTCCGAGGCAAACTTGTATTTTTGATGTTGGGCTATATAAAATAAACTGAATTGAATTGAAAATGATATCCCGGGTATATTATGGCCTTCCTAGTAGACTTCCACAAAGATCAAAGATTACTACGTCCTGAAACTTCAACTTCTAAGACTAGCAAGTCCTACAATATAAATGCTCAAAGTTAAACACTGATAACATCAAAACATCCACAAAGATCAAAGATTACTACCACACTTCTCAGTAGTGTTACACATTAAAATTAAGCTACTGTTACTGGTAGCGTTGCACTGATCCACAGAGCAATACAGAGATAACAATAGCTAGCTAACGGTAGCTAGCTATCAAGATACCTTAGATTCAAGATGGTAAAGTTGGTGCTTGACCGGCTGCTCACTGTTTCCTTCAAACAGCCTTTTATTTTTAGCAATTACATATAATATAAATCAAATA